>NC_083338.1:119595458-120195458 GCF_019175385.1 Lycium barbarum
CGAAGTCTCTCATTTAGGAGCGATGTCGGAAGCTCCGCCAGTAACAAAGATTTGCCGAGGATATCAGAGTACAACTTCAACGTCAACACTTCGGACCTTGTCTCGGCTATTGGCTGTATCGGAGAAGCAAGATGGCCGAGACCACTAAGGTCATACCTGGGCCAACGGGACCTAAGCGTGATGTGTGAATATCATACAACCCACGGACACAGAACTGAGGACTGTCGCCAGCTAAGAGAGGAGGAGGCTCGGTTACTGAAGAATGGCCACCTCCGGGAACTGCTAAGTGAATGAGCCAAGGGCCACTACAAGGAAAGGGAATCTCATAAATGGGTCAAACCAGTAGAGCCTCAGCATATAATCAACATGATAATCAGGGGTACCGATGCCTCTCGAGGGCCGATGATGAAACGGACGAAGGTTTTCATTGTGCGTGAGAAGCGCAGCCGGGATTACCTACCCGAGGGTTTGATCTTTTTCAAAAACGAGGATGCATAAGGCATCATTTAACTGCACAATGATGCATTGGTAATCTCTATTATTATTTTTAAATAACAAGTTAAACGTATTTTGATTGACCCAAGAGAGTGGTTGAACAGCTAAGGCTACTCGATCAGATCGTACCGGTGGCCAGAGTGCTCAGCGGGTTCAACATGGCGAGCGAAACCACGAAGGGGGAGATATCTTTGCCAGTCAACATTGATGGCATTATCCAACAAACGGTGTTCTATGTAATCGAAGAAGATATGAAGTATAATGCATTGCGGGGTAGATCTTGGATACATAGCATGAGGGCCGTGCCATCGACATTACATCAACTGCTGAAATTTTTGACACCGGAGGGGATAAAAACTATCTGAGGTGAACAGCCCGCTGCAAGGGAGATGTTCGTAGTCGAGAAAGCGTCGCCTCTTCCCAAGAAATCGGATAAAAAAGAAGATAAATCAACCAGGGGAAAGGACTTCAAAAAGCAACTAAAGTACACGGGTTTGACAACGGAGCAGAAGGGGTTGGGGTACGAAAAGGATGATTTCGGTGATCGTTCGTCTTGCCGGATGACTCGGATGCAAACAAGTCAATAGTAAAGGAGTTGGAGCAAATCATCTTGTTCGAATACCTACCGGATAGAAAGGTATACCTGGGCACGGGGTTAACCTCGGAGCTCAGGAACAAGTTAATTAAATTTCTTCAAGCTAATGCCGATTGCTTTGCATGGTCCCATATAGATATGACAGGTGTGCCACCGGAAGTAACAACTCACAAGCTCAGCCTAGACGGGAGGTTTCACCCGGTGAAGCAGAAGAGAAGGCTCATGGCAGAGGCAAAACACGCCTTCGTAAAGGATGAGGTAACGAAGCTTTTGAAGATAGGCTCTATCCGGGAAGTAAAGTACCCGGACTGGCTAGCCAACATAGTAGTGGTGCCGAAAAAGGGTAATCAATTTTTAATGTGCGTTGATTATAAGGATCTGAACAAAGCATGCCCGAAGGATTCATTTTCGTTGCCTCACATCGATAGAATGATCGATGCGACGGTCGGGCATGAGATGTTAAGTTTTCTCGATGCTTACTCCGGGTATGACCAAATTCGGATTCACCCAGAGGATCAAGAGAAAACATCCTTTATTACCCGATATGGGACTTACTGTTACAATGTCATGCCTTTCGGATTAAAAAATATCTGTGCAACTTACCAACGCCTAGTTAACGAAATGTTCGAAGAACAAATAGGGAAAACAATAGAAGTTTATATTGACGACATGGTGGTTAAGTCCCTTGAAATAGAGGATCATTTAAAGCATTTGCATGAAACTTTCGATATACTCCGTAAGTACAACATGAAGCTTAATCCAAAAACATGTGCCTTCGGTGTCCGTTATGCAAATTTTTGGGTTTCATGGAGTCAAACCGGGGAATTGAAATCAACCCGGATAAGATAAAAGCCATCGAGGATAACGAGGTGGTGAATAACGTCAAAGGAGTGCAAAGGCTCACCGAAAGAATAGCGGCACTGAGTCGTTTCATATCGAGGTCTTCGGATAAGAGTCACCGTTTTTCTCCTTACTAAGGAAAAAGAATGACTTTGTGTGGACACCGGAGTGTCAAAAAGCTTTGCAAGAATTTAAAAGGTACTTGTCCAGCCCGCCGCTACTGTACACACCGAAAGCGGATGAACAGCTTTTTCTCTACCTTGCCGTCTCTGAGCTAACAGTAAGTGGTGTTTTGGTCCGAGAAGAATCAGGTACGCAATTCCCTATATACTATGTGAGTAGGACTTTAGGGGATGCGGAGACCCGTTATCCCCACTTGAAAATGTTGGCATTGGCATTGGTAAGTGCTTCTAGGAAGCTCAAGCCGTACTTTCAATGTCATCCGATATGTGTAGTGACTACTTACTCCCTAAAGAACATCATGCATAAACCAGAATTATCGGGTAGACTAACTAAGTGGGCCGTAGAGATTAGCGGATATGATATCGAATACAAGCCTCGAACTTTTATCAAGTCCCAGATCTTAGTCGATTTTGTGGTGGACTTCACCCCAGCTATGGTCCCCGAGGTTGAGAAAGAACTTTTACTAACCCTGAGAAAAGCTTCGGGTATTTGGTCGCTACACACGGACGGGGCCTCAAACCTCAAAGGTTCCGGGCTAGGAATCGTCCTTAGAACCCCCGCCGGGGATGCCGTTCGACAGTCCATTAGAACTATTAAATTGACTAATAATGAAGCCGAGTATGAGACTATGATTACATGTTTGGAAGTAGCCCGGAGTATGGGGGCCGAAATAATTGAGGCAAAGTGTGATTCTCTCTTGGTCGTTAACCAGGTGAATGGCGTCTTCGAGGTCAAGGACGAACGGATGCAAAGGTATCTGTAAAATTTCCAAGTGATACTACACCGGTTTAAAGAATGGACCATGCAGCATGTACCGAGGGAGCAGAACAGCGAAGCTGATGCATTGGCCAATTTGGGATCTTCAGTCGAAGGGGAAGAAATCAACCCCGGGACTACGGTGCACTTAATGAATTCAGCGATAGAAAACGGACATGCAAAAATAAACACAATGGGTTTAATTAGGGATTGGCGCAATAAGTACCTCGACTATTTGCGAGATGGAAAGCTCACGAATGGCCCAAAAGAATCACGGTCACTAAGGACAAAAGTTGCGCGTTTCTGCTTGGTAGACGGCCAATTGTATCGACGGTCTTTCTTCGGACCCCTGGCCAAGTGTTTGGGTCCCGGAGAAACGGAGTATGTATTGAGAGAAGTGCACGAGGGGACCTGCAGCAACCATTCTGGTGCTGAAGCCTTGGTCCGAAAAATTGTCAGAGCCGGTTACTACTGGAACCAGATGGAGGAAGATTCAAAGAATTTTGTCCGAAAATGTGACGGGTGTCAAAGACATGCCCCGATGATTCATCAGCCTGGGGAGTTGCTGTATTCTGTGGTGTCACTTTGGCCCTTCATGAAGTGGGGAATGGATATTGTTGATCCATTGCCATGAGCACTAGCTAAAGCCTGTTTTATTTTGTTTATGACTGACTATTTCTCCAAATGGGTTGAAGCGCAGGCCTTCGAAAAAATTAGAGAGAAGGAAGTTATTGACTTCATATGGGACCACATTATTTGCCGTTTTGGCATCCCGGCCAAGATAACTTGTGATAATCGTCCTCAGTTCGTGGGCGGCAAAGTCAATGATTTTCTCGAAGGGTTGAAGATCAAGAAAATCGTATCAACTCCATATCACCCGTGTGCGAATGGACAGTCAGAATCTATGAATAAAACAATAATTCAAAATCTGAGGAAAAGACTTGAAGCGTCAAAGCATCACTGGAGGGAAGTGCTACCGGAGGTATTGGGGGCTTACAGAACCATATCGAAATCAAGCACGGGAGAAACACCTTTCTCCTTGGTCTACGGGGCCGAAGCCCTCATTCCCGTAGAAGTTGGTAAGCCAAGTATCCGGTTCAGGTACTCCACCGAGGAGTCAAACGAGGAGGCCATAGTACGGATAAAGTTAGGATCTAGGTCTGAAAACACGTTTTGCACTCTTTTCCTTAGTACGGTTTTGTCCCAAAATGGGTTTTTCGACAAGGTTTTTAATGAGGCAACAAGTACAATGTGTTACTTGACAAAGACGGGGACAAATGCCCGAAAACTTGGGGCCACACCCTACGAGTGGGGACTTGATAGTGCTTACCCGATCTTGCAGTTCGAATAAGCACTAGGGGACTATTATACCCACATCGAGGTTTATCTCGGTTAGTCGAAAACGGAGGAGCTCAACAAACCAAAACCGGACCTTCTGTATTAGGTTTCGATGTAAGGACCAAACGATTAGAATGAATCGTTTCCACTTAGTATTTGCTACGGTAAAATCAAAACCGGATCTTTTATATTAGGTTTCGATATAAGGACCAAACGATCAGAATGAATCGTGTCCATTTAGTATTTGCTGCGGCGAAAAACAGAAGGAAATGGAAAAAATCCTCATATCATGTACATACAAATACTTGCAATACAAATATTATCGAAAGTTCGGATTACTGTATTTCGGATATGACTTCTTGATAAAACACCCTACCCCGGTGATTACCGTCGTATTTCGGCATCGCTTCATTCATATACCCTATTTCGGGCACTATGGTCGAAATTCGACAAAGGTAGCAAGGTTAGAATGAACCGAGCCAAAATATTTAACACCCCCGAATAGGGACTGCTACATCAAAATTTGCTAAGGCTGGGATTTAGGTGTCTGAACCTAATCTATGACAAGTGAATAGCCAAAACATACCGGCCCTAAAAAATGCCTAACATGATTCGGATACGTCTGAATTCACAAAGCATTAGATGAGTCCAACGGGCAAAAAACTCGATCAAATTCCCGGACAAAACGTACCGGACGAAGAGAAAAGCCAATATCCAGGCACAATCTGAAATAATGACTCCGAGTCTCTGCTAACAGACCGACAATTCGGGCAAAAGTCATAACGAGCATTCAAGCAAAAGAATAAAGAAAATCAAGAAAAATGCACGTTCCATTTATATAAGGTTTTGTACATTGGAAACCCCTACGAAGCCAAAAAGGCAAAAAACAGAATAAAGGCTAAATACAGGCCTTGGTCTATCCGGTATGGCTGGACCCGGAATGTTCAAACATTGTCCGCTCGGAATCCTCGGAGTCAGTATCGATGGCTCTTTTAGCTTCTTCCTCGACCCTTTTAGCTTCGAGTATCAGGGTCGAGAGATCCACAAAGCCATGCTCGGCTTGCTCAAGAGTGACCCTCCGAGACTTCCACCGTTCATACTCCACCGCAATCGTGGTATGAGCCTCGGCAGCCTCCACACTCCTAAGGGATTCTGCCAAATCGGCCTCATCCTGGGCTAGCTTGGCCACTAGTTCATCTCGCTATTCTTCAAACACTCTTTGGATTTGTGTGGCTGACTTGAGCTCGGCTTTGAGAAGGTCATTAGTCTCAGCCATCTCCTCGAGTTCGATTTTCATCTCGTCACATATTCGGGCCCTATCCTCGGCTTTTTGCTCGAACACCCTCATCCTCTCCTTGTAATTAGCACTCTCAGATTCAAGTAGCCGATGCCTCTCGGCCATGTTCACGGCATCAGACTTGACCGAGTCAAGCTCCTCCTGGAGTTGAGAGATATGGTTTCAAGCTCACCAAGCCTTAAAGAAAAACTAGCGTTGTCTTGGCTAAGGCCGACTTGTCCGCTTCTAGAAGCCGGTTCTTCTCGACCATCTCGACCAACTCATCCTCTAATCGAAGGTTTTCGGTCTTCGCTGTGTTGAACTCGGGTTAAAGGTTGGTAAGGGCAACAGCTCGGTTCAGTTCATCTTCCTTCACCCGCAAAAGGTGCTGAAACTTCTCCGTTTCTCGACCTTGGGCATCCAGCTGGTCCTTAAGATCGTCAACTTCTTGCTGAGCGCGGACGAAGGCTTCGTTAACAAGCACCACACTATGTAAAAGAAACAAGGAGTTAAAACTCGGATAAACGAGAAACTAGAGTTCCTAATGAATTATGTAAGGGTGGCCGATAAGCTTACTCGATTGCCCGCGTGCATGCTCTCGTTAATGAGACTCTGCCAGGGGACTCCGTTCATCTTCCGTTTGTCTGAGTCCGAGACGAGGGGCCTCAGGTATCTTACTACTCCCACCGGACGAGACAAAAAGCTACAGTCCTCGAGGACTGTGATCACGGCCGATCTTGTCCTTCTAGGTTCCACACTTGGGGCCGGGAAAATTCACACCAGGCTATCCCTAGCACCAGTCTCGGTGGACCGGCTAGCTGTCCTCGTGACTCGAGGGATAGGGAGATGTCCAAAACTGGTAGCTTCCCCGGTAGCAGGAGGAGTATTCGAGAACATGTCATCAAAATTATCCGATCTTGAAGCTAGAGTCGGAGATCTCGGAGCGGCCTCAGCAGCTTCGGTAGAGGCAGGGACCTTGAAAGTTGCAGCAGTCTCATAGCCGAGTAGTGGACCAGCATCCAGTGGAACTTCAGTCTTGGGGATCGGCTCATCCCTCTGATCGGCTTCAGTAGCTGGTGCATGCCCGGACCTTCTGGTCCTTTACAGGGGGGTTTTCTCAGAAGAACCATCACCTGAAATATCAACAAATTCAATCGACCTTAGAGGAGTCGGGTAATGAACTTCTTCCCCACCTGTGTGCAAAGCCGGAGCTGACGGTCCTTTCCCGGCTGAAGGAATTAATGAAATGGTGGTACCCTCCTCCGGAATAGAAGCAACGGAAGGGGTCACACCGATCCTCCGAACGAGGAACTCGGGCTCTGTTTCATATCTTAGAGTCCGAACGACGCTCCTCGCCCTCTTCTTTAGTTTCTACCCCTTATCCGAGGGCTTTTTCCTCTTGTTGGCGGCAGCAATGATACGGGATGTACCCGCTAAATTGAACTCGGGTGCCGACACAGCGAGTTCAGCCGATGGCTCCAGTTTTGGGTTCACCGAGCCCTTGAGTAAACCTGAATGCCAAAGATGTTACAAAAGGGAAAGGTAGAAAATGCAATGAATACCGATCGAAGCAAAGTATTACCATGGTTTTGAGCGACCCATCGGCCACGCGACAGGAGTCCCCATGTCAGTGCTTCGTGGTATGTTGGCTAATGAGAGCACTAACCCATTCGTTCATGTTCCGGACAGCCGGAGGTATCCACGCCACGGCTGGTATAAAGAAAGGGACAAGTAGTGAGAATGTGAAAGGAGGTGTTTGACAAAGCATTCAAAAGCAATTATTAAAAGAATTGAGACTTACGATTATCATTCCACCTCTCCGGAAAGGGCATGTAGTTGGCCGGAATAATGTCCGCGGTCCTTACCCGAACGTAGCGCTCCAGCCAACCCCGGTCTCTATCTTCGTCCATCTTCGAAAAGATTGGGTTCCGGCTTCGCTTACCGAGCTTTATTACACCCCCCCCCCCCCGGAATAACCTCGTGGAGTATAATCGGATCAAGTGAGATAGCGTGAATTCCTTTTTCAAGTTATTGGCCAACAGCTGGAGGCAAGCCACGGTCCTCCAGACGATCGGACCAATCTAGGCCAAGGTTACATTGCAAATCCGGCACATATCTAAAATAATCGGGTCGATAGGGGGGTCGAGCGTGAGTGTAAAAGGATAGGTGTAAACGTATAAGAAGCCCTCCCGATGGTTGGTGATTGATTCAGCAGGTTCGGGGGCAAAAACCTGTACCGGACAGTTATCCCATCTCCAATCAGCCCGGACTAGATCAAGTTTGTCCTCGATAATGGACGAGGGGTACCGTCTTACATCAAACCCTCTATCGGAAAACAGAGAAGGTTTCTCAACCTCAAAATCCTTGTTATAGTTGGGTTTGGATGGTACAATGTCCAAAGCAGTGGGCTCAAAGGCGATTTTTCCCTTGGGGTAAAAAGTTGGCTCGGTTCCTTGAGAAGAAACCGAGAGAACATCATGGGAGGTGATTTCGGTGTTAGCAGACATTTGGAAGTTATGGAAAAGGAGATTGGCGAATTCGAAAAAGAAGTTAAAAAATAGGAGTAAAGGAGCAGTCAAGAAAAAATCCAAAATGGTAGGTAAGAAGAAAAAGAAGTATCACTTTCTAAACAAAAACAGCAAATGAAGAAGTTAGCGGAGTTGGTTTCCTTTCACGCAATATAAGCAATGAATCAAATAGGATAAAACGGTTGAATCGGTAAGAAATATGAGAGGAAAGATAATTAGAAAGCAGAGAAGTGAAGAGGTAAAATGGAGAAGTGAAGGGGTTGAAGTCATTATATAAGCATGGGGACCAAGGCGGTTACGGATCCCAGCCAACCGGGGGATGCCATGTGTCCCACAATTAATGAGAATTGATTTGAAGAGACGTGCATTACGGCGGTTGCCAGAGCTGACCGCTCGGGATGAGACACGTGGCTGATGACAGAGGGACGTGACGCAACTGTTCCCGGCAAAATGAAAAGATAATAACGGGCTTATGGAACCACCGGTTTCGAGATTCATCCACTTCCCGTTACTCCGGTAAAACTATGGTCCGGAAAGTGTGGGGACTATCTGTATACGGTAAAAATCGGACTTATGCTAGGCCGTTGAGTCCGGGAATCGAGGGAAGAAAGAAACAAGCACGAGCAGGAAGACTTCCTTTCGGACCGGAGGTATCGCACCAGGAGTGGTTGATCCGAAGAAAGCGAAGGAAATCGTTTGGTCCGATTTCTCCATAGCTAGGTAGATCGTGGCCATTGGTCCGGTAGATCATGGTCGTTGGTCCGGGTAATTCGTTACATAAATGCCACGCGTCAAGACCGTTCTGCCACATTGTACTGCTAGTCGTACGGGTGTCAGACCGTACGATTCAACCTTATCGTTTTAGGGTTTTCTTTATTCAAAAGGGCTTGATGTTGTATAAGGCCCATAAGGAGAAACTATAAACAGAGGACATTCCCTACTTTTGAGGGTGGGCTTCTTCAGATCTAGAACATTGTAATAGCAAAATGCTCATTTGCTTCTTCCTTTGGGCATGAAGTATATAGAATCTCTCCCTTTTTTTCCCTGATTTTGGTCCGAATTTAGTGTGTTCCTCTTTAGCGCTATTTAATCATACAATATTCATACATTATTTAATATATACATTTAGTGTAAATCACGATTATTATTCACTTACTCATAGCAAATCCAAATCCATTTTCTTCCAATCAAATAGATTAAAGCTCATCCACATATTCTATACCTCACTTACAAATTCAATTGATTACCTAAATTAGGGATAAACAAATATAATTCATAACACTGCCCAGCGTCTCATACCGTGTCAGGAACTGTTTGAATCTACTCCTCACATTTAACTATTTAATAAGAGTGAGTCCACAAGGAAGACAAATGGTATAACCGTAAATTACTATCTTCAAAAGGTATGTGTCCCTCCATCTTCCATGTTAAATGTCCCATTTTTATTCATCTTCTTGGACGAATCTTCTAAGTTGTCAAGTTGTATTTAAACAGTTGACAGATCTTTGAGAACGCCTCCATGTTAGGACTATTAACTCACATATGTTTACTGGATTCTCTAATTTGGTTGATCCACTTGGAAATCAACTAGCAGCTAAGAAGGTCAGTTGGAGATCATCTTAAATAGTGAGTTTAAGATATATATTTTTCCCGAGAGCATACATGCCTTTAGATTTTTAGACATTGAAGGATGCCAGAATCCATAAGGTAGGTATGATTTGGATGTCTTGGAAGGGAAGTGAATGCAAGGTATTTGACTGCTACATGCGTTAATTTTTCTTTCAGCCTAATCTATGTTATCAGTTGGAATCTTCAACTTTGTCTTCCATTATCCCTAGACATTACTGTTTTATACCAGTGGTCTCCTATTTGTTTTGAAACCTTGTAATTTATATTTTGCAGGTCAATCCCTTGCAGAAAAAAGATCAAATCTTTTCATCCTCGATGCGTTACATGTATTTGGAGCAGAAAATTCATTTAGATGCATGAAAATGGCTTTGCGTTGACACTAGAAGGTATTATTAGTTTGATAATTCTCTTGTTTGTCTAATTGCAACTAAAGCAATAGAATACAAGTCCTTTTTGTCTATATTGTTTTAGTTCAGTTATAGAATTACCTTAGCTAACTTATTCATCAGTGTTGAACCTTTTTTTTTTTTTTGTGATCTTGTAATTGCACAAATAATGCGCGCAACTATATGAGCATACGCCCATGCTGTGCACGGACACGGGTCATCTAGTATAAGAGAACACATACAAACTCTTTATGTTCTCACCATAATAGTTTGAAATGACCCCAACCAGTTAAAGAGTCACTTTTTTTTAATTCAAGACTCAAAAGAGTCCCTCCTCTTAAATCTTCTTAGGAAAACATGTGAGCTCATGGGTTTGTGTCATTGAGCTTTATATGGACCATACTTTCCCTTGCTTTGTCAATGTGAGATTTATTTAAGGCAAACTTTATAGTCAATTTATTTCATAGTTCAAACTGTTAGGGTCCGTAAATTATTAGGATTGAGATTGGCTCCGGTGAAATTTTGTCCGCTAAGTTTCAATGAAGCATTGTGATTCTCACACGTGTTTGGATATATAAAGTTAATGGACAAGATCTTTTAAGGGTCTCTTTGGAAAGCCATCTGGCAATTGGAATTGGTGTAATTACTAGGGTAGTAATTACACAGCTTAGTAATTATACAGTATAATAATTACAACGATCTTTTTTTTTTGTCATAAAGTAATTACAATGTAATTACAAGCATACTGTTTGGTTTCACATTTGTAATTACACAGTTAGATTAGTTTAAAAATAAGAATAAATAATTGACAAATATGTGCTTTTATAAATGATATATTAAATTAGGTATTTAAGATACATTTTGTTTCTTGGAAATATATTAATAAATATCACATAGTTGTAAATAATATTGTAAAAATTATTGTATATATTTTTCAGCTTAATAATGTTTTAATTTAATTAATTATAAAACTTAAAAAGCACACATTTTATACGGACATCATGGGTTGGATGTTTGATAAAAAGGATTAATATTTATACATATAATGCCATAACATTATTCAAGTGTTTGACAAAAAAAAATCTATCAATTGTAAGTGAAAAATGACCAACTTGCAATGTAAAATAACAAGTTAATAGTACTAAAGAAAATAAATTAAAATAAAAAATATAACTTAAATAAAAACATAAAAAAAAAAAAGTTTTAACATGATACTTTTATGTCAAATTCCAACATAACATAAAATAAGTTCCAAAATAACTTAAGTAAATATAATTCAAAAGAAAGTGAAAGCATATATAAGTCTATAAAACTCATTCAACAATGAAATTCTACTTTAATAACATCACTTATTATATGTCAAGTTGTTATGATTCATTCTTTTTTAATATTGGGAAGTTAGTTTCAAAAACTAGAATAATAACGTAGTTATGCGAAATGAAGAAAATAAGAAAAAAAATTAAAAAATGCGAGCAATTACTTAGAATCAAAAGAAGTAAAGGTTGGGAAATGAAAAGAAAGAAAATGATATAAGAAAAATATTTTAAAAAATAAAAATAATTTAAAATGTAAAATAATAATAATAATAATAGAAATAAAAATAAATTAAAAAGAAAAGAAACCAAAATAAAATAAAATAAATTGTAGGGACTTATTAGCTCAGTTGATTGGCTAAGGTGAGAGTTCGAATCCCCACATTGTAATCCCCTTCCCCTACCCCTCATTTAATAATTTTTTTTTAAAAGGAAATTTAAAAGTAACCCTATAATTATGTCACACCCCACCATTGGTAAGGCGTGATTAGCACCCGACATCTTACGTAAACCGAGCGAACTAACTTATAACTTACATCCTTCATGTCTAAAATGGAAACAATAGGATCGAGAGGCTAAATACAAACATAATATCATGCATAAGTATATGTACATTGGACCCATGATACCAACATTACTATCGTCACACTATGACCAAGCTGTACACAGGAACTGTCTGCAAAGCCTCTATGAACATGAATGAAGTATACAAGTCGGGACAGGGCCCCCGACATACCCTGGACAAAATCATATATATATATATATATATATATATATTGACTCGGCAGTGCTCCAGGAAGAAATGGAGCTCACCAATCAAAACTGGTACCTAAAAGCAGCCTACTGCGGAAGATCCTTGTCTCGTCTACTTGCACCTGCGGGCATGAACGCAAGGTCCACAAGAAGAGACGTCGGTACGAACAATGTACTGAGTATGTAAGGCATGAATGGTAGTATGATATCAGAGTGAAGAAAACATAAGATAAAATAAGTAATTATACCTTGTACTCTTCTTAAGATCTCTGTCATGTAAACTACTCGTCTACAGGAAAAACATGTCATACACATCTACACACACAACATACATACATATGCATTCACACACACTTACTATACATACATCTATCATATCCGTACCCGGCCCTTTCGGGACTCGGTGTCATCCGTACTCGGCCCTTTCGAGACTCGGTGTCATCCGTACCCGGCCCTTTCAGGACTCAGTGTCATCTGTACCTGGCCCTTTCGGGACTCGATGTCATCCGTACCCGGCCCTTTCGGGACTCGGTGTTATACCCAACTGATCAGTGGGAGTGCAATGCATACATACATACATATACATAAAAATACATAAATGAAATCAACATCATAATTAGCATTATCATTATCACCATATCATTCCTTGAAGAATCAACCACCGTAAGATGAAATAGATAATGTCATCAGAGTACCGAGAGCCATGAACTTAGATAGCATTAGAAATAGAATCGTCATCGCTATATCTCACCTCGAAAGAACGAGTATTATGAGGTGAGATCAATCAAAAAGAATAATCTCAAGATCATGAATAAGCTCAATAATATCGTAAGGATCATGAGATTGATAGACTTCTAACATTTGTGGAAGCAAGGATATTATGAATATAGCACAAAGGTTTATAGCAAAAGAATCATGCCTTTAGAAAGAAAGGGATTAGCCTTAACATACCTTTTTTGTCGCTTTAACTTTAACTACTCAATGCTTGTCTTAGTCCTTCAAATAAATCTTTCTAGAATCTGTCGAAATTTCGGCAGCATCTCCCCTGTTTATATGCCTAGCCCAAAATAGTAATTCAGCAACCAACAACAACAGCATTAAACATAATATTCTCAACACCAAAATACTCCATAAACATCCCATATGGGGTTTATCCCATATTGCCACCAACAAAACTATTATACGACTATTTGACAGTTTTATCTCTGTAAATAAACCAAAATAAACATTAATAATAGGAAATTCATACGTTACTCCTGATAATATCGCTATATCTTCACTTTTTCACCTTAAACTTGAACCACACGCGTCGCTATACGATTCTATACTCGCAACTATACGTTGCCTGAACCGAAATTCGGGAATTATAGCTGATTTATGCTTGAAATTTGAATTTGAGAGTTGGGGAACTTTCTAGAGAATTTTGGAGTAGTTTGGAAGAACTCTTGGCTGAATAAAGAGGGGGCAAGCCCCTTTTATATTAGTTCAAATTCAGGTCGGGGTACTGTAGCAGCATTGTAGCAGGTACTGCAGCAGTTACTGTAGCAAGTCGGCTACTGTAGCACGCGTTTCTGCTCTGTCAGCTAAAATTGTAACGTCCATAATTCTCTGGTCTGATATCGTATCGACAAGCAGTTTGTTGCGTTAAAACCTAGACTCGACGAACCTCATTTTAGGCTTTTGAAACACCTTAAAACTCTTAATATACTAGGAGATATACCCCTCCAAAATTCTGTCAACTTTTTCTCACATTTTCGACAAATTTATTTTCTTCGATTTGCTTGGTCCCGGAGTTTTCCATAGCTTATTATATGAACGTAAACCATCATGACCATAAGATTAGTTCGTATAATATCATATATCCTTGAAGGGTACTCCAGTATCCATACTTAGAATGTCCTAACACTCATAAATTTTCACGTATGAACCCACGGGGTGTAACAAATTACAGGGAGTAATTACACTCAATACTAGTCATTTATTAGTGGTAGTAATTAGATAGACTCTACTCTACCTAATGATATCTTCTTCCTTTTTAAAATTGCTATCACCATACTTTAACTTATCAGTCAATAGACACTATTAAAAAATTATTATTTTACTACTGAAATTTTTCATTGGAAAATGTTCGGAGAATATTCTCACTGAATGTCGGTGGAAAAAATACACATAGTAGTGTTTTAACACGGAAAAATAAGGAAGTTTTCCAACATTTCAATGGGAACCTTTTTCCCACCATGCGTTTTCCCAGTAAGCTAGTTCGGTGGGAATGAAGTGGGAAAATCATATTTTATAACACAGATTTATCACTAAATGTCGGTGGGAAAAATTTATGTTTCCAAGATGCATTTCATATTATATTTCTTTTTAATCTTCTATCTTACCTTTAATTTATTATTTTGAAACATGCGTAGGGGCAACATACGAGAATTAGGAAAACGTTGTGATGAAATCGATAGTACTTGCTATTTTTTAACTTCAGTATGGACATATAGTGTCGCTTAGTACTTGTTTTTAGGTTAGGAAAGTTCAATAATTGTATGCTGTCTGCAGTTTTTTGTTGCCACACCTACCACGTATTGCTTAATTATATACAGTTTGAGGCTGGTGCATCACATGAACGGTACGAATTCCCATTGCTCATTTTGTCTTAACATAGATAGTAACAGGAATAAACTATTACAAAATGATAATAATTACTCCCTCTATTTCAATATATATGAACTTATTTCTTTTTTAGTCCGTGTCAAAATGAATGACCTCTTTCCTAATATGGAAACAAATTCACTTTATGAAATGATTTACAGCCTCACAAATATTCAAGATTTATTTTGAACCACAAGTTTTAAAAGTCTTCACTCTTTCTTAAGTTTCGCGCCCAATCAAATTAATGTGTTCACATACGGAGGGAGTATTTTAATGAAAGGGCCTTGGCACAAAAAATGTGCGCAACGAAATATAGTAGTTGTATTAAAATAAAAACGGAAAAGGCTCAAATATGCCATCGAACTATCAGAAATGGCTCATTTATGTCACTCGTTGAAAGTTTGGCTCAAATATGCCACTGTCGTTACCTTTTTGGCTCATCCATGCCATTATTCACTAACGGTGGTTTTAAAATACCAGATATGCCACGTGGCAAAAATTTATTGGTTCACGTCACTTAAATGAAAACCAGCCAAAATAAATCCTAATTAAACCAACGGAAAAGGCTCAAATATGCCATCGAACTATCAGAAATGGCTCATTTATGTCACTCGTTGAAAGTTTGGCTCAAATATGCCACTGCCGTTACCTTTTTGACACTCCGCTTGGATCTCCAGTGAATTGAATCCTTTTACCACCAGTTGGTGGCCTCATTCTTGTCTTCCTCATGGCCAGCAATGTATCAGCTTCCGATATGACTTTTGGCCTCAATGTCGGGTCTTCGTCATCGCCAATATCAGGTCCATATGCTATTGATAGTTTAGTACCAATTTGAGTTTCGAAGCCCGATTGTTGAGATTGTTGTGTACCAAATTCAAGTTCATAACAGTTGCTTCTTGAGGTCTGGCCAGTTTTTTCCTTGCCCTTCCCCTTCTTTGGAATTTGTCCAGCTTTTTTCTTCTGTCAACCAAACAACTATTACCAGCAAACCACAATAACCAGCAACTATTTAAATCCAACGACTCATAAATCCAAGCGGAGTGTCAAAAAGGTAACGGCAGTGGCATATTTGAACCAAACTTTCAACGAGTGGCATAAATGAGCCATTTCTGATAGTTCGATGGCATATTTGAGCCTTTTCCGTTGGTTTAATTAGGATTTATTTTGGCTGGTTTTCATTTAAGTGACGTGGACCAATAAATTTTTGCCACGTGGCATATCTGGTATTTTAAAATCACCGTTAGTGAATAATGGCATGGATGAGCCAAAAAGGTAACGACAGTGGCATATTTGAGCCAAACTTTCAGCGAGTGGCATAAATGAGTCATTTCTGATAGTTCGATGGCATATTTGAGCCTTTTCCACGCTCAAACTTTACCGACATACTTTGATTATCTTATACACGTGTTTTTGTTGTTGAAAGATTGTATTTGTGTTCTTTGAAAATAGAGTAGGGACGACGGCTGTTAAGCTTTTCGAAATACCTAATCATACTTATCCACGTTGCTTAATCAAACTCAAGTGTCGGGCTACGTTAGTAGTTTAATTATTGGATTTAACTTAGTTAAAACAACTTTGTAAATTTTCAGAAATTATCTATGTAATTTGACCTTTTATTACAGGCTATTAGTTGCCATTTTAATTATCACGTTATCAATTAATGGTTATGATTGCCTTGTAATTTTATCTTATAAATGACCTGATTGTGTAAATATTTTTTCTCCATCAGTTCATAGAACTTAAATCATTTAGAAGTTTAAGTTAAAAGATCAATAGTGAAATTTTTTCCATACAACCATTATAGTTTAACCAATTATAACATATTGATTATCATTTTTTTTCAAGTTATCAATTAACTATAGAAATTTATCTGTAATTACCTTATAAGTAAAATAATTATATAAGTAATAATTTTATTACACCGTAAGGTATAGAAGTTAAACTGAATAAATATACCATGCTATCGGGGAAGATTTAGCTTTCTGAACGTTTTGTACAAGCTTGCCCTTTCATTTAGCAAAAAATGAAGCGGTAAGAGTAAGCTCCTTGCCAAACTTACGTGTTCAAAACCAAGTTTTAACTTCTATTATAGGAGGTTATCATTGTAAAAAGAAGAGTATTTTAGTCGATAAACAATAGATGATATGATTATCTTATTGTTTTAATAGATCACTCGTTTGCTATAAATAGGTGGAGAGGATAGTACTCTCCCTACACAAAAAAGGAAAATAAGTTAACTCACGAGAAAGCATGGCTATTCGCAGAGCTAATTTCCTTGTTCTCCTGATTGTTCTTGGTAAGATTTTTCTTTTCCCTTTTTCCTTTTCTACTTTGTGGAAGAAAGAAAAAAGTATGAGATTGGTGGTCTCCTTATAAGGATTTGGGCAATTCTCCTCTCATGAGTTAGCTTTGGAGGTTGAGTTAGGCTCAAGATTTATTTCTTTACCTACTTCTCTACTTGACTGTTATATTATCATGTTTTTTCTTAAGATTGTCTTCCTTGATATTAAATCCTTAAGTTAATTTGGCTATGTTGTAGGAACGTTTCTACTTGTAAGCAAGCTGGAACAAGCAGATGCCAAGCATTGTACTAAGAATTGTGATCCAAGAATTGATCATGCAATTTGCCCACGTTCAGAAGAAAATCAGATCAATCGCATGTGCACCAACTGTTGCGCAGGCATGAAGGGTTGTAACTATTACAGTGCAGATGGAACCTTTGTTTGTGAAGGAGAGTCTGAACCAGGAAAACCAAAGCCTTGTCCCCGCAATTGTGATCCAAGAATCGATCATGCAATTTGCCCGCGTTCAGAAGAAAACCGGATCAATCCCATATGCACCAATTGTTGCGCAGGCATGAAGGGTTGTAACTATTACAGTGCTGATGGAACCTTTGTTTGTGAAGGAGAGTCTGAAGTAGGAAAACCAAGGGCTTGTCCCCTTAATTGTGATGGAAGAATTGCCTACGGGATTTGCCCACGTTCAGAAGAAAAAAGGATCAATAAAATATGCACAAATTGTTGCGCAGGCAAAAAGAGTTGCAACTATTACAGTTCCAATGGAACTTTTATCTGTAAAGGAGAGTCTGAAGTGAAAACTAAGGAGGAAGTTGAACATCCCAAACCTTGTACTTTGGAATGTGATCCAAGAGTTGCTTACATGACTTGTCCATCTTTGGGATTGGCCAAACTTGAACAAGTTTGTGTCAACTGTTGCATGGCAGGAGAGGGTTGCAAACTCTATGATCATGATGGATCTTTAATTAGTTGTCCTAAGGAGCTATAAAGCTATTAATCCTCCTAAATAGCTCTTTTTTTGAAAAACAGTATGTGCTCTACGTATGAAATAAAGGCATATGGACATATGTAATGAGACAGTGTGGAGATTTCCACAGCTTGCGCAAGGTATCCAAGTGTTTAATAAATGGAGCACTACTTTGTTGTACTTATATAATCAAGGCTTAACTATGCATGGAGTACTCGTTTATTTACTTTTTAAAGGCTTAAAAATGAAGCTTTTCATTTGGAAATAGAGCAAGAAGATCAAGAGAAGAGAAACAGACTAAGCTGAACGATGATAGCAATAAGTGAAGTGGGATAAGAAAATGTTTTAGAATGGGATAAGAAAATGTTAATAGTTGTTACATCCCTCCAGTCTAACACATTTTCTTATCCCACTTTACTTATTACTATCACTTTATTTGTGAATCCTAATTTAACTCAGAACCAAAAGACTCATTAAATATTCTCTATTTCACTTAGAGAATTTAAAAAAAAAAATCACTTAGAGAAAAAAAGAAAGGTGAAAGAGGGGGTGCTTTTGCTTTTCTTTTGGAACCTCGAGGTAATTCTTTTCTTTTATTTTTTGGTTCAAGAATCCCATTTGTTAAACTGCAATTTTTTATTTGATAAGGCTTGAGTCGTTGTGGTTTTTTGATTGATTGTTTAGCTTAGTCATGTTTATCTGTACACAACCACCAACCACCATTACAAATTAACCACCTCACAACCACCACCGTTGTCGTCACTAGCCACTACCACCAACCACCTCTGCTATCACCAACCACCACTGACAACCACCACCGATGTCAATCACTATTGTCAATCGCCGCCACATCTACCACTTCTGTCATAATTATATCCACACCACCATCATTGTCGCTACCGCCACCACTACCGCTACCGCCACCACTATCAACCACAACTAATGTTGCAGCAAATCCCTACTACCGACCACCTCCAGCACCACAACTAGTATCATCACCAACTACCACCAACACCATTGTCAACCACCACACATTCTTCAACTGCTACCACCAACTTCGCCAACTACTAGCATCAATTAGCTCTAGCTTCACAACTACCACCACCACCATCGCGCCAGTCACTACAACACCGAGTATCTCCATCATCACAACTATTATCACTACCACTACTTGCCGCTAACACCACTTGCCACCACCACCACCACAATCTCGACCATCACTAGCGAACATAAATGTTCATTTTCTTTGCCAAATAATAATTTTATTTTATTAAATTTATATCTTTTATACTGAATTATTTTTTTGTTTGAATTGTATATTTATTATGTTTAATACTAAATAAATTATGCAAATTTAGATGTTGAAAAACAAACAGTCTTAATCATTCAGTGTTCAGATCTAGAGACAACATCTTGATTATTTAATTAGTCGTGCATTCAAATTTGGAGATCTTAATCTTAATTCAAACAAATAGAGCCTAAAAAAAAGCTTAAATGCGCATAAATTAATGTTTCGTTTTTCCAGTCTTTTTCTTTGTTGAAATGTGTTCTTTTTTTATTTGTTATTGTTGGTTTTTTAACGTCTCTCTTTGGAAATTTCAAAAGATACACATCACACAATGTAAAGTGTCCAATAGATAATGTAGTTAAGGTAAAATGAAAAATGCTAATGTGACACCATTTGTAAATTAGAAACTCCAATATAAGGAGTAACCAAATAGACACTTTGACTTGACAAATATGTCTTCTAAACAATCATGTCCACGAGATTAAGCAAGTGAAATACACTTGCTGACATGGCAAGTGAACCAACTAGTTAATGGCACATGGAATTAATGAAAAACATAATATTGCATTCATTTTAATTTATGTGAACTCATTTGATTGGATACAAAGTTTAAAAAATTAAAGAAGTGATCACTTTTGAAACTTATGGCTTAAAATAAGTCATAAATATTTTTGTGGTTATAAATAATTTCAAAAAGTGATTTTTTATGCCTTATAACCTCTATATCTTTTTTCAATGTTTATTTGTCCACTTTTCTTTCCTGTTTTTCATCATTTTCCCTATATAGTCGACTTAATATTGCTCAGCACCATATCCCTATTTTGTTTATGTTATCGGAAAATGATGTTCGCTGGCGGATAATTTTTAAGGGCATTAAACATTTGAATTTGCATCTTCAGTTAAACATTAGTTTTCCAGTGGAGTTCTTTCCGTTGCAATCCAATTGCAAAAATAAGCCAGAAATTAGCGTGCAACTCATTCTTCCCTAATTCTTTTAATATGGTTTCTATTTTTAAGTTTGAAATTTGATGCTTATTTTAATTTTTATTTATCTGAATCTGAAGTAGTTTTTGGTTTTGATTTGAGTTTCTTAAGCTTAAAATTTGATGTTGTTTAAGTTGGAAGAAATAGAGGAATATAAGAGTAAATGGAATGAATTATTTTTTAATTAGTATAGACCTCTCGTATTGGATGAATTATTATTAAATCAAATATTTAAATTTGTACATTCAAATATAATAAAATACTTAAATCAAAACCCTATAAATATTACAAGTTTCAAAACTTGCTTTGGGGCACTTTAGAACCCCTATAACGACGATCCAAACGTTTAGGTGGACTTCATGTAATGAGCCGACATTATTGTACGCAAAAAAAAATATTAAGTTTTATATAAAATATTGATATTTTGGGATTTTAAAACATGACTAATATTTGCCCAAAGTATGAAAAAAAACGTGATTGGAAAGGTAACGCCAAAAAAAAAAAAAAAAAAAAAAAAAAAACTCCAACATTAACGCACAAAATTAGTGCGTGATTACTAATGTTCTCTTTTTTTTTTTTGGTGACCCCATTCACGCACGAAATTCGTGCGTGAAAGGCCAAAACTGTGTTTTTGCAGTTTGGTCCTTTCACGCACGAATTTCGTGCGTGAATACTACTTATGTTTTTTGTTTATTTTGTACTAGTTTGGTTCAATTATTTTTTTTGTGTTATTTAAGTCGCGGATTCTAAAATGAACATCTCTTGCATTTAGATTTCTCAAACTACTAATACGAGTAATTTAGTAAAATGAACATTTGTCAAGAGAGGTGCAAGTGTACTACTCCTGCAGTCCCCTATTGTTTATGTGGGTATTTCATTGTACATGGAATTTTAGAAAGAAATAAATTTTAAAGTTTGGGTGGTTGTACATCATATCACTATAGTAAAATGAAAAATGTTAAATTAAATTTTTTTTAAATTAAAAAAAAATTGACATTCTTTTCGAGACAATAAAAAAAAATATAATATATAAAATGGGGACAAATGGAATACCAAATTTAAGGGACTAAATATATATTCATCCAATTAGATTTAACTAACACAGGCCCTGCTTCATGGTCTGAAAATTGCTATTCGAAAAGACTCGGAAATGATCGAATTTGATTGCAAAGAACTCACCAACATGTTATCTAACGCATCTTGTTCCTAACAAAATTTACTTGATGATTGCAGGTACAATTGTCTAGAGGAGAAATGACATCGATCAAGCACATCTATCGGAAGCTAACGGAGTTGTAGACCAGTTAGCAAAACGAGGATGCGAGCTAAATCTTTTTGAAAGCTTGATCATGTATTCCAATTGTTATTTTTGTATTAAAAAGAGACAGAATGAATACCATGTTGCCTAGGCTAGTCTCTCTATGTAATGACTCTTATGTTTGTTTGATGAATAAAATATTCTCATTATCAAAAAAAATCCATTAGATTATCACGTGATTCTACCCAATGAATACACAGTACCGCACCGTATGTGTGTTCGTCAGTTAGTTTGGTACAGTTTTTAGATATTTGATTTGATGTTTTTATTTGGTTTCTTAAAATGGTATATGTTTATCTTACCTAAATAAATGTGGTGGTATGAGTCAATTTTACCCATTTAGATTTTGATTTCCTGGGTTTAGTAACTTCAGTTTGTTCGAATTGAATAAAAAACTATAACTTTTTTACCTTTAAGAGCTAAAAGATATCTCAAATAGAACACTGAATCAAAGAAAGTGTCTTGTGAGACTTTCCATTTTTTTCAGAGTAAGAAAGAGGAGGCCCATGTGTCCATGTTGAATTTTTTAACTGGATAACATCATGGGAATAGCAAGCAGCGACAAAACGTCTAATTAAAAGTGAAAGGAATGATTTCCGAAGTAGAAAGGTGTAAAAAATGAAATTGTCGATTTCTTATTTTTAAAGCTTAAGAATGGGAACACTGGAAATATAAGCATGTAACAAAACAAAAAAAAATTAAAAAGGAAAGCTTTAGGATAAAGGAAATAAAACTTTAGGCCTTTTATATTTGTGTTATAATTTAAATTATGTGTAATGTGAAGTTGTTATGTATTTTGGTATGATATTGATATGGAAAAAAAATTGAGTATAGCGTCAAATATAAATTTTCTAAAAAACATTAATCAAGTATTATACTCCCTCGGATCCCTTATAAGTGACCTTTTAACTTTTATTTTGTTTCAAAATAAATGGTCCTTTGCATAAGCAAGAAAGTATTACTTGTTTTCATCAATTTTTTGTATATAATCAAGAAATTATATTAAATAAGTATTAGTTAATTAAAGATAAAATGAATTTGGACCCAATCCCCACTTCTCACTTGTACGTCGAAAAAGAAATAGCAGGTGAATGGACGTTGTTTTGTGGAATTAAATTTACGGGTCGTACCAATAATGTACTAATTTTTAAAATATTTTAACCAAACTAATGTAATCAGTTTTCCTTAATTATTAAATTAAATTAAATTAGTGAAAATTTTGTCGTACATTGTTTATGAATTTGTTAAAGAACAGTGTTGTCAACAAGAACTAGACAAATTAGACAAATTGTGTTGGTTAGGATTAAGTGATTGAATTGGTCAAAAAGATAATAGAGCAAGAAACACGTGGGAAGGAAGAAAAAAGATGCAACAAACAGGACAAAAATTTCTAAGGATTTAGCAAGGTATATAGGAAATTTAGCAAGGACCAAGGAAGTGCGTACTAAATTTAAGGGACTAACTTTGTTCATGTCCAGCCATTGGATTTTCCCATGGTTCTACCCAATGAATACATAGAGTCCGCAACTTAATTTGTGGGTTGGAACATAAATACCGACAAAAAAAAAAAAAAGTGACAAAATTATCTTTTGCATAGGAATTCACTGCGAAATAGGGGTTTATATAAACCCCAATACTTAACCATTTTCAAGTCACTCTTCATCTTCATTTTCACTCTTTCAACATAATTTACCCCCCACCCCCTCCCCCTTTCCCAAAAAAAAATGTCTCAAAGCTCCGAAACGTCAAACTTTGCTATAGAACCTGATGTTTGTGAATGCGGTTATTATTGTAAGCTAAGAACATCAAGAACCCAAGATAATCCGGGTCGTCGTTTTTTGCGTTGTACAGTGCACGAAGTAAGTGTTTTTACAAGTTTTTAGGGTTTAGACTTTTTTCACATTATCTGCATATTTTACTTTCAAAAACCGATTTTCTTGCAATTATAAGATATCAATGGTTGCAAACAATTTCGATGGGAAGATAGCATTCCCTGGATGTAAAAGTGGCGGCGAAGTTTGAAAAGCCTCTTTTTGATAGAGATATATACCGCAACCTCATATATCACTAGAGATACCGTGAAGTTTGACTTGCAGTTTAAGCTTATGGAAGCTCAAGAAAAAATTGACCTTTTGGAGGTCTTGCAAAAACAATCCAAAGAAAAACAAAGTTTTTTCAAGCCTTAGAGACACTCAACACGAGAAAAATGCTTTGAAAGAAAAACTGAAATTTTGGAAGATTATTTGTGCTATCTTCTTGTTGTTGTTTATTATTTCTATGTATTTTTTGTTATTTTTATATATTTTGTTTTTACTAGTTGTACGTTTTCACGTATTATGTAATCGACACCTTTTATGTACTAATTTTCTGTATTTTCTTTAAAATTGTGAATTGTTGAACTTTTTATGTATTATTAACTCTAAGAAGCTTATATAAATTAATAATAGACTATAACAATTAAAACAAATTAAAAACATACTAAATTTTTTCAAATTGATGACTTCATAATAAATTAAAAATACAAATTAAATCATGACTCTGAAACTTAAATGACCCAAAAACTAAGATAATGAACAAAATAACCCCTAATCATCATCATAATAGAGGTCCTCAATATCGTCATCAGAACAATATTTTGAGTTTCTTAAGACATATCTTCTTGTTGTAGATGTTAGTTCTCTACCTGTTGATGATGCTTGTACTTCGGCCAACTTTAGCATGTAAAATCTACAAAGTCTTGCTAGCATTCTGTTGTTTTCTTTTCTAATCCTTTGTACGACAGCCTCACAAGAATCTGGATCAGTTCGAGGCATGGACATTGAGAACCTTATTGGGATTTGAGCGTTGAGATTTTTCAAGTCACGAACAAGACGTTCTGATTCGGCATGCCGATATGCCCATTCTCGGCGTAACCCGCAATAATATTCTTGTGGATATGCATATTTCACGTTGCAAAGTTCATCATTACGCTTTATAAGAAGGTGGGGTTTCAAAATGTCTATCTTGAATTCATTGTTATCAAGAAAACTCAATTCATCGGAATAGCAACTATGATTTGAGCTATCATCACCACTGTTATTCGAATCATTTGGAGGGAATACCGACCAATCTACATTTCTACTACTCGACATTGAATATGTTGTAGTTTAATAACAAATGAAAGACTACTTATATAGTTGCAAAACCCCAAGTACCCTTGGGGTCCTACTTATGATCCTACCTACTTACTTTATTATAAAAATTATTAATAGGATCACGGGGATTCATCGGAAATCTCAAAGTTCGAATCCCACTTGGATCTGAATCTGACGTAGCCTTGTTGACCATATTCTACGCTGAGGCAACATATTATCATCCGATTGTTCTCTTCACGAAAACGGTTAAGAGGAAAATTGAACTCTTGTGGTGTACTACGAGGCACTGACATAGCACTACTTTTTGGATGTTTGAGTCCGAGTGCCCTCAAGTTTTGTTTTAGCATTTCAACCTCCCTAACATGCCAATTCCACTCATCTCTTATTGTATTATTGCTCAAGTGTTACTTGTTCACGTTGCCGAAACCCCAAGGTAAGCTATTCGACCAAGTTCATTATAATTTTGACATAAATTAAATTATCATATCATTGCTAAATGTTGTTTCTTTAAACATGTCCAGGTATCCCATCAAAGATTGCATTAGAAACGTTAAGGAAACATATCGTAAAACGATAAGTAAGAGAAAGGGATATCTTGGGCGTAAGTGGGCTTTTGAGATGATTATGGTACATGGGAGGGCTCTTTCCAGCCGTTGCTGAGGTATATGACAGCTCTATAGAAATTCAATCCTGGTACTATTGTAGAGTGGAAGCTCGTTGCTGGTAATATATTTAATTTTGTGTTTTGGACATTCAAACCAAGCATTGATGGTTTTACTCATTGCCGGCCAGTCATATCCATAGATGGCATGCATATATACAGGATATACGACATCAAACTACTGATTGCAGTAGGGATGGATGCCAATGGGCCGATCAAGACGGTGAATCCAATAGCATATAATTTGTTGAAGGATATCGACGTTGAGAAATGGACATTACATGCGGATGGAGGCAGGAGATGGGGGATGCTAACTACAAACAGCTCGGAGTCATTCAATGGTTTGCTAAAATCTACTCAGGGACTGCCCGTTAATGGAATGGTGAGAATGACTTTCAAGCAAGTTGTGGAGCGGTTTGCCTCTAGAACAAGATGTTATATCCCGCATTTTCAGAGCATGAGCGGGACACGTGCTTCCTCAAAAAATTGACAATCATGTTGTTGCTACATAATTTAAACTCACGTTGATAGTGTTGTATCCCGTATTTTTGAACGTCGGATTATTTGTAAGCTGAGGTGGGGCCCACACGTCAAGATTTTTTTTGGAACATGTGACAAGTTATATGAATCACATATGTAAAGTTAAACACAACTCATGAAGGACCCTTGGGCCAAATCAAAGTGGAAGCCCTCCAAACGAATATTTTTAAGAAAATGTTTTCGGGTGACCTTACTTTGAGGGGCAAAAACGGTATTATAAGTTTGGAATTTGGAAACATACCAAGAAATAGAAGTTGTAGATAATTGAATTATCTTTCCAACCATAGGTCGTGGGTTCCCAGGTGACGTCGGTACAAGGAGATATGGACGTTTTAAGGTCGAAAGGTCAGTGGGCTAGGCCCAACTCGGGGCCAACCGGGTTAGGCCCATGACAAAAAAAAAAAAAAAAAAAAAGAGAAGAAGAGGCCCAATAGGGGCCATCCGGCCATGGTCCATAAAAAGGACCCAAGCCCAAGTGAATTTTCCATGTGATGAATTAATAAAAGGACCATTTAATCATCATATTGCACATAGAACATTCAAGAGAAATTGAGAAGGAGAAAAACAAAAGAAGAAGAGCAAGAGTTGAAGGCCATTCGGCCAAGAACTCCAAAATTTGACCCCTCAAAATCTTGTCCCAAAAATTATTTTCTTGTGGTATTCCTACTAATTCAAGGGTCCTCTACTACGTGGTATAGTTATTCCGGAAGATAAGTCGCTTGTTTCGTAGAATTGACACTTTGGTCAAGTGAAGAAGTTAGGAAGAAAAGGTAAGAATTAATTCCTTTTTATGTGATATGAAGGTTTTATTTATGTTGTGGAATGTAGAAAGGAGAAGAATTCATGAAAATATGGAAGTTGCATGATGAATATATATATATATATATATATATATATATATATATATATATATATATATATATAGCCGTGGGTATGTATGTGTGTAGAAGGATGAACCAATTTTATTTGTTATGTTAATTGTGTTGTTGAAGCCTTGTAATGGAAATGGAAGGAAATGGTTCAAGTTGGTATGGAAAATTGTTGAAAATGATTATAGGAAATTATGTGATTTTAATGTAGTTTTTATGTAATTATGGAAGTGAAGTCTAAATGTGAATTATTATGTTAGTTGGTGGATTTGGAGGGATGTAAGTCCATATTAGCATGAAAGGTTGGTTGTTAAGTTGTTATGGGAAGTTTTGTGATTTTATGGTAGATTTATGTAATTATGAAAATGAAATTGTTAAGGTGCAAATTATGATTATTGTTAATGAAATTGGCAGATGAAAATGTGTTATGAATATTTATGTCGAAAATTAGAAGTTTCGGATGAATTATGGTTTTGGTGGAATTTTTGTATATTTTGTAAATATTTTGTAGAATGATATGAAATGCTTCCGAATTGTATTGGAATGATCTTGATTAATAAATGGATATGAAAACATTGATATTAGTTTGGAAGTGCGAAGTTAGATTGGGAGTTGTCGCACTATGTTGGAAAGAAGAATATTTATGTTAGAATGTGTTTTGTAGTGATTGTTGATGTTGTGGGTGTTGTTGTTGGTTATTTTGGCCGAGTTAAAATCTCGGGGATGTTGAATTTATAGGGGAGATGCTGCCCAAATTTCTGTAGAAAAGTGTTAATTTAAGATTCAAGTCCTAAAGTCTTATAGTTAACATTTGGTAATTGCGACCAATTGTAGATTTTGGAGGAAACGGGAATTGAGTTTGGAGAGGCGCAAGGAGCGAATAAGGTATGTAAAGCTTTACATTTCCTTCTTTTGGCATGTCTTAGACTTAATAGGTTTGGATACGAGCCTCGGGGACAACTCTATCTCTAGAAATCCGAGTTTGAATTTACCTCTTTTTCATTCAATAGAATTGAATTAAGTACTTCATGCCTTGTTGAGACAATTGCCTAAACATCTATAATTTGCCCAAACGGAATCGGATTACACTAAAACCTTCATAAGTGGCTCCATAAAGTTTTATGTACGTAATTTGGGTGCGCCACCTCAGTTGACCCGAGGTGGGCCCACTATTCCAAATTTTCTCCTTTTGTGCTATTGATTTGTTTTCAAGCAATATTTAAAGGAAATCTCTAGTTATTGTTCCGTCTACTAAAAGGTAATTGTTTTAATTATTCCATTAAGTCCTATGATATATTTGACATAAACAAACGATCTCAAAAGGTTTTGTTTTGACATAATCTATCGAAATATCCGAAAGGTACGTACTGCGACCCTCGCCTAATTTCTTTTCTAAATGACCTATTGTTCGGACTATTCTATCGAGTCTTCGTAAATGTTTTATGATGCATATAGTTTCTCACTACTCCACTCGTGGACGCCTCAATGTTTCCCTCACTGAGCCCGGGCCAGGATATGTTATCACGCGTATTCCACTGCATTGTTCGCCATGCCTTGATGTGAGGGGGCAGGTATACATGTACATGGGTTGTGGAGTATGCTGTGCCATGTACACACATTCTGGTATATGATGATATGATATGATATGGCCATCTGATATGTTTGATATGTGCACATTCTGATATGATATGATATGTTACGGAGCTATTCCCTACTCTAGAGTATGCTGTGTTGTGGCGCCAGTGACGGGGTGGCGACCACGTTCTGTTCACTGTGTCCCATAATGGGGCTGGATATGGCATATGTTCCGACATGCATTACCTGTGTTCTGTGAGTAAGTATTTTGATATTCCGGTTATTGCAATTATTTTTCTGTACTCCCTGCTCAGATTATGATTCTGTTTATTGTACCTTATGCTTTACATACTCAGTACATATTCCGTACTGACCCCCTTTTCTTCGGGGGCTGCGTTTCATGCCGCGCAGGTACACCCAGATGATGTGGAGTTACTATAGAGGATGTCCCAGCAGAGTTGGAAAGCTCCATTTGCTCCTGGAGTGCTGCCGAGTCAGAGTTCGTACGTGTGATTCTTCTGGATTGATGTAGAGACTTTGCAGACAGAGTCGTAGGTATAGTATGTCAGTTGTGTATGCGGCTTCATCAGCCGATATGTCATTCTGTATTATGTGTTAAATTCTGTATGATTATAGATTCTGTTTGATTCGGAAAGCATCGAATAAGCATATTTTGAGAGTTTATTATATATTTTATTTTTATTTGATTTAAAAAGTCTACTAAGATTATGAGTGTCCCAAAGGTCTGTGGGTTCGCTCGGCTTCGGATATGGGGCCGGGTGCCCATCACACCCTAGCGGAATTAGGGTGTGACACAAGACATGCCAAAGGCATATTAGCAGATGGTGGGAAATTGATGCCAAAACCTGCACAAATGTTCGAGCATCATAGGAAAAAATGTGAGCTACACAACATGGAAAAGTATAACTATGCTGAACGTGTGTATGAAGTCCGGACAGGTTATTACCAAGGTCGGGGAGGAAACCTTCATACTGTTTATGAGAGAACGAGAACGTGTAGTTGTGGTAAGTGGAAATCATACCACATGTCGTGTTCTCATGCTATCAAGTGTTTCGAGGCAATGGGAAAAATGGTATCCATTTATGTGGCATCCGAATACAACGTCGAAAGTTATCTTAAAGAATATGCCGGAGGTTTCAACCCACTTGGTGATCAATCTTATTGGCCAAACGAGCCACTTTCAATGATTGCTAACAAGAAGTATATCAGTAAAATTCATGTTAACGCACGAACTCGGATTCCCAATCAAATGAATGTTTCGGATAGGACATATTCTAGAAGGTGCTCGACGTGTAAGGAGTTTGGCCATGATAAGCGTTTATGTAACCTACGGGGCTATGGTGGTGCAAGTACATCTCGTAGTGGAAGAGCCTCTCGTAGTGGAAGAGCCTCTCATGGTTGAAGATTGTCTTTAATTATGAATGTATTTTAATCCTTCTTGATGTATTGGAATGGCCTTGACTTATCAGTGTATTTTAATTCTTCTTAATGTATTCGAATTGTCTTGAATTATGAACGGCAAAAAAAAAAAAAAAAAAACTACATATCCTTAATAATGTAATGCCTTGACTAAATAATAAAATACTTAAATCAAATCCTTATAAAATAAAACACTTAAACCTAACGATAACAAGTTTCTAAACAAAACTTTTTTCAGGGACTTTACAACTCCTAAAACGACGATCCAAACGTTTAGGTATACTTGATGTATTGGGCCTACATTAATATTGTTCGCAAGAAAAGATATCAGGTTCTATCTAAAATATTGATATTCCGGAGTTTTAAGACATGACTAATCTTTGGTCAAAGTATGAAAAAAACGTGAATTTCAAAACTTTGAAATTATACAGTGTGAGAAAATCAAACAGTACCTTTTGCGCACAAAATTAGTGCGCAATAGGACTTAACGGTGACCGTCATAGTTAAGTCCTTTTGCGCACTAATTTTGTGCGCAAAAGATACTTTTGTCACTCTTTTTTTTATGGGTTATTTTGGATGAAAATCCCACTTTTGGGATTATTTAAGTTGCGGACTCTGAATACATAGTACCGCAAAATATGTTTGTTCAAAAGTTAGTTTGGTAAGAATTTTAGATATGGTAATTTGATAATTTTTGTATTAAAATGGTAATTCTTCGGTCCCATTTAATGTGATATAGTTTGACTAGGCACGGAATTTAAGAAAAAAAGGAAGATTTTTGAAATTTTTGGTATGAAATAAGTCATAAATATTTGTGTGGCAGTAAATTATTTCATTAAAGGTAAAATGAAAGTTTAAGTTAAATTATTTATAAATATAGAAATATATCATTCTTTTTGCGACAGACTAAAAAGAAATATGCATTACATAAATTAAGAGAAAGGAAGTATATCTTTATCTGACCTAATTAAATTCGGTTTCGTAACTTCAGTTTCTTCGAATTGAATAGAGAACTATGATTTTTTTTTTTTTTTTTTTTTAACCGTTAACAGGTAAATGAAATCTTGAATTGATCACTAAATCAAAGAAAGTGCCCAATGAAGCTTTTCATTTTCTAGAGAATAAGAAAGAGGACAGTCTTGTATAATCATGTATTCCTTTTTTCTCAATTTGTATAACACTTTTTTTTTTTTAATCAATACAAAAAAAAAAATGATACATTTCTCTATTTAAGAACAATTTAATTTTAAAATTTTCATTTACTCTTAATGAAATGATTTCTAGCCACAAACATTTCTTTAAGTTGTTTTAGACCACAAGATTCAAAATTCTTGCCTTTTTCCTTAAACTTGGTGCACAATCAAACAGAGGCAGATTTAGGATTTAAACTCTTGGGGTACAACCTTATAAATTTTTTAGCATTGAACCATTATATTTCTAAAGTTATGGGTTCATATCTACTATTTATTGTAAATTTAGTAAATTTTTACATATAAATTTATACACTGCATCGAAAGTTTGGAGTTCAATTGAACTCAAATTATAATGCACCATCCGCCCTGATCAAACACTATCATATAAATTGGGACGGAGGGGGTATGACTTTTTGAACCGGATATCATCACGGGAATGGCAAGCAGCCACATAACGTCTAATTAATAGTGAAGGAAATGATTTTCGGAGTAGAAAGGTGTAAACTGAAATTGTCGATTTCTGAATTTTAAAGCTTAAGGATAGAAACGCTGGAAATATAAGCAGGTAGCCAAAAAAAAAAAAAAAAAAGGCAAAATAAATTAAAAAGAAACCTTTAATTTAAAGAAAACAACACTCTATGGCTTTTATTTTGATGTAAATTAAGTGCAATGTGTAAGTTAGTATGTATTTTGGTAGGATATTGATATAAAAGAATTTCGAGTATCGGGTCGAATTTACTTTTTCTTCATAATTTAATCAAATATTATACTCCCTCTGGTTAATAAGTGACCTTTCATTTATTTTGTATAAAAAATAAGTGTCTTTTTTCGTAATCAAGAAGATATTAATTGTCTTCTTCCAAAACTTATTCCTATTTAGATAAGTGAGTTTTTATATTATCAAGAAATTGTACTAGTTAATTAAGGGTAAATTAGTCAATATATCTATTTTTTTTTGTAGGAGTTAATATTTTATTAAGAGGTGTGCTAAATTATGGACAAATACGATGTATCTAAATTTCGATTCAATTCAATAATTCCATATACTTCTATTACGTACAATAATCAATTTGTGATCAGAGGCGTATCTAGCATATATCTAGGGATTTAATTGAATTCATAATTTCGATACGGAAAATATATTTATGGGTAAAAATTCCTAAAATTGTAATAAATAGTAGATATGAATTCATAACTATAACAATATAATGAGTTCAATACTAAAAATCTTAAAAATAAACTCATAAAATTTAAATTTTGAACCACCTTTATTGGTGATGGACCATAAAACCTTGCGGAGGGATTAGTATGGAGAACAAAAGAATTAGGATCCAATCCCCACTTTTCACTTGTAATCGACAAACAAATAGCACGCGAATGGACGTTTCTTTATGGAATTAAATTTAAGGACCGTACCAATAATGTAATTTTAAAATATTTCAATTAAACTAATTTAATCAGTAATTCTTAATTATTTAAATAATTATTTTTTAATTAGTCGAAATTTTATCTACGACTTATATGAATATTTTAAAGAACACCGTCAACAAAGAGAACAGACAAAATTGAACCAACGACAATAATTGAGTTGCTTAGATTATCATAAAAAATACAGTAAATAAAGCAAGAAACACGTGGGAAGGGAGAAAACGAGGCAACAAAACAGACAAAATATTTCTAAGGATTTAGCAAGGACCAAGAAAGCTGCATCATCGACCTTATAATATAAAAAATCAAATCAAATTAAATCAAACATAAATACTTTTCTTTAAATCAATTCGATTCATCAGTTCGAGTTTTTGGTTTGTCGCGACACCATAAAAGTTGCAATTAAACCACATTTTTAATTCTCAATATCTCCACCATAAACGTTGTACGATACTAGTAGGCCAATATTTCTCCTTATAGTACCCAAAAAAAAACAAAAAATCATCAATGAGATTCTTAAATGACACTAAAAAAAAGGGAAAAATGGTTTTCCCCAAACAAGGGATGTCGACCAATCCTCTATTAAAAAAAAAAGTTTGACACTTGGAAGCGTTGGGTAGCTAACACTAGCCTCTATGACTGTGACGTAAGGGAAGGTAGACCTCTTATCACTTCTGAGCATAACCATGATAATGTAATGCATGCATGTCATGACAATTATTCATAATTCATGTAGACATGTATATTCTGAAAACTGAGAGAAATAAATTATGAAAGTCTTGTAAGAATGATAGGAATGCGTGTAGGGCTCATGCATTCTTCCTTAGGACTGAACCGAGCGAGAAAAAAAATGGATGAGCTTAAATCATAAGAATGATGCCTAAGACGTTCGATAGAACATGTGGGGTTCATGGGTTTTCTAGAAACTCTCATTTATCAAGTTAGTAAGTCTTAACTTGCCTCAAGCTACACTATTTCTTAATTTCTCGTGTTCTTCACTTGATTTGACGCTCAATTCACGATTCACCTGACGATTGGGGTAAAAATAAGCAATATATATCTAAAGGTTTAAATCTTTATCCCATAAATTCCATCTATTGGATAGGGTTCATGTAATCCATAATTTAAATGATTTAACAGTTCATATAATTCACTCCTTGTACTTCATTATAACTAGTAGGAAAAGAAAAAATATTCGAGCTTTACCTTTTCGAAGAAACCCTAAGTTCGTCTCATAGAATTATTGAGAATTGCATGAAAATCAGCGATTTATTTTGTTAATCCTTACATGGTCTTGCGATAAATGGATTGAATTCACATAAGAGAGTTTGGATTCTTCCAATGATATAAAGGAAAAGTCTCCTCACAAGCTCTCAGAAATGTTGAAGAAGATGACTTTTGAATTTCGCTATTTTTTTAGCCGGGGGACTTGCTTTGTGTCGCACAATCTTAGCGCTAAGCCAAACCTAGAATTTTCTGCAGGTCTTGTGCGATGCACAATTATAGTTCCATAACACCGAAATATTATGTTCCATTCCATGTGATGATTGTGCGACGCATATGGCCTATTCAGGTCCTGGGACGTTTTATTTTATCCATTTTGAGTATTTTAAGCCACTATCTCGTATCGTACACGTGACACCTGTTAACAAATGTTTAAGCACCTGGATACACTCAAGTGGGTCCTAACTAGTTATAAGATATTATAAGGCCTTACGTTCTTCCCCCTTTATGACATTTGTCCCTGAATGTTGAACCTCTTGATCGTTAGTATAGTACTGAGAGGAATGTCTGAGCTTAATGAAAACTTTCTCATTAGTATACCATAACCTACGCATACTTACCGCATTGCGTAACAAATCCAAAAATTGGAAGTCAAGGCAAAGTAGTCTTTTTGTCGACCTCAGCTCTAGGCCTCTTACGTGCCCTAGGTGTAGCTTGCATGATGGTGCATCATCAAGTTCACCAGTGAAAGATCTCGTTCTCACCACATGTGTTGAAAACATTCACAAAAGCAGTAGTCTTTAATTTCAAGATTTATCAAAAGGAATAAGAATGAAAGAAGGGAAACCTTCCTAACATGACTTTGTAGCCTCACGTTTATTAGTATTATCAACGACATTCTCATAAGTATGACTCTACTAAGACATTTCGCCTTAGACCTATTTGCATGAGCAGCAATTGGTCCTAATGAGCGTTTAGCCATTACGCTAACTGACATTAGGCTAACTGACATAATCAATCACAACGTGATCCAACAACATGATAGAATAGTCATAGGCAAAATTCTCGAATAGCAAGAGCAATAGCCAAAAGATCAATGTCTAAAAATGGACCACAACCAGTGGCGGAGTCAAGTGGTGGTCAGGGTGTTCACCTGAATCTCCTTCGGCGAAAAACTACCATGTATACACAAGGTTAAAATTATTTTTTATGTATAAATAGTAAATGTTGAACCCCCTTGGCTTCCTCGTTTCAATCAATTGCAAGCATTTGTGAAAGTCCTAAATTGTACTTTGGAAAAAATTGGCAATCAAAAGGTTAAAGTATATCACTCACCTCACAGCAAAGTCATCTCTTCACTTTCCTTACGACTCCCCGTCTAAAGACTCAGATTCCATTGAAAAATGCATATTATTGAAGTCAACTATATATATTGGACTCAATTTTATATTTTAAGTCAAGTCAATGTTAAGTCAACTAAAAGTTAACACTCGGGTCAATGGGGTCAAAACTCGAGACTCAATACATAAGCGATTTACCAATTCACCCCTAAGCCCAAATTTGTATGTGGTTTCTTAAAATCGAGTTCAATTACTCAATGAATTTTCAATTTTCTTTTTTGAACCTATTCCAAATTACCCAGTTTTGACCTTTGAATCTCATATTTTATAGTTTAAATCCCCACAAAATTAGAATCTAATCATAAATGGATGTTAGGAAATAAATACCCAAAGATTTTTACCTTTTATATCACTTGGCCCAAGTCTATAGTTAAATTTAGCTCATATTTTCACATGTTACCCTGTTAAACTTATTTTGTATAGAGTTTGAAATACTTAGAGAAAAGGAAATTATTCCTTATTTTGTGATTATGATTTTCATTTTTTGATGATTGAGATTCATTGGGATGTCGTTTTGAAGTTGTGGTTAAAATTTAAAAATATTATATGCAGATTTGAGCTATTGAATGATGTATTTGAACCATTTCGAATGGAGTTTCGTAGGTTTAAGTTCATAGGAGACGAAACTCAATTTTTATATAAGCTAAGCTTGTATAATTTTGTATAACAATGTAAAAGTGTGTATAAACACCTCATATATACTATTATATAAGGTTGATGCATTGTTTACAGTAAGTAAATCTACATATAATATTGTATACTGAGTATATAATTATTATTGCAATTTTCTTTTACTATGCGAGTATTAACTGAAAATATGACTACATGTATACAATGTGTTGCGTTGGTAGTATATTTTTGAAAATGTTCTTCATAGTTATGTACTACTTAAATAAAATATAAAGGTAAGAAATGAAAAATGTTGAATAATTGTACTATTCAAAGGTATCGTCGCTACTTCTGCTTGGCGATGAGGACCTGAACATTTTTGTTGAATTATTTATAGAACTGATCATTTTAATTTACCTCTTTTCATTTATGGTAGCCCCTCCAAATTAAAATACCAAGTCTTTTTGCATTTCCTCACCAAATTAGGTTCTGCTTACTAGTGTGGAAAGTCACTGCCACTTAACTTTCAGATCAGATTTACTGAATTCTCTCATTAGATATATTTTTTAAGTAACTACTATAACTTTACTGATTCTAAAGTTACATAAAATAGTTTAATAATCTATGTTAAACTTTTTATAAATTGAACAATCAAATTAATACATTTAAATAGTACTAGTATACTTTGATTATATGTATACAACTTTTTTTTTTTTTTTTTTAATTGCAAGAAGCAGAATTAGTTTAGGTAGGGTGTATAAATCATATCCAGAGACTAGAAAATTCACTAATTAGCGGTTAAATTTAACCGTCCAATGATTACAAATTTATGTATAAAATACTCAAATGACTAATTTTTATGGGCAACCAGGGAGTGAAAGCCACGTATATAAATCTACATTATTACTACGAAACAAAGTCTGTCATGTGGGAGTCATTTTCAAGTGTTGTCGTATTAGATTCCTCATATGCTATCAGTAGGTGGGATAAGATAACACCCTCATTGCTCAAAATTCACTAATTTTGTAGGTTGGATAAATCATATCCAGAGACTAGAAAATTCACTAATTAGCGGTTAAAATTTAACCGTGCAATGATTACAAATTTATGTATAAAATACTCAAATGACTAATTTTTATGGGCAACCAGGGAGTGAAAGCCACGTATATAAATCTACATTATTACTCCGAAACAAAGTCTGTCATGTGGGAGTCATTTCAAGTGTTGTCGTATTCGATTCCTCATATGCTATGAGTAGGTGGATAAGATAACACCCTCATTGCTCAAAAAGAAAACCAAGTAACTCGGGAAATATTGAATATGGCTATTCACAAAGTTAGTTACCTTGCTCTCCTACTTCTATTTGGTAAGGTTTTTCTTCTTCTTTTCTTTTCACTTTGATACTAATTCACTTTTCCAGTTAAGCATAATTTTAAGATATTTTCTTTGCTATCTTATTGGATCATATTGTGCATCAGCAACACTGAGATAATTAATTTGGCTTATGTTGTACACAGGAATGATTCTGCTTGTGAGCAATGTCGAACATGCAGATGCCAAGATTTGCACGAGAGAATGCGATCTGAGCATTGCATACGGGATTTGCCCACGTGCTGGAATAAACGACAAAATTGATCTTAGTCAAATGTGCATTAATTGTTGTTCAGGGAAAAAGGGATGTAACTACTATAGATCAGACGGAACTTTTATTTGTGAAGGAGAGTCAGTGTATGTAAGTGAGGTGGTGAATCGTCCAGGAAAGCCTTGTACTTTGAATTGTGACCCTAGAATTGCCTATGGGATTTGCCCATATTCACAAAGTAAAAGGATTAATCTTGATCACATATGCACCAATTGTTGCGCAGGAAAAAAGGGATGTAACTATTTCAGTGCTGATGGAACTTTTATTTGTGAAGGAGAGTCAGTATATGTAAGTGAGGTGGTGAATCGTCCAGGAAAGCCTTGTACTTTGAATTGTGACCCTAGAATTGCCTATGAGATTTGCCCATATTCACAAAGTAAAAGGATTAATCTTGATCGCATATGCACCAATTGCTGCGCAGGAAAAAAGGGATGTAACTATTTCAGTGCTGATGGAACTTTCATTTGCGAAGGAGAATCTGAATATGTAAGTGAGGTGGAGAATGATCTCTAAAAGTACAAGGTTGCTGTTTCCTAATCAGTAATCTCCATGTACTCTATGTATGAAATAAAAACATGACTATATATATGCTATGTCATGCATGCAATCTGTAATATGGCTCAGTGGATCTATCCACAGCACGTGCTAATTATCAATGTGTTTAATAATGGATGTAGTACTAGTTTGTTCCTATTTTAAAATCTTTAGTGATGCTTTTATCTACGTTTCTTTTATAATCTCTTTTATATATATATATATATATATATATATATATATATATATATATATATATTGTCCCTTCTTTTAGCCTTTCTTACAGAAAATTAAATACTTCTCCTTAGCCATCTCTAGCTTGTTCTTCCATATTTTCACATCGTTTTTGTTTTTTTTGGACAATAAAAATTGTAAAGGAAAGACACAAAGGTGTCATGGTTCATATAGAATCCATGCGGTGGATTAAAAAAAAAAAAAAGATTTTAGTAAAAGCAAAATAGAAACTTCGATTCCAATACTCTCATCATCAGGAAAATCAACTCAAGTGATAGAATAAAATCAACACGTACGAGTAAGATAGTCTATTCTTCAGTGGTTTTAATTCCAACAAATTGCAACTAGTTATAACTATCTTTAAGCTGAAACATTCAATTTAGTGAAGAGATTCTTCAAATTATGTTGATACGTGTCTACAAACTTCAAGCTCGAGCGCAAGTAATTTGAGTAGACATCAAATCAGAAAAAACAATTTGGGGAATTAGTAGAATTTTATCTATCACGTAATATTCCTCTGTTCCAGTTTAACTATCTTACCGTGTACCATTTTTACTTTAGTTGTCCGAAAATCTTGCCCACTTATTAAAGGTGAAATTTTCTCATAGACTATTCAACTTTGCTTCTTTTTTTTTTTTTTCCGCGCGATGTATGTATATTCTTTAAGTTGGCAAGCAAGATTCATCTTCATAGTTTCTGTAAAGATCTAGTAACTCAGTTGGTGGGCTACAGGGGCGGAGCCAGTAAGGGTCAAGGGGGTTTATCCGAAACCCTATTCTGCGAAAAATTACACTATATATACAAGTTGATTTTTTTTTTAGATATTGAACTCCCTTGGCTTATTTGTTTGTCTACTTCTTTGTATTTTTGAACCCCCTTAGTTAAATTCCTGGCTCCGCCACTGGTTGGCTACTAGATCTTTCACCTTGTTGGTGAAGGTTCAAAACATACTTTCACCTTATTGGTGAGGGTTCGAATCCCCATGTTGTAATCCCCTTCCCGTACACCTATGTAATAATAATAATAATAATAAATCTTCATAGCTGCTCCAAATTTGCATGTATTATTTATATCAACAATGTTTTGTTTTTCTTCACAAGCTTCGTTTTCTCTCTATTTAAACAACATCAAGAATCAACTATCGTTCCATGCATGGCAATTAACAATGATTTTTTTTTTAAATGCTAACGGACCCATTGTGGGTGTGCACATACCACAATTCATGGCAAACACACCCATGTTGGGTGCTATTTCATGATACCACATTGTGGCAATTAACAATGATTTATGTTCTTCCTTTTGTGTTTTTTTTTTTTTAATATAATTATTTCAACCATAACCCAAAACCAAACTTTTTTTTCGCCCCAAAGGCCTAATTAATTTTCTAATGCGAAAATTGCAACAAAGAGCACCTCTTCTCCCTATTAGCTTTACTCTTGATCTTGCTTCATCTGTTGAAAATTGTTACCAAGATCATAATTAGAGAGATAAGAAAACTCAACATCAATTTCAACCTAATCTATAGTTAGGATTAATCAGTTAATTTAAATTTAAACTAAGATTCCTGTGGAAAATTGTCCCTTAACAAAAATAATATGAATACAGAAAAGACAAAAGATGATAAAAAATAGTTGAAAACAGGTAGCATGGCAACATAAGTGGGCGGCCTCACCACCGGCAATTTTAAATTTGCAAGTTCTAGAAACCAATCATTTGATTGTTTGGAGAATGCGGCTACTTAAACTATAAAAAGGGCCTTTGGCTTCTCATGTTAATACACTGATTAAGAGAGAAATACAGAGAGAGTTGGGAGTAATTCACACGTAATGATAGAAAATAGGCTATATAGTAAGGTGCGTAAAATAAAGAGATTTACTACTTTTGAGTATGTGTTGGTGTTACGATTTTAATGATGACAAATTATTGTGTAGGTACTATACTCAAAGGATCAACCAAACGCATTGGACAGACAAGCCCAATGCATAAAAAGAGTTCAGTCGGCTGGATAGGAGTATAAGCCCAAGCCGGCTGCATAAGGAAAGTAATTCAAGGCACAAAGAAAATAAGCTACTATGTATTTTTGGAACAAGAATCAAACTTTACTCAATCAATCAAATCAGCACAATCATGGAGATTCAAGCATTAAATCAAATCTGCTATACAAGGAAACAAGTACCACTCCAACAAGGCAAATGACGCATAAGGAAGGCAGCTGTACAACATTTATTACCTATCAATGACGCACAAGGAAACAAGTATATGCCAACTAGGGTGATACCACAGAAGGAAAGCAAGGTTACAAGACTTAATAAGCTCTTGCTTTATTATTGGAAATTAGGATCCTCAATATTCCTAATTTACAAGGATTAATTCTCTTGAGTTGACATCTCTGCTGAAAAAGAGTCTAACGGCTAGTTGATTTGAAGACTATATATTCAAGACTCTAGAAACAAAGAAATACATACATTCGTCTCATACTCTCAAGCTCTTTGCTTTACTTTTCACAAACATTGTATTCTTGAGTGATATAGTGTAAACAAAAAAGAAAGGAGAGATATAGTATAGTTTGTGAGGCATTGTATCAAAAATATTGCGAGTGTTTGAGTGTAGACATAGGAGCTCCATTCAAACAAACCATTGTACCAAACTATTTACAAAAAGTTGTAGAGAACACCCTTGCAACCCAAGGGGACTGGACTAAAATTCACATTGAAGTTGAACCAGTATAAAATATCTGTGTCATTTACATTCTGCACTTTTATTACTGCATTACTTTATAGTCGACTAGTGTTTTCAGGTAGTCGACTGTCTGAGCGAAAAAGTTACAATTCACTCCCCCCTCTTGCACTTTCAGTATGTACTAATCTTTGGAGATTATCAATTGTTAAATTTCCCACTATAGTGATATTATATTGCTCATTTCCAGTATTGAATCTTTCATGTCAAAATGATTCGTTGTTGATTATTCTCTTATTCTTGTTATTTATCATGACTTTTATTCTTGTAGGCTATTATTTTCCAACATAGTATCAGAGTCATGATAAACAGTGATCCACTTTCTTTTTCAATACTCTCATCTCACAAAAGATAATTACGAAAAATTGTGTCTATGAATGAAAGTCATTATTTCTTGGCTCTCAAAATGTGTGGAAAATTGTATTTGAGAGATCTTACAATTCTTTATCCAAGGAATTGATACAGTGAAAAAGGTAATTTAAAAATGAAAGAATCCAAATCCATTTTTAATTACTGTCCAAAGGTGAAGGCTATTGTGAATAATTAACAAGGTACGTCGAGGAAGTAGATTATGTCCATGTAGTAGAAATGATTTTCGCTTTTTCATACCTAAATTTGATTATGAGGTGTGTGCTATTGTGGAGTCTAAAGATTTAGACTCCGTGATGGTGGAGCAATTGAAAGTTCTTTACAAGCCCATGAAGAAAAGATAAAAAACGAAATAAGAAGGGCCACCATATCAACTTTCTAAAACCAAAGCATTTGTAATAATCCAACACCTCTTTTTTAGTTTTAATGCTTCAAATTTTCTTTTGTGACCTTGTATAAGTCAATAAAACTATTTGAGATTTGTTAGCAAGGTTAGATTGATATCCAAGGGACCTGGGTGAGTTTCAGTATATTCTGATATTAAAAAAGAATGTAGATTGTATATGCTTCAAAAAAGTGGGCTTGGGTGTATCCTGATGGAAAACGGCAAGATAATTGCATATGCTTCAATGAAGTTGAAGGTGCATGAAAAACAACTCTCCTACTCATGATTTGAGCTGGCGGAAATCATGTTTTAACTTATAATTTGAAGACATTACTTGTACAGGTTGTCTTGTGGGATCTACATGTTACACCTCAAAATTATTTTTTGCGTCGTTTGCGTTGTAAGTAAACTAACGTAATCCCGAAGAGGTTATGGAACTCTTATAAGGTTAAGGAAGACTCCTAACAAGTGCTAAGCAAGTGTCTAAAGGTTTCGGGATCAAGCGAATCGAAGAAATTAAGTTTGTCAAAATTTTGGAAAACTTGGTTGAATTTTAGACAGGAAATTCTGGTCCAACTTGAGGGAGGTGTATCTCTTAGAATATAAGGAGTTATGGAATGAATAACCTATGTAAATTGAAGTTCATTGAGTCTAGCGTCCAATGCATAAACCGTTCGTCGATACGACATCAAAATATGAAGTTATGGGCATTTCAAGACAGACTTCCAGAGGCTTGCAAACCTTCGCATTCGCGAGCCAAAGGCCTCACGATCATGAAGGAAAATTGGTGAGGCGGTTCCACCGACTTTCAAGGGTATAAAAACCCCATATACACCTCCTAAACACTTATAGCCCCTTAGATCTAGAATTCAACAAGATTTACACTAAACTTGTTCACAGAAAGTGTTGGTTCTTGCTTCTAGATGAAGTTGTGGTGAATAAGCTTTAGAATAAGTTGGTGTGGCTAAATTTCTTCAAGTATAAGGTATGTTGTTCATCTTGACTTTGATGTTGAGTTGTTTTTGGAGGATTTTAATGGTTTAAAGTGAAGAAAAACATAGAATAAAGGTTGTAGTATGATATGTTGATGTTGTTAGCTTGTGAACTGATTTTCGAAGGAAGACTCAGATGGATTTGTATATGTTTGTCATGTAGTACCTTGATTATGTTACTGCTGATGTTGTTATTGGTGTTTGGGACCTATTTTGGAATTGGTTCGGAGTAGATAATATAGGGCAAATGATGTCCGAATTCCGTTAATAAGTTAACTAGCTAGGTTTGAGTGTGTAAGTGTTCCTATGGCCTGATTGTTATCTGAATCATTTTGGATGTAGATTTGCAGGATCGGAAGGTAGACTTTGAGTGGCTAAGTAAGCAACAGGGTATGTAAGGCTGTCCTTTTCTTTCTTATGACATGATCTTATTGATACACACCCATTCACATGATATCCATAATGTACCTATTCCTAAAAATACTAGAAGCCTATGGTTCTTGATGTTCTTACGATATTATTGTTGTTGGTCTCATCTTATGACTATTGTTCCTTCAAGGTGAGATATGCCAATAATGTTAGCTGCATAATGGAAATCGGAGGTATAACGACCTTACGTCACTCCGATGAATTCAAAAATGTGTTCTCAAGGAAAGTTTTGTAAGACATGAATAGTATGCTAGTTATAAGATCCCTAATGAGGTACTTAATGCTAGAAGATAGGCTTATGATGCATTCAGGAATTGACTAAGGTTTAGTTAATTTGGGAAGAAGTGTTAATGGCCTAGAAATGTGCTTATAAGTTTTATGTAATCATGTGGGCATTAATAGATAGGTAATGACCATGAGAAGTGCATAGAAATTACCCATAGAGGTCTGGTTATGATGTTGATTATATATACCACTGGCCAACAGTTTTGGCAGATAGCACCAGGATGATAAGTAGGTCAGAGACACAGTATTATACATAGATGTAGTTAAGCACATGAGAGTATAGATAGAAACACATGCATTCATATTTGGATCTGGTTGCACGTTCCGCAACACATGCATTCATATTTGGATCGAGCTGCACGTTCCGCAACACATGCATACATATTTGGATCGGGTTGCACGTCGAAACATATTTTCGGCTAATGTTATGACAATAAGCTAACCAAGGCCATAGTAGGGTATATAGACATAGTGGAGATTGCAAAAATTTGTAGTATATATATATATATGTAGGCTAGATTTACATCGGTAGCTTGGAAGTGTCAGGTTGATTCCTATCCTCCTTCTCTGCAGTATATGTTTATTATGTTATATTTTCGCCTTACATATTCGGTACATTGTTCGAACTGACATCCTTTTGTTTATGGACGCTGCATTCATGCCCGCAGGTATAGACAGACGAGGCGAGGACCCTCCCGGCTGCCTCCAGACACCCGTTTTGATTGGTGAGCTCAACTTCTTCCTAGAGCATTGCCGAGTCAGGAATTCGGGTATGTATTTTTGTGTTATGGGTATGTCGGGGGCCCTGTCCCGACATATATACTTTGGTCATGTCCTTAGAGGCTTTTGCAGGCAGAACCCGTGTACAGTTTAGTCATGTTTTGTCAGTAGTGATGTCGATCTTGTAGACCCTTATATATATGTATGCGTATTTTGGAAATGATATTTACAGAGATATATGTTGACCTTGCGGTCAGATGCTTAGTTTTGTATGACATTATACTCATAGGTTGGCCTCGTTGGCCTTGCTTGTCTTTTGGGACATAGATGATGTGAGTTATAGTTTGGTTCGCTCGACCCTAATCAGGTGTCGGGTGCCAATCATGCCTCACTAAGGTTGGGGTGTGACACTACATGGACCATTATAGCTTACAATACATATTCAAAATGGACATAAATTTGAGGCTCCAAAGATGAATTGAATTGAGTTATTTTTCTAATAACACTTATAATAGTCTTTTATAGGATCTTTCGCTCTCTAGAATGAGAGCTTCACTCAACTCACGCTGATGACAAGAGGATCGAAGACCAGAAGGAGGGATCACATGCTGGTGGAGGGGACATGACCTAAGAACAGCAAATAGAACAAATGAAATGGAGAAATTGGGGTACCACAATATACTGATGCAAAGAAAACAAAAAGTGTAAATGTTATCAGAGGACTGACTCCACTGAACTTCCAATCACCAATAGAGAGAAACAATTCAGAATGAACTCTATCACAGGAATTATGGGCTGACATTGTAGAGGATGAGAATTTGGGGAAAACACACAACAGTCTAAAATAGTGCAAAAAGCAATAACCAGTGCTAGATTGGCGACAATGAGTAACATTGTTAGGCCGATCCTGATTAAAGCAAGGATGGATCTATCATCTGGGGTGGAGAATTAGGTCAATGTGAAGATAACAGTGGAGGATGTATAGAAGGAAATAGATTATTGGAACTCAGCAGTCATGTGCTACGTACTGGGATACGATCCTCTTCAAACAGTTATGGAGGGGTTTTTCAAATGAATTTGGGGTCAATTGGGTGTGGACAAAGTAGCCCAGGTTAAAAGAGGTGTGTTTCTAGTTCGATTTAACGATCCAAACGCAAGGAATGCGATTGTGGAAAAGGGACTCCATATGTTGTTTCTAGTTTGATTTAATGATCCAAACGCAAGGAATGCGATTGTGGAAAATAGACTCTAGACGTTTGATAAAAATCCTGTGATAATTGAGGCATTGAAACCGGACATGGAATTAACAAAGGAGGCAATAAAGAAAATACCAGTTTGGTGAGATTGGTGGGACTGGACATTAAATACTGGGGACAAAATGCACTTACTAAAACTTTAGGGTTGATTGGGAAACCAATCAAAGATGACAGTGCTACAACTTTGAAGGAGAGGTTGACCTATGCTGGCATACTGGCGGAGGTAAAACTAAATCAAAATTAGCCAGCAACAATTAAGTTTGATAATGATGGGGGATGTAAATTAGAGCATGAGGTGTTCTATGAATGGAAACCGATATTATGAACAAGCTGTAAAAACTATAGGCATGCGATGAGTGAATGCAAGAAGTATTTGATAGAGAAAGCTCTAAGAAAAGGGAAATTCAAGCCCCTACTAGAGAAAAATGAGAGAATGGAGAACGAGAAAGATAAAGAAGGAAAAAGGGGTACAATAGGCACCAGTAGCTAGCCAAAAATCACCTGCAGTAAAAATAGGAACTAGAAATGGGAACAATAAGCAGAGGGAAAAAGTAGTATAAATAGTTCTTATAAAAACTGGAACATTTTTGCTGCTTTGGAAACTTCACACCAAGAGAATAAAAGTCAAGAAGAGGCAGTAGATAAACCTGGTCCTTCTAACCCTAGGAAAGAATAAGGTGATGTTGGTACTAAAAGAGGGAAGGGTGGGGAAACCACATTACAATGGATAGACTTGATTTTGGAATTCCAAAGGACTGAATAATCCAGGCAAGTAGCAGGAAGTGCATCTATCTATGCACACTGCTCAGGTTGGATTGTTTGATCTTCTGGAGACTAAGGTTAAGAGGCAAAAAGCTAGGATAGCTTCTCTTAACCTATGTAATGGGTGGTTATTTAGCACTAATTTTTCACAACATCGAGGTGATAGGATGGGGTTACTATAAAAACCAATGGTGATGTCAACATTATCTAATGCATAGCACAACTAGTTCATTGTGCAGTAGTACATAGGGTAAATGGGAGGCAGTTTCAAATTACAATGGTATATGCTTTCACTAATACAACACTAAGTAAGGACCTTTGGAAGGAGATAAGTGATATGTATAGGGGAACATAAGGCCCATGGGCAATCATGGGAGATTTTAGCAGTGTATTGAATAGGGAGTCTGGGATAGGGAGCCCAGTTACAATGGCAGAGATGAGGGGCTTTAGGAACTAGGTTGACAGTTGTGATATGATGGAGATGAAGTCCTCTAGGCATTCTATACATGGTGCAATAAGCAGAGTGGTATTGATATAGTTTATAATAGAATAAACAGGGTCCTGATTAATAATGCATGGTTCATACAGTTGCCTGCTTCAGAAGTAGATTTTAGGAATGCGGGAGTATATGACCACTGTCCAACAATCATTAATTAGGAAGATAAAACCAGAACACATGGAAGAATGTTTAGATATTTTAACATGTAGAGTCGGGCACCTGATTTCAGGGATAGAGTAGAAGTTGGGTGGGTAACAAGCAGAAGAGGAACAAAAATGTCTGAGTTAGTTGAGAATTTAATAATCTCAAGGGTATACTTAAACAGTTGAGTAAGGAAAAATGCGCTGAGATGGAGAAGAGGGAAGACAAAGCTATGAAAAAGCTGCTACAATGCCAACACCAATTGCAGGGGGATCTAACAAATTTGGGACTCATTGCAGAGGAAGTTGAAAAGAATAAAGCATGTGCGATCTGGAATAAAGCAAGGGAACAATTCTTGAGACAAAAGAGTAAAGTTCAGTGGATTACCCAAGGGAACATTGTAATAACTCATTTTTTTTAAAATAAGGGTTTGTTTGGTAATTTTTGCTAAAAGGAATTAAAAAGAAAATAGAAAAGAAGGAATTTAGTGGGCCAAGCCTAAAAAGGAAAAGGAAAAAAAATTAAAAAGGAAGGCTGAAGCCCAAATTTGAAAGAAAAGAGAAGAATGATTTAAAAAGAAAAGGGAAGCCTATGTAATAGAAGCAGAAAAGGCAGAAGCAGCAAAAAAATACGCAGAGAAAGAAAAGAAAAGGGAGGGAGAAAAAGAGAGGAAAAGAAAAGAGAAAAATATGGATTTTCAACCCTAATCATCAAGGTAATGCGTCTAATATTTTATTTAAGTTTATTAAGTAATTATGGGTGAATTTTTGTGGAGAAAACATGAGGATATTTTGAGGAATTGAGAAAGTTTAGCCTAGAGTTATTCAACCTAAATCATTAATTTGAAGGGGCAAATAGTGTCGGATTTTAGACTTCTATATATCGTTGGAGTCTTCTCATTAAGGCCTTTCCCGAAAACGTATGTCTTGTCGGGTTTTGAACACATTGACCAGAGGGCGTTTTTGTCCTTTAAAATTTGACTTTAACCATTTAAGCCTCTAAAAATATAGAAGTGGTTTACCCTAAGGGTTTTGACCATTCTAAATCCGTTTTTGTGTAGTTTGAGGCAATTCGGAGACTCGAGAATACAATTTTGATTTATTGAGAAGTGTGCTTGAATTGTAAATTTGAGGTAAGTGAGACTTTAAGCTTTGGGTATTTACTTTTCAAAACCCATTTTAAAAATATGTTTTGTTTGCCTGGTCCATGTGTTGGGACGAGCGTGTGCTTGGTAGAATCGGTGGTCCTTCAGGCCAGCCACATATACTTTATTTTCAAATACTCTAAAACTCTCTTTATAAATTGTTTCGTAATGTGATACGACTGTGAGCCATGAGATTGGGGCATTGTGTATGCTTCCCTTTGGCATTGTGTATGCTTAATTTTACTGGGCATTGTGTATGCTCCCTTAGCATTGTGTATGCTTCTTGATTTTATTGAGGCATTGTGTATGCTTCTCGAGCATTGTGTATGCTTCTTGGTATATTTGACACATTGTGTATGTTCTTGTGGATTCGTGGTGGTGATAAATTCTTTAACTGCTGCTATGACAGGTCCTTGGTGTAAATTGTGTTGAGATATATACTATTCTTGATAAACAATTGTTTGGACTTTGTCGGATATTATATTACGATATAATTCTTGTGCATAATATAAAGTGCTTGTTGTGTGTTGGTATTTTCTAACACTTGTTCCAGGGGTATTTAAAGTGGCGGGTCGAGGATCTTACTGGGTTATATTTACGTATAGCTCACTCCTTACCTGCATGTCCATGCAGATACTATCGGTGACGACGAAGCTAGTAGCTCACGAGTTGTAATCGAAAAGATACAACATTTATTATATTTATTACTTTTTAGATTCACAAATATGCATTGGGGCCGCAGGAAGAGAGTTAAAATTGACAAAAGTTATTTGGGGTACATAAATGTTGTTCTTGTGTTTAAATCGTTAATATATTAAATACGAGTGTTAGAGACTCGAAATTTTCGATGCATGGTTGTCTCCGATAGAAAGTAAAAATAGATCAATGTAGACTTTTTGTAGCTGGTCTATATGTTCATTAAGAAAATCGTGATCGTAGCTTGGGTGATATTGATTGACTTAGCGAGATTGTGTACCAGATTTAAGCTGAACTATTTTTTTTTATATATCATACTAGCTTATATGGTGTTATGTGTCAGAGATAGTGCAATGGTATGAGATGTCAATATTGTCATGTGTGACAAGAGTAACAGTGCATGAAACGTTTATGTAGGAGCATGTGGATGTGTTCCAGCATCGCTATATGTGAAAGTGTTATGTAGGAGTGTATGGATGTGTTCCAACACCACTGTACATGTCAGAGATATGTAGAAGCATAAGGATGTATTTCTAACATTGTTGTACGTGAGAGCATTATGTAGGAGTGCTTGGAGGTGTTTCAGCTCTATCGTATGTAAGATTGGTGGATATGTTTCGCCATAGGATCGTGGTTGTGGCACTTGGATTGTGCCATCCTTGGGTGCCCAGTCTTAACACTAGTTAGATGGATATTACCAGATAAGTGGTTAATGATCAGTTGCTTTTGACCGAGTTCGTGTATGATATTAGTTTACTAACTCATTATGCAAATCTTGTCGTTTTAGGTTCTATACGAATGCTGGAGTCTTACTCTACCTGGTTGATTGAATACTCTGAATCAGAATAGTTAGGTCTAGACTTTGATTAGCAAGCCTTGAAGAAGGTTGCATTGAATGCGGGAACGATTTCAGATAGCATAGAGTATACAAAAGTCTTATAGTGATAAACAAGATTGTGATTTGAAGCTTATGAAAGGGAGTAATTTGAAAGTTCTCAATACGAAATGAGTCATGAGATTCAGTCGAGCGGTAGACAAAATCTTATGTATATTATTTCTTATGGGATTGGGATCGAATCAGGTTAGTGCATATGAACTTGCTTTACCTCTGTGATTGCCTGTTGTTCATATCTCGTGTTTCACGTGTCCATGCTTAGATCATATGTTCGTAATGATAGCCATGATTCAGTCTAAAAAAAAAGTGGAGCTAGATTAAAATTTGACTTGCGAAGAGGGTTCAATATCTATTGTAAAGACAAGTGCGATAATTAAGCTCGAACAATGTTTCTTAAGTGGAAGTATGGTGTGCAAATCAGGTTGGGTTGGACCAAAATACAACTTGGAGCAGGTAAAGTTTCCTTTTCTCTTCGAACAAGAAAAATTCATGACTTAAATTTATAGTAAGTGACTGCTTTTATAGGTTTCTTTTACCGTTAGCAGTATTGTGTGAAATATCGAAAGAAGGATAAGTTGTGAGGTGCAAGCGTATTACCGATAAGATTATGGGAAATAGGTTGTGGTGGTAGCTAAGAGACTTGCTATGCTACAAGAGGTACATGTTATATTATGTGAATACGTTCCGAGAGTGCATTTATGATCGAATCCATGTTATTGAGACTGAAATAGTGTTGGTAAATGCGAATTGCGTCTTTTTGTGGGAAGTTGTTATTCTGTATTCGAACATATGACTTTGTTGGTGATGGATGAACAAGTATTCTGAGGTCAAAGTATTATAGTAGGACTATCTACAAAAAAAATATCACTATGATAGTATGAGTGGGACATGCGTACTGAGATTTCATATCCTGACAATTTCGAAAAGTTCTTGAACACGTTCGAGGATGAACGTTATTTTAAGTGGTGGACAATGTAATAACTCATTTTTTTAAATAAGGGTTTGTTTGGTAATTTTTGCTAAAAGGAATTAAAGAGAAAATAGAAAAGAAGGAATTTAGTGGGCCAAGCTCAAAAAGGAAAAGGAAAAAAATTTAAAAAGGAAACGCTGAAGCCCAAATTTGAAAGAAAAGAGAAGAATGATTTAAAAAGAAAAAGGAAGCCTATGTATTAGAAGCAAAAAAGGCAGAAGCAACAGAAAAATACGCAAAGAAAGAAAAGAAAAGGGAGGGAGAAAAATAGAGGAAAAGAAAAGAGACAAATAGGGATTTTCAACCCTAATCATCAAGGTAATGCTTATAATCTTTTATTTAAGTTTATTAAGTAATTATGGATTAATGTTTGTGGAGAAAATATGAGGATATTTTGAGGAATTGAGAAAGTTTAGCCTAGAGCTCTTCAACCTAAATCATTAATTTGAAGGGGCAAATAGTGTCAGATTTTAGACTTCTATATATCGTTCGAGTCCTCTCGTTAAGGCCTTCCCGAAAACATATGTCTTGTCGGGTTTTGAACACATTGACCAGAGGCGTTTTCGTCCTTTAAAATTTGACTTTAACCGTTTAAGCCTCTAAAAATATAGAAGTGGTTTACCCTAAGGGTTTTGACCATTCTAAATCCGTTTTTGTATAGTTTGAGGCAATTCGGAGACTTGAGAACACAATTTTGATTTATTGGGAAGTATGCTTGAATTGTGAATTTGAGGTAAATGAGACTTTAAGCTTTGGGTACTTTATTTTCAAAATCCGTTTTAAAAATATGTTTTGTCTGCCTGGTCCATGTGTTGGGATGAGCGTGTGTTTGGCAGAATCGGTGGTCCTTCAGGCCAGCCGCATATACTTTATTTTCAATTACTCTAAAACTCTCTTTATAAATTGTTTCATAATGTGATACGGCTGTGAGCCATGAGATTGGGGCATTGTGTATGCTTCCCTTTGGCATTGTGTATGCTTCTTAATTTTCATGGGCATCGTGTATGCTCCCCTTAGCATTGTGTATGCTTCTTGATTTTATTGAGGCATTGTGTATGCTTCTCGAGCATTGTGTATGCTTCTTGATATATTTGACACATTGTGTATGTTGTTGTGGATTCGTGGTGGTGATAAATTCTTTAACTGTTGTTATGACAGGTCCTTGGTGTAAATTGTGTTGAGATATATACTATTCTTGATAAACAATTGTTTGGACCTTGTCGGATATTATATTACGATATAATTCTTGTGCATAAAATAAAGTGCTTGTTGTGTGTTGGTATTTTCTAACACTTGTTCCAGGGGTATTTAAAGTGGCTGGTCGAGGATCTTACTGGGTTATATTTACGTATAGCTCACTCCTTACATGCATGTCCATGCAGATACTATTGGTGACGACGAAGCTAGTAGCTCAAGAGTTTGCTAGAGTTGATCTATTGGTTGAGGTGAGCCGCCGCTTTGTTCGTAGAGGCTTGCAAAAGTGTCGTTATCATTTATTTATTAATGTTTTTTTTTCTTTTGGGATTTAAAAACCCAAGCCTTTTGTAATTCTCTTAGATGCTCCATGGTCTAGTGTGGGATGTGGGCAAGAGTATTTGGTTAATATTTTGAGACACTAATTATCCATAATTAATTATTATATTATTTGAGTGCTTATTTAATTTGGTTAATGCTGCAAAATTATGATTAAGATATGAAAATGTGGTTCGCCTGGCCGGTGGTGTGTGCCAGGTGCCAATCACGTCTAGGGGGTATTTTGGGACGTGACAAACATGAACACTAATTTTTTTCACAGTATGATGATGGCAAGAAGGAACCATAGTAAGATATTCTCCATGGATCATGAACAAGGAAGAACCAAAATTGATCCACAAGGGATTGCAGATGCCTTTATAAGCTATTATGATGGATTGTTGCGCACTAGGAAGGAGGATAAACACCATGTATGCAGTCAATTAGTGAGAATGGGCACCATACTATCTGAAGAACATAAAATAAACTGGACTGATTTGGTTACTGAGAGTGAAGTGATGAAGCTCTATGGGGGATATCAGGGAAGAAATCTCCAGGGCCAGATGGGTATGGAAAATAGTTCTTTAAGAACTGTTGTAATATTGTGGGATAAGATTTGGTAGCAGCAGTGTTAGAGGTCTTTATGACTGGAAAGTTGTTAATTAAGAATATTGTATCAAACATTGATCACATTAATCCCGAAGAGTAATCATGCAATTAAAATGGGGGATTATAGACCCATTGCATGTTGTAATGCAATTTATATGGTGATTTCCAAGGTGTTATGTAATAGACTCAAACCAATACTGCCAGTTACGATTTCAAATAATCAAAGTGCTTTTGTGTCGGGGATATCCATTTTCCAAAATATCCCTATTTGTCAAGACTTGGTGAGATTATATAAGAGGAGGAAGACTACCCAGAACTGCCTTGATCTTAAGAAGGCATATGACTCAGTAGAATGCGAATTTGTAGCTGAGATGCTCCATGCACTAAATTTTCCCTAGAAATCCATAAATTGGAAACTGGAATGTATAACAACTACTCAGTACAACATTGCCCTGAATGGTGGGTTATATAAAAGGATCTAAGGAGACAGGGGACTTAGACAGGGTGATCCAATTTCCCCACTACTCTTTGTCATATGCATGGAGTACTTCACAAGAATACTCAACTAGGCGGCACAGATGCTTGGGTTTGAATTTCATACAAAGTGCAAAGGGATCAAGCTTAAAACCATCTTTTCTTTGCAAATGATATCCTGCATTTTTGCAAAGGCAAATATCAATCATTATTGTTGCTGCTTAGGGGATTACAAACTTTCACAAATGTCTCTGCGCTAAGTACTAATGTAGTGAAATCTAATATTTTCTAGCTAATATGGACCCTCAATGCTTAGTAAATATATGTAAACTTATAGGATATCATAAGGACACATTGCCTTTCAGATATTTAGGGGTCCCAATTTATGCTAAAAAACTGTCTGCTCTAGATTTTGAGATTCTAGTATATAATATGGTGGCAAGAGTGACTATAGGGTGCTCAAGAAACCGTTCATATGCAGAGAGGGTGCAGCTTATCGATTCAATGCTATTTCATAGTCACTCATATTAGGCATCATTAGTGATCTTTCCCAGTTTGGTCAAGAAAAAGATCATAGCTATATGTAGAAACTTTTTATGAGATGGAAAGGTGACAATAAACAAAACCCTTTTTCTAGCATGAGATTTGGTTTGCAAGCCTAAAAAGGAAAGGGGTTTGGGTGTACTAGACTATATCCAGTGGAATGAAAAAGCAGTGGAAAAATATGCATGAGATATAGCCCAAAAAGCAGACAATTTATGGGTGAATTGGGAAAATCATATATATATATATATATATATATAAAAGAAACTGTCTGGTGGCAGTATCATGCTTTAATGACCCTTCTGGTCGCTATGGAAAATCTAGGATCATCCTACCAAATAGAACCCTTTCAAGGGTAGAATGAGCTAATAGAAACTCAAATTTAGAAGTCTAAGAACTAAAAACTTAGCTTGTTTGTGATTATTATTTGGTTATGTTGAGTCCATTGGGGGGTGACGTAGGAAATTAGATCTCCGTTATGGATTCTGAGGCCACGGGTGAGTCCGTATGGTGTTTTTGCATTAACTTTTATGTTTTGTTTGTGTTTGTAAGGCTCGGATGGAGTGTTGTGTGGTAGAGTGAAAAAATGGTAAAATTGGCAAGCTTACTGGTTCAGTGGAACTGCTGCGGCAGACCTCTCGCCACGGTGGACATGCTCTCCATAACAGAGGTGAGCATTTAGTGAAAATATGCTACAGCGAGCCCTTGCCCGCTATAGCAAGAAGGGCACTGCAGCAGCGGTCGACGGGGGAAGAATCCCGATTTTTAAACACTTAGTTCTGAATTCTTTATTCATAAAACTCCAATACAGTTTCTAAGGAGCACCTAGGGCGAAATTCTAAGGCTAGGGCAAGAATACGCTTGAAGGAAAGTCTCAACCATTCCTTCCTTCATTATGCATTCATCTCCAAGATTATCATCTTTCTATTAGGTCTACAATGGTAAATTGAGAATAGAAACCCTAGAACTTAATAAACCTTCAATAGTTTGTGGGTTATGAATATTATTGTATGATTATCATCTAAAGGCTTGGGTTATCACTTTCTAATAAAGAATTGAATCGTTAGAGACATGAACTAAGTGAATTAAGATTTAGGGTTTCATAAAGATAGTGGCTTGACCATAGAATTGCTTGTAAGAGATAACTTGAATGAATAACCTTATGAACTGATAGTTTATGGGTGCTAAGGCCAATGGTAGGATGACTCATACCTAGTAAACATTCACCCATTAGAAGGGGTAAAGTGGAAGGGTGTTCATTGAATTGATATTGTTGACTAGAGTGATTGTGACTTATTTAGCATCTTAATTGCTAGACTTTGAGCGTTCTGAGGCATTACGGAAGGGAAATTCTATAGCGGAGTGATTCACATTGTTTCAGCTCTATAGTTGAGGTAGGTTACGGTCTACTTGAGTTAGACTTTAATTAGTTGATTATATGTGTTATGAGATTGATAGGAGAAAGCATGTCTAGTCTTCGGGCATAATGTAGGGTTGAAATTCCTATATGTTGTTGATTGAGCGATAATGTAGGCTTAGTGCCATTATTCGATGTGTTGTGATCTATAATTTGATGACAATTGTGGTGAGAAATTAATATGATCTTCTTGATGAAAATGAGATAATACTTGATAATCGATCATTGAATGTGATGGGATAATACATACACACACACACACACACACACACACACACACACACACACACACACACACACACACACATATATATATATATATATATAGGCACATTTGACAGGGGTGAGGATGTGGTCTAATTGTGAGCTCGTGATCCGAGGTTCGTTCCGGAACAAGTGGTACATTGACACCATGGGTCCCCCGCAGGTCATAGCTATTGGGTAAAGGCACCAATTAGCATGTATGTACATGAGTGATTAGTGGCTGAGTAAGTGACAATGTTGTTGGGAGGTTTGTTTCATTGCTTGTTTCTGTTGACTTGATTTGTTAATATTATTGGTTGACTTGGTGTGGGCTATCTGATTATGTGATGTTGACTGGCTTATCTATTTTATTGATTTTGTGATTCATGCATGATACTAATCTTAGTTCGGTCTATGATATCTACCAGTGCATAGTGTTTGTACTGATATTATCTTGCTACATTCTTTTGAGTACAAATTGTGATCCAGAGACTGCTACTCGACCTCACATTTAGCTTGAGGTCATTTGCTGACAGATTGAGGGTGAGCTTCTATCCGTGCGAGGCCGCTTGAAGATCTCCGTTTATCCAATGTCTATTTCCATTCCAGAGATTGATGTTTATTTATTTTAGACAGTATGAATTCCTTAGGCATGTTTTGAATTCGAGTCCTTGTACGGTGACTTTCAGATTTTGGTGTTGTAATAGTTAGGACTTCCGCATTTACATTATAGTTTATGGCATGACTACTTTTGATTAATCTTGTGCTTAATTTGTTATGAACTGAAAGAATTGGCTAAATAAATATGGACTTTGAATGAGTAGATAGTTATTGGTTCGCCTACTAGGAGTTAGTGTGGGTACTAGTTATGGTAGGTTGGGTCATGACAGAGTTGGTATCAGAGCTTTAAGTTCATCGATCTCGTCGTACATGGACATGTCTTGGATGAAATTTCGGGTTTTGAGGTTCACTAAGATGAACCCCAGGTCCGAATAGAGTTTAGGCTCCGGAAGTTCAGCATGCCACAGCCGCGACTCCTTGCTTGGATGAAATTTCGCTGTTTGAGGCATTTCCGAGGCCAGTTGCAGGGCCGGTGATAAACGATGAGGAGCATGATTTATTTTGGAGGTTCACTAAGATGAAGCCTCCGGTTTTCTATGGTACTGAGTCAGAGGATGCGTACGAGTTCATTATATATTGTCATGAGAGGCTCCATAAGATGGGGGCAGTGGACAAGTATGGTGTTGAGTTTATGACTTTTCAGTTTTTGGGTGATGCCAAGTTGTGGTAGAGGGCATATGTGGAGTGTAGGATAGCTGGGTCACCTCAATTGACTTGGGTTCAGTTCTATTCATTGTTTTTAGAGAAGTATGTTCTACGTACTTTGAGGGATAGGAATAATAATGAGTTTGCTAATATTGATCAAGGGAAGTCGTTTGTTGATGTTTATGAGTCCCGTTTTCACTCTTTGTCTTGATATGCTCTTCAGTTGCTGCCTACTAAGGCGAAGAGGATCTGGCGTTTTGTGAAAAGATTGAACACTGGACTTCAGCTATCAGCTCTTCAGCTTGTAGCCACTGGGCTTCATTCCAGGAGGTAGTGGAGCATGTCCGTGTTGTTGAGGGGATTAGACAGGAGAGTTATGCAAAACAGGCAGAGAAGAAGGCCCGAAGGGTGGAAATTTCAGCAACTCCTTCTCTAGGGATCAGATTTCTTAGGTGTATACAGGGCGTCCAGTTCAATCCATTATGCTGGTATCTACTGGGGGCCCATCAAGGACCAATTATCATTCTTCGGGTCTGTCACTCCCCGAACCATGGCCTGGGCGTAACACGGCACTCAGTGCCTGAATGCCTGTGACCGAGCGAACCACATGGCTTGCTGAATCATCATGAGGCATACATGTGCGAAAATATGAAACATGATAGGCTCGAAGAAAATACATGAAGTCATAATAATCTGTAAATACTAATTTAAACATAAAAACGGATAATATCATGGCTGAGTCAAAAAGGCTAACCGACTCTGAAAGTTTGATATGACATACTGGCTTGTCTAGTCTATGAAACCTCTAACATAAATCTGAACATAAAAACATACTTGCTAGGACAAGACCCCCAGCATACCTTTAGATGCAAAATCAAATAAAGAAGGACAATATCTAAATCCCGGATGAGATGGGGCTCATCAATAAGCTGGTACGTGTAGATTCTAATAAGCAAAGACATCGTCCTGTAAATCATTACCTGCATCGTGAAATGCAAGCCTCTAAGGAAATAAAAAGGGGACGTTAGTAATTTGGATGTACTGGTATGTAAACACATGAGAGAAATAAGCAGGCACATAATATGTAGACATGAAACTGAAACTGAACATGAATGCTGAAACTGAATACTGAAACTGAACATGAAAATGAATACTGAAAACATGAAATAATCTGTAATACCGATATGAACCACCACGGGGAGAAACGTGGAGTCTAATCTCGGCCCAATCAGCTAAGTCATCTTTTACCTTGCCAGGGTACAAGACATGAACATGACATAAATGGATCCAAAATCCCTCAAAAGGGAAAACATGAAGGAATCGTCTTAACAGGGCGGAGCGATCTTTATCCTACGTTGGCATACGTAGTTTCAGGCTATCTGAGCTTTCTCGATATTAATACAACTCCTGAACATGAAAATGACTAAAACATGATTTCTGATTCTTAACGTGAACATGGACACATGACAACAAATACATATATACAAGCTTTTCATGGAAATAAGCATAATACCTCATATCGTTTGTTATAGAACCCATAGGATGCAAATTATGGGTTTTCATAGATTACAGACTGAGTCTCAATCACCAAAATAGTAAATTAAGACTAATTAAATAGAATTGCAACTGACAATATAATATATATCATGGTTCAAGTGTCTAGGGTTTATTCTGAGTATACCTAGAATCCTACACCTCGTGTGTGTAAGCATGGAATATTGAAACATGGGGAAGAAAAAGGATGTTCCCACACGTGGATAGCGTCTACATGCCTGGTAATGTTCCAATTTGTAACAAAAATCTGATCTTGGAAGAAGAATCCTAACCCTTGGTCTTGAATTCCTATGATTGGGTTTTCTTGAAAAACCCTATGTTTAGGGCATGAGATTCTACTTAGGATTCAAGGGAAATTAATGGAATCCGCTTAAAATAGTGTTAAGAGGCTTACCTTGATATTGACTTCCCGTTGTTTTAACGTTTCAGTCGCGGCACAGTTACGGACCGTAACTGGACCGTAACATAGGCCAAAATTTCAATGAACAACTTTGTTTGGAGGTCAGGTTACGGTCACTTGTTACGGGCCGTAACACGTGTTACGGTCCGTAACAGTGGACCGTAACATGAGTGAAAATTCCAGTGATGTCTGATTTTCTGAGGTTATGATACGCTGCCACGTTACGGCCCATAATTCGTGTTACAGTCCGTAACGATGAACCGTCCTTTGGTCCAAAGGTTACGAGATGGTGATTTTCCAGGCGTTCCTGTTACGGTATGAGAGACGGGCCGTAACAAATGTTACGGGCCATCCCTTGGAGCATAACACATGATTTTCTTAACTGAAATATATTTTTGATTCCAACAATATACGAGCCATCTTGGGTTTCTAACCTTCTGAATCATGGATATGGTTTAGTACGGATTTTACGAGATGTTATAATATCTCTCCCCCTTAGGATCATTTGTCCTTGAATGATGGGTCGTGGTTAAGATTGGGACTAGACATGGCTTGAATATATGAACGTGAAGGAAACATGGGACATGAAATGACGTGGTTACATAGAAACATGAATACCGAAGCATGAGATATGAGACATGTGTGCTGAGATGCATGACATGAGCGTGAAACATGAGACATGACGTGATAAGGACTATGGATGTTTACCGTGAGCGTTCTCTACTCGCTCTTCGAACAAATGAGGGTATTTGGATTTTATATCCTCTTCTGTTTCCCATGTAGCCTCTTCAACTTTCTGGCTCCTCCACATAACTTTCACTGAGGCTACCACATTTGTTCTCAACTTGCGAACTTAACAATCTAGAATGCCTACGGGGATCTCCTCATAGGTCAGACCATATTTAACTATTACAGTATCAGCAGGAGCAACGAATTACAGGTCTTCTACACACTTCCTCAACATTGACACATGAAACACTGGATGTACAACAGCTAACTCTTGTGGTAACTCAAGTTCATAGGCTACCAGACTGACCTTCTGCAGGATTCTGTAAGGTCCAATATATCTGGGACTGAGCTTCCCTTTCTTGCCAAATCTCATAACACCCTTCATAGGTGAAACTTTAAGAAACACCCAATCATTAACTTGAATTTTCAAATCCCTTCGCCTCACATTTGTGTAAGACTGCTGGTGACTCTGAGCCGTTTTCAAACGCTCTTGAATCAACTTGACTTTTTCCATAGCCTGATAAACTAAATCTGGTCCTAACAATTCTGCTTCACTAACTTCAAACCAACCAATTGGTGACCTACAGCTTCGCCCATACAGAGCTTGGAATGGTGCTGTCCCAATGCTAGCATGATAACTGTTATTATAGGATAACTCAATGAGAGGTAAATGATCGTCCCAATTACCTTTGAAATCTAGGACACATGCTCTCAACATGACCTCAAGAGTCTAAATAGTACGCTCTGCCTGGCCATCCATCTGCGTATGAAAAACTGTGCTGAGATTCACCTTGGTACTCAATCCTTTCTGAAAAGATTTCTACAAGTTCACTGTGAACTGAGCACCGCGATCTAAAATAATAGACACTGGGGTCCCATGCAATTTGACAATTTCCTTATCATATAACTTGGTGTAATCCTCTGCTAAATCTATGGTCTTGATTGGCAGAAAGTGCGCCGACTTAATAAGCCGGTCAACGATTACCCATTTAGAGTCATGCCTCCTAGCTGAACGAGGTAGACCTGATACTTTGATCATTTCCCATTTCTATACAGGAACATCAATATTCTGAGCCAAGCCACTCGGCCTCTAGTGTTCGACTTTCACTTGATGACAATTTGGACACTTAGCAACAAAATCTGCCACATTCTTCTTCATATCATTCCACCAATAAATCTCCTTAAGATCATGGTACATCTTAGTGGAACCTGGGTGAATGGAATACCCGGAGTTGTGAGCTTCTAAAATGATTCACTCTCTAAGTCCATCCACATCTGGAACACATAACCTGCCTCGGTACCTCAAGATACCATCATCTCCCTCTTGTTCAAAAGCCATCGTCTTATGCTTGTGAATCCCCTCCTTTAGCTGCAACAAATTGGGATCACTAAACTGTTTCTTCTTGATTTCAACGACTAAAGAGGAAAGAGCTATATTTTGAACAACCACACCACCATCCCCGGAGTCCAAAAGTCGAACTCTAAGACTGGCCAAACCATGAACTTACTTTGTATTACTTTCTTATCTTCGTCAACTTGGGCCAAATTCCCCATGGAACGTCGACTAAGGGAATCGGCCATGACATTTGCTTTCCCCGAATGGTAATGGATATTCGCATCATAATCCTTAAGCGATTCGAGCCATCTCCTCTGCCTAAGATTCAGCTCCCTTTGCTTGAAGATATACTGCAGGCTTTTGTGGTATGTGAAAATCTCAACATGCACTCCATACAAATAATGACGTCATATGTTAAGTGCAAAAATCACGGCTGCCAACTCTAAATCATGAGTCGGGTAATTCTTTTCGTGAACCTTAAGCTGAAGAGATGCATAAGCTACAACCTTACCATGCTGCATTAAAACACATCTAAGACCAACTCCCGAAGCATTACAGTAAATCACGAACCCTTCGGTTCCTTCGGGTAGCGTCAAAACTGGAATAGAAGTTAGTCGCTTTTTCAACTCTTCAAAGCTTCGCTCACAAGCATCTAACCATTGAAACTTACCTTGTTCTGAGTCCACTCAGTAAACAGAGCAAAAATAAAAGAAAATCCTTCTACAAAACGCCTATAATAGCCTGCTAGACCTAAGAAACTTCATATATCAGAATCTGAAGTGGGTCTGGGCCAACTCCTTACGGCATCAATCTTCTGAGAATTAAACTTAACGCCTTCATCTTAGATCACATGGCCTGAGAATGCCACTGACTTAAGCCAAAACTCACATTTTGGGCATTTTGCAAAAAGTTCGCGATCCTGAAAACTCTGCAACACTATTCTGAGATGCTCTGTATGTTCAGCCTCACTACGGGAATACACCAAAATGTCATCAATGAAGACAATGATGAATAGAATGAGATAAGGCTTGAAGACTCTGTTCATAAGGTCCATGAAAGCAGTTGACGCATTTGTGAACCCAAATGACGTAACAAGAAATTCAAAGTGAGCATAATGGGTTTTGAAAGCGGTCTTCGAAATATCGACTTTCTTAACCTTTAACTGATAGTACCCTGATCTGAGCTCGATCTTGGAATAACATTGGGCACCCTGAAGTTGATCAAATAAGTCATCTATTCTGGGAAGAGGATACCTGTTCTTAATGGTGACTTTGTTCAGCTGGCGGTAGTCAATACACATGCGTAAAGTACCATTCTTTTTTTGGACAAACAAGACTGGTGCACCCCAAGGTGAAACACTGAGCCTAATAAATCTCTTATCAAGAAGGTCTTTCAACTGGGCTTTTAACTCTTTTAACTTTACTGGAGCCATTCTGTACGGCGGAATAGATATGGGCTGAGTGTCGGGAAGTAAATCTATTCCAAATTCAATCCCTGTCAGGAGGGATTCCAAAAAGATCTTCGAGAAAGACCTTGGGAAATTCATTAACAACTGGGATGGACTGAAGAGTTGGAGTCTGGGCATCTGAATCCCTAACTCGAACTAAGTGGTAGATAAAACCCTTAGAAATCATTTTTCTGGCTTTAAGATAAGAGATAAATCTACCCTTGGGTTTTACTGAATTTTCCTCCCCTTCTATGACTGGCTCATTAGGAAACTCGAATCTTACAACCTTGGTTCTACAACATACTATGGCATAACATGAAGATAACAAGTCCATACCCATGATTACATCAAAATCTACATCTCTAACTCTGCTAAGTCAGTTATGGTCCTACGGTGATGGATTAACACTGTGTAACCCCTAGAAATACGCCTAGATATGACTGACTCACTCACTGGGGTAGACACTTCAAAGGGTTCATGCAACTTTTCTCGTTCAAACCCAAATTTCTTAGCAACAAAAGAGGTTACATATGGTAAGGTGGATCCTGGGTCAATAAGGGCATATACGTCAAAAGTGAAGACTGTGAGTGTACCTGTGACAACATCTGCATGAGCTTTTGTATCCTGACGACCTGTCAACGCATACAAAAGTTTTCACCCACCGCTTGCGTTTTCGGACTTAGTTACATTGTTCCCCTGCTGGGCCTGATTATTTCGAGGGACTGCTGAATTCGTGGACTGCGCCACGTTACCTATGGTACCTTGCCTAGCTGACGGACAATCTCTCTGAAAATGACCTCTTTGACCATAACTATAGCATAGATCCAAGCCCATACGACACTAACCTGGGTGTCTCTTATTACACTTGCTGCATAGTGGGTTGGTATAATTCGACTGACCCACACTTACCTGAGAGTAAGAGCTTGATGGCTTGAAATTTTGCTTCTTGTCATTACGGAACTTGGGAATGGGGGCACTTGTTGTGGATGGGGCAGGTCCTGCTAACTTGTTCTTAAAGAACTTTCTGTTTTCATTACCGCTGAACTGCCCAGTAGACTTGACCCTATAATTAAAGTCCTTGTCTTTCTCTTTCTGCAAGGCTTTCTCCTCCTTCAGCCTTATCTCATTCCCTTGTACGAAAGCAACCATCTTGGAGATAGTCATCCTCCCGTTCTGTACAACAATATTGGCCCCATCATATAAATGGGAATCAAGACCTCCAACAAACCTTCTCACCCTTGCCCTCCTATCGGGTAGCATATGCGGAGCATGTTTATCCATACTAACGAACTCCAAGTAGGGGTCCTGAACTGACCTACAATTCTACTTAAGCTTAAAGAACTGTTTAGCCTTGGCCTCTCTAACTTCTATTGGCATGAAGTAGTCCAGGAATGCGCTTGTAAATTCATCCCATGTAGCATCAGGTGCATCCTCACCTCGGGATAATTCCCAAGATTCATACCAAGTGTTAGTAATTCTCTGCAGCTGATGAGCTCCAAAAGTAGCTGCTTCAGTTTCCGTAACTGACATAATCCTAAAGATTTTTTGAAGAGCATCAATGCAATCCTGAGGGTCTTCATCCTTCTTTATCCCCGTGAAGACTGGGGATTCATTATAAGAAAATCCTTGGTCTTAGAAGACTCTCCATTATTACCTAAAATAGAGCCAGATTCCTGATGTTGGGCCTGATCTTCTGCCAGTTGTGCGAGCATGTTGATAGCACTCCTAACATCCCCATCTGAAGCGCTAGGAGGTGTAACTGTAGGGGCAGTTGGAGCTGTTGTATGAATCGGAATGGTCTCTTCGTGAGCTATTTCCGTGGTAGCCCTCTGGCTGATGGCTATGGCCTTTCTAGTGTATTTCCTTTTCGCAAGCATTTTCTAAAAATACGTACACTAACGAATTAGAAAGACATACGGAGAGGACTGCTCTAACTGCACGATCTAGAGTATGAAAGAAGTGAGACAATCCTAAATGTCTTGGTGGTCAACTGTTTATACGTGTGGGGACCTCACACCTATAAAAGTGACCCCGCTGGACACGATTTCATAGATTTTCTAGGGACAACTGAACCTAGGATCTAATATCAAGTTTTGTCACACCCCGAACCATGGCCTAGGCATAACACGACACTTGGTACCTGACTGCATGTGACCAAGCGAATCACATGGCTTGCTGAATCATCATGAGGCATACATGAGTAGAAATTTAACATGAAATATGATGGTCTCGAAGAAAATACATGAAGTGATATAATCTGTAAAATGCTAGTTTAAAACATAAAAGCGGATAATATCATAACTGAGTCAAAAATGCTAACCGACTCTGAAAGTCTGATATGACACACTGGTTTGTCTAGTCTATGAAACCTCTAACATGAGTCTAAACATGAAAACAAACTTGCTGGGACAAAGCCCCCAACATACCTTTAGATGCAAAATCAAATAAAGAAGCACAATATCTAAACCCCGGATGGGATGGAGCTTATCAATAAGCTGGTACATGTAGATTCTAATGAGCAGAGGTGTTGTCCTGTAAATCAGTACCTGTATCGTGAAATGCAGGCCCCCAAGGCAATAAAAAAGGGACGTCGGTACTTTGAATGTCCTGGTATGTAAAAACAGGAGAGAAATAAGTAGGCACAAAATATATAGACATGAAACTGAAACTGAACATGAATGCTGAAACTGAATACTAAAACTGAACATGAAAATGAATACTAAAAACATGAAATAATCTGTAATACCGACATGAACCACCACGGGGAGAAACTTGGAGTCTGATCTCAGCCCGATCAGCTAAGCCATCTTGTACCTTGCCAGGGTACAAGACATGAACATGACACAAATAGATCCAAAATCCCTCAATGGGGAAAACATGAAGGAATCGTCCGAACTGGGTGGAGCGATCCTTATCCCATGTCGGCATACTAGGTTCGGGCTATCTGAGCCTTCCCGGTATTAATACAACTCCTGAACATGAAAATGACTGAAAACATGATTTTTTATTCTTAACATGAACATGGACACATGAAGACATGACAATAAATACATATATACAAGTTTTTCATGGAAATAAGCATAATACCTCATATCTTGTGTTATAGAACCCATGGGATGCACATTATGGACTGAGTCTCAATCACCAAAACAGTAAATTAAGACTAATTAAACGAAATTACAACTGACAATATAATATATATCATGGTTCAAGTGTCTAGGGTTTATCATGGGTATACCTAGAATCCGAAACCTAGTGTGCGTAAACATGGAATACTGAAACATGGCAAAGAACAAGGATGTTCCCACACGTGGATAGTGTCTACATGTCTGGTAATGTTCCAATTTGCAATAAAAATCTGATCTTGAAAGAAGAATCCTAACCCTTGGTCTTGAATTCCTATAATTGGGTTTTCTTGAAAAACCCTATGTTAAGAGCATGAGATTCTACTTAGGATTCAAGGGAAATTAATGGAATTCGCTTAGGATAGTGTTAAGAGGCTTACCTTTATGCTTGAAGAATTTAAGAGGAGAGGGTTTGCGTGTTAGGGCTTGAGAGAAATGAAAATAATGAATTAAAACTGAATTCCCGTTCTTTTAACATTTCAGTCGCGGCACCGTTACGGATCGTGTTACGGTCCGTAACACTAGATGGTAACTGTTGACACCCAATTTTGTCCCTCCTTTATTTAATTTTATTCACTCGGGCGTCTAAATTTACTGACGAGCTAAATACTTTATTTTCACTATTATTATTTTCGCTACTTTTGTTTTTTAACATTACGAGCATCACTTTATCACAAATTTTAAATGTTCGTCATCGTTTCATTTTCGGGTTTGGACTCGTTAAATTAATTACAAAACAACACTTTGTAAAATCCTTATTTTTCTACACATTAATTATTAATTGCCTTCACATAGTATATATTGTACTAGTTGTTAAATCAAAAGCCCAAAAAAAAAAATTAAATAGAGGAGGAAGGACCAATAATTTTCAGCCAAATTATTAGCCCATACTCTAATTTATTCACCCCAATATTTCAGACCAACCCATATGTTTAATTCCACCAGCCCATTACCCATTCCTACCCGACCAGCCCACAACCATTCCCCTACCTGGTCCAGCCCAATACCATGACCCGACCCGACCAACCCAATCTCCTTATTCATCTGCCCTAATCCCTTTTCCTTCTCCACTTCAGCCGCCCCTCTCCTCATCTTCATCGCTTTCCTCTGCTCTCCCTCTCACGTTCTCTCCCACTCTCCCCTATCCCCCACGTTCTCTGCCACTTCCACCACGCCTGTCCCCTGCTCCCGTCTCTCTCATACGCTCCTCTCTTTACTTTAATACAATCAAAACCCTATAAATGAATCTGAGTTGAATCGTATTAGGGGGGGATTTTCGATGGTTTTGAGGGACATGGAACCCGAAATCAACTAAAAAGGGAAGAACAGACTGAATAATCACAAGATCTGGAACCCCAAAATTCCCCTACAAAACACAAGTTCTAATCGCCTCAAATTTTCCAGAAATCCTTAGATTTTACAACTTTCATTCGTTCGATTATCGTTCTAACTTTAAGACCGTTAAACATTCGCTCTGTCTTGGTGGACTTTGACCACGACAGAGATTTTGGACTCATTTATATCGAGTCCTAATCTGTTCCCAACGAGATTAGATTCGAGGCCTCAACACCCCCATTTCACTGCACCAACAAAAGGTCAGTACGTTTCTCTTTTATTTCAAACTTAAAGTTTCTGATGTGTGCATGTTTTATTATATGTTTTGGGCTGTTGGATTTCCTTCGAATCCTTATGTGTCAAGTACCATGAAATTCTGAATGTCCATTTCTGATTATCGATGGTGTTTGAATATAAGTTATAAACTTGTACGTAATAGCTTGATTTATGCAGTCGATGTTATTTGGATTATGATACCAATCTAGTGTCTTCGACTAAAATATGATTAGGCTAAATGTTAAAAGGAAGACATTGTTTAACACATATTTTAATTATATGATCAAACAGTACCTTGTTGTTAGTATAAATGGTGTTGGAACAGACTCATATCGTCAAAACTGTTAAGATAAAGAATGTGTGTTCCGTGAATTGCTGTTACCACCAGAAATGTGTGACTTCTGTGTTTAGGTAATTTTGGGTCATGTCCCTTTATTCGAACATGAGTGATCTTATGCCTAATTTGAAAATGGAGGACTGTTTGATTCGATCTGTTTAGTATACCTCTGTTTGGAACTATGAAGGCCCATTAAATTGAACATGAATGATGTTTTACTCTTTTAAGTTGAAGCCATAAGTTTGTGAATGGGAAATCTGTGTCAAAATTCATTGCTCTGTTGTGCTGGAATAAATAAAGAAATGGCTTTAACCCATTGTGTCTTTCCTTGCTTTCATCATCTGTCTACAAACTCTGGTTTCTCTGTGGATTAGTTGGGCCAAAATTTAGCTTGTGAAGATCCTGTATGATTTAAATATATGCCTATGATTGTCTAAGTATGATTCAGATGTCTGCAGTGACTGACCATTTTATTTAAGGTTTATGACAAGCTTGCTTGCATTATATACCTACTAGCATTATTTGTATGTCGAACTTTGAGAATTTGAACCCATCATTGATCTTTGTCTCATCTCCATCAGTGTTAAATATGCATACACCATGTTCCATTAAAACAGTTTCTTGGTTTCTAAATTTACAAATGATCTTGTGGAAAATGCTATATGCTACATGTGTCTTACCTAGAATGAAGTTAAAAATCCTTGTATGGTTTCAGTCTTTCTTTCTTTTACAGTAAGTTCTGCCAGTTAAAGAATGAGCAAGCATGTTTCAGTTTTCCCTTGAATCTGTAGTTATTAAATGTTGGTTTAGAAAATAAGATTCACAAATGATTTATGCTCAGTTTAACATCCTCTAAATTCCCTCCACATATCTGCCAAACAGGTGATAGTCCAAAGAGTCGCATATTGGTTTGTTGAGTTGGGTTCTATACTTGAATTTTGGTAACATTGTAGGAAGTTTAACCTATCTGCTGAATGAAACCAGTTTAGACTGATATAACGAATGTGTATAGGTCCTTGAAATGTTAAGTATTGAAGAGAATCTTATGTGTAATAACTTGAAGTAGCATGTTAAGTCCAAAATGGGATCTCAGGAACTTCATAGTGTTTGCTTAAAAATAAGTGCTCTGTTTTCCTTAATGTTTAAGGGTGTCCCCTATTTTATTCTCTCGAATGCGATGTGTTGATTATACGTATGTTCCTTCTGGAAGCATCATCTGAACCTTGCACGATTCCTCTATTTCCAGCCCCCCTTTAACTGAATGAATAACCCTGCTTCTGTCCAATAGTTGTTCAGTTAGGCGTGGCTAAATAAATGTACTTCATTTTGATACATATAGAATGTCACCATGTACAGTTTCCTTCCTGTAAGAAAATTTAATACTCTAAATGGGCAAATGGTTGATTTCTTCCTTAGTTTCTCTATTAATAGTTTGAGGTTTGTTTGACTTTATTCGTGTATTGTTGCCTTGGAAACTGAATTCGCTCTGCTCTTTTGGTTGCTTGAACACGATTTTAGGTCTGAACCTGTTTTCCTCTTAACTGTTTGTTGGTATGGAGCCTTACTGCCCATTTCGTTTATCTCTATATGTCTCCAGTTCGGCAGTGAGCTTTGTTTTGGGATGCCATTACTTACGAGATGTTTTCCTTGTTCTTTCTTTTCATCTAAGTGCTGCCCTTATATAATTTGAACACATATTAACATTCCCTCTTTCTGTATGCCATGTGATCCTCATTGTTATTCTTGGACCATGGATTCTCACCAACTTGAATAAGACTGTTTTCTCATTATTGTCACCATCTGTTTTCATATTCTACACTCTTATGCAACTTATGTTGTGCTTTGTTGGCTGCCTATAGCTTCATAAAGCATGTTATATATCTGCATTTGTTCATCTTTACATGCTAAGTATACTTGTATCGATTTTGCATATGTACGTGCATGACTGGTATGCTTTAGCCTATACATCCTTAGGAATGTGTATACATGAGATATATCTAAATATACATAGTAATCTACTGATTTGTTTTGAATGTATATTTTACGTGTTTAATCTTATTCATCGATTATACACTAATCCTTTTCTTTTCATTTTTATGCATGACACCTCGCATACGAGTCCAAGCGATTCGTCATCTCCTTCCGCACTTGGCGTTGGGCTAAAAGCCCAACACAACTTCTCTCGAATTAGCCCCATATAGTTGCAGCCAATCCGCAGCCAAACAGGGAAATGAAATCTGGGCCGAAGCCCAATAAGCGTGACAACAGCAGCAACATATATAAATTGTTGTTGGGCCGAAGCCCAACTGCAAACAGATCACAGCGATCCAAAAATGGGCTGGGCCCATTTACATCATATCTACCCCTCTATTTTTATTCTTGTGTGCATTTAATGTGTATTGTATGACTAACATTTTATTTGTTAATTTAGGTACACTTTAGTGACATTAAGGGTTTTAGTTTAGTAAAGGGTAGTTAATTCCACAAACTATATTCACTTCTATTTATGTTTCAAACTATTTATAGTATCCATAACATTTATTTGAATGATCGATTCTTCAAATTAGCACGACCACATCGAGCTAAAAGAATCAAGATTTACTCTTTTTATCTTAGAACACTTGAAATACATATTTGTTAAAACATTAATATCAATCTTACAATAACTTTACAAATACATTTTAATTTGCTGGTTGGCGCAATTCATATTTCGAATACATACCCTTTCCGTTTCTTTTGATTTATTTATAACTAAACTCTTTTTTTATTCAATCACTACTTTTCTACAAGTTTTACTTTAAACAACATTCTACTTCTATCTATAACTTTAGCAATACTTTCAAGATATTTTCTTAAATATTTAAAAATACTATATTTACACTTAGCCTAACTAATCGCAAGTCCGGTCGGTTAACCATTGTTAATGGGTCTTAAAGGATGCCTAATACCTTCCCTTTGGACTAATTGAACCCTTACCTAGAATCGTAAGTTTCGCAGACCTTAAACAGAGTTAACTTTAAACACAACTTTAATAAACTTTAGGTGTCCTAATTCACCATAAATAATTAGGTGGCGACTCCTTAAAATAAAAGATAGGAATCACCAATATGTTGTACTCTACTTTAACCTGGTTAAAAATGAGGTATAACAGTAACATGGGCTAAAATTTTAGTGAACAACTTAGTTCCGAGGTCAGGTTGCGGTCACCTATTACGGGCCGTAATACGTGTTACGGTCTGTAACACTGGACCGTAACATGAGTGAAAATTCCAATGATGTCTGGTTTTCTTAGGTTATGATACGCTGCCACGTTACGGGCCGTAACGTGTGTTACGGTCCGTAACGATGAATCATCTTTCTGTCCAAAAGTTACGAGACGGTGATTTTCCAAGCGTGCCTGTTACGGTTTGAGAGATGGGCCGTAACACATGTTACGGGCCATCCCTTGGAACGTAACATATGATTTTCTGAACTGAAATATATTTTTAATTCCAACACTCTCCTTCTTGGGTTTCTAACTTCCTGAGTCATGGATATAGTTTAGTACGGATTTTACGAGGTGTTACAGGGTCAGCATTGGGGCTACACCACTTCATCAGCTTCTGTTCAGCTACCTACGCTAGACCATTCGTGTTATGAGTGTGGCGAGTCAAGGGCATATTAAGAAGTTTTTCCCCAAACTCAGACAAGGTGGTCAGGGGACTCAGTATCAGGCTCCCAGAGCTCTATTCACACCAGATAGGGGAGGCAAGGACTGTGTACAGGTAAGGCGAGGTGGCCATACCGCAGGTAGGGGTGGCGCTTAACCTAACCGAAGAGGATCTCAGCCAGGCAGAGGTGGATAGTAGCCCGACAGGGGCGAGGCTCATACTAGATAGGGTAATCGCAATGGTTCACAGGCTACAAGAGGGCGCGGTCACTTGTACGCCTTCCCAGGAAGACCCGGGGCTGAGGCCTCCGATACCGTCATCACATGTACTATCTTAATTTATGACCGGATGGCTTCTATTTTATTTGATCCGGATTCTACTTTTTCATATATGTCTTTATATTTTGCTATGGGTTTGGATGTGATTTGTGATACACTTGATGCCTCTATCCATATGTCTACTCCGGTCGGGGATTCAGTGGTGCTAGATAGACTCCACCGTTCTTGCACGATTACATTTATGGGGTATAGTACTTGGGCAGATTTAATGATCCTAGACATGGTAGAATTTGATGTCATCTTGGTCATGAGTTGGTTGTCCCTGCATTGTGCGATTCTAGATTATCAGTCTAAAATAGTTACCTTAGCTATGCCCATGGTACCTAGAATTGAATGGAAAGGTAACCTTAGTCCCCTCCCTAAAAATGTTATATCCTTCATTCGTGCTAAGAAGCTAGTAGAGAAGGGTTGTTTAGCTTATTTGGCACATATCGGTGATACCAACGCAGATACTCCACTTATTGAATCAGTTCCAGTGGTATGCGAGTTTGCAAATGTGTTTTCTGCAGATTGTCAGGTATGCCACCTGACCATGACATTGACTTCCTAATTGATTTAAACCCAGGGACTCGCTCTATCTCTATTCCACCCTATAGGATGGCGCCAACAAAGTTAAGGGAATTGAAAGAACAGTTACAAGATATCTTGAGTAAGGGGTTCATTCACCCGAGTACCTCTCCCTGAGGTGCTCTCGTGTTGTTTGTTAAAAAGAAGGACGGGTCTATGAGCATGTGTATTGATTATCATTAGCTAAATAAGGTTACTAGCCGAAACAAGTATGCCATCCCCCATATTGATGATTTGTATGATCAGATACGGGAGCTTTTGTGTTCTCCAAAATTGACTTAAGGTTAGGGTATCACCAGTTAAAGATTTAGACAGAAGATAATCCTAAGACATCCTTCAGGACCAGGTATGGAAACTATGAGTTCTTGGTTATGTCTTTTGGGCTTACTAATAGCCCAGCTGCATTCATGGATCTGATGAACAGTATTTTTAAGCCCTATCTGGATTCTTTTGTGATAGTGTTCATTGATGATATCCAGGTGTATTCTAGAAGTAAGGAGGAGCATGAGAAATATTTTAGGATTGCTCTTGGGGTATTATGGGAGAAGAAGTTGTATGCTAAGTTATCCAAGTGTGAATTTTAGTTGTCTTCTGTGTCTTTCTTGGGGCATGTAATTTCAAAGGAGGGTATTATGATGGATCTGCAGAAAATTCAAGTAGTCAGGGAATGGGCTAGGCCCACATCAGTGACCGACATCCATAATTTCATGGGTCTGGCTAGCTATTATCGTCTGTTTATGAAGGGATTTGCCTCTATTTCTTCTCATTTGATCCGTTTGACTCAGAAAGAGGCACTGCTTCAGTGATCTGATGAGTGTGAGAAAAGATTTCAAAAGCTCAAGATCTTGCTGATGACAACTTCTATTCTAGCATTGCTAGTGGAGGGCAAGAATTTTGTTGTTTATTATAATACTTCACGCTCTGGTTTGGGTGTTGTTTTGATGCGAGAAAAGAAGGTGATTGCTTACGCTTCTAGACAGTTGAAAGTGCATGAGAAGAACTATCCTACTCATGACTTGGAATTGGCAGCAGTGGTGTTTGCGCTAAAAATCTGGATGCACTACCTGTATGATTTCCATTCTGAGGTGTACACTGATTATCACAGCTTGCATCATGTTTCACTCAGAGGGATCTGAACTCTAGGAAGCGGACATGGATGGAGTTCCTGAAGGATTATGACATCACCATTCTATATCATCTCGGTAAGGCGAATGTGGTGGTCGATGCATTGAGTAGGAAGTCAGCCAGTATGGGAAGTTTGGCTCGTTTGATCTCTTCGGAGCGTCTGTTAGCTAGAGAGGTTCAGACTCTGGCTAACAATTTTATAAGGCTGGATATGTCTAGCATGGGAAAAGTGTTAAGGCTAGGTCATCGTTTCTGGAGCAAATTAAGGCTAAACAGTTTGTGGATGCTAAGTTATGTAAAATCTGTGACAAGGTGTTGTGTAGTGAGACCAAAGAGGCCGTGATCGACGAAGAGGGGGTGTTACGGATTAAGGGGCGAGTTTGTGTGCCACGTGTGGGTGATCTGATCAAGACTATTCTGGCAGAGGCTCACAGTTCAACGTATTCCATTCATCCTAGCGCTACTAAGATGTATCAAGATCTGAGACAACATTACTAGTGAGTTAGGATGAAGCGAGACATAGTGGAGTTTGTAGCTTAGTGTTTGAACTATCAACAGGTGAAGTATGAGCTTCCAAAACCTGGGGCTACACTTCAGAGGATGCCCATTCCTGAATGGAAGTGGGAAAGAATAGCAATGGATTTTGTAGTTGGTCTTCCAAAGTTGTTGGGGAAATTTGATTCTATATGGGTTATCGTTGACAGGTTGACTAAGTTTGCTTATTTTATTCTGGTTCGTTTAACATATGATGCTGAGAAATTAGCCAAGATCTACATTCGTAAGGTTGTTAGATTACATGGGGTTCTTATTTTCATCGTATCTGATAAAGGCATGACGTTTACATCTCGATTTTGGAAGCATCTGCATGAGGAATTAGGTACTACGTTAGACCTTAGTACAACTTTCCACCCTTAGACTAACGGGCAGTCCGAGCGGACTATTCAAGTTCTTGAGGATACGTTTCGGGCTTGTGTGATAGATTTTGGTTGTTATTGGGATCAGTTCGTACCATTGGAAGAGTTCGTATAAAACAATAGCTACCACTCGAGCATCGACATGGCTCCCTTTTAAGCTTTGTATGGGAGGAGGTGTAGGTTTCCTATTAGTTAGTTCAATGCGTTTGAGGTGAGACCTAAGAGTACGAACCTTCGGAGAGAGTCCTTAGAGAAGGTGAAGGTGATTCAAGCTAAGCTTTTGGCAGCACAAAGTAGGTAAAAGGAGTATACGGACAGAAAGGTCTGAGATCTTGAGTTTATGGAGGGAGATCAAGTTTTGTTGAAAATTTCACCCATGAAGGGTATGATGAGGTTTGGGAAGAGGAGCAAGTTCAACTCGAGATTTATTGGGCCATTCGATATTCTCAAGCGTGTGGGGGAGGTAGCTTATGAGTTGGCTTTACCTTCGAGCTTATCAGGCGTTCTTGCGGTATTCCATGTTTAGACGTTGAAGAAGTATCATGGCGATAGTTCGTACATAATCTGTTGGGATTTGGTTTTACTAGATGAGAACTTGACTTATGAGGAAGAGCCTATTGCTATCTTAGATAGAGAAGTTTGCAAGTTGAGGTCGAAGGAAATAGCCTCCGTGAAAGTTAAGTGGAAGAATCGCCCATTTAAGGAAGCTACTTGGGAAACAGAATCTGATATGCATAGCAAGTATCCCTAGCATTTCACCGAGACATGTACCTTTTCCTAGATTCCTCATCCTTATCCGTTCGGAGACGAATGATGTTTTAATTGGTATCTGACATAATAACACTCCTGATCGTTATGGAAAATCTAGGATCACCCTACCAAATAAAACCCTTCCAAAGGTAGAAAGAGCTAATAGAAACTCAAATATAGAAGTCTAAGAACTGAAAACTTGGGTTGTTTGTGATTATTTTTTCGTTACATTGAGTCCATTGGGGGGTGATGTAGGAAATTAGATCTCCGTTGGGGATTCTGAGACCACGGATGAGTCCGTATGGTTCTTTTGCATTAACGTGCATGTTTTGTTTGTGTTTGTGAGGCCTCGGATGAAGTGTTATGTGGTAGAGTGAAAAATAGGTGAAATTTGTGAGCTCACTGGTTCAGTGCCACTGCTGCGGCGGATAAGGTACTGCTGCGGTGGGGCCGCTGTAGCGGCGAATCTCTCGCCGCGGCGGACAGACGGGAAATGGGGATGTTCGCTATGGCGGACACTGGACTGTGGCAGCGCTTGCGCTATAGCGGGCCCGTGCTCGCCATAGCGGAGGTGAGCATTTAGTGAAGGTTCGCTACAGCAGGCAAGGCTCACTATAGCGAGACCGCTACAGTGACAGGATGACCGCCGCTGCAGTCGACGAGGGCAGAATCCTGTTTTTAAACACTTAGTTCTGAATTCTTTATTCATAAAACTCCAACACAATTTCCAAGGAGAACTTAGGGCAATATTCTAAGGCTAGGCTAAGAATACTCTTGAGAGGTAAGTCTCAACCATTCCTTCCTTCATTACGCATTCATCTCCAAGATTATCATGTTTCTAATGGGTCTACAATAGTAAATTGAGAATAGTAACCCTAGAACTTAATAGACCTTCAATAGTTTGTGGGTTATGAATATTATTTTATGATTATCATCGAAAGGCTTGGGTTATCACTTTTTAATCAAGAATTGAACTGTTAGAGACATGAACTAAGTGAATTGAGACTTCGGGTTTCATAAAGACGATAGCTTGACCATAGAAATTGCTTGTAAGAGATAACTTGAATGAATAACCTTATGAATTGATAGTTTATGGGTGCTAAGGTCAATGTTAGGATGGTTTATACCTAGTAAGCATTCTCCCATTAGAAAAGGGTAAAGTGGAAGGGTGTTCATTGAATTGATATTGTTGATTAGAGTGATTGTGACTTATTTAGCATCTTAATTGCTAGACTTTGAGCATTCCGAGGCATTACGGAAGGGAAAGGCTATAGCGGAGTGATTCGCATTGTTTCAACTCTGCAGTTAAGGTAGGTTACGGTCTACTTGAGTTAGACTTTGATTAGTTGATTGTACGCGTTATGAGATTGATAGGAGAAAACATGTCCAGTCTTTGGGCATAATATGTGATTGAAATTCCTATATGCTATTCATAATGTGGGCTTAATGCCTTTATTCGATGTATTGTGATCTATATTTTGATGACAATTTTGGTGAGAAGTTAATATGATCTTCTTGATGAAAATGAAATAATACTTGATAATCGATCATTGAAAGTGATGTGACAATACATAAATATACATAGGAATATATATATAGGCACATTTGACAGGGGATGAGGATGTGACCTAGATTAAAGGCACATTTGACAGGGGTGAGGATGTGGCCTAGTTGTGAGCTCGTGGTCCGAGATTCGTTCCGGAACGAGTGGTACATGGACACCATGGGTCCCCTACAGGTCATAGCTATTGGGCAAAGACACCAATTAGCATGTATGTACATGAGTGATCAGTGGCTGAGTAAGTGAGAATGTTGTTGGGAGGTTTATTTCATTGCTTGTTTCCGTTGACTTGATTTGTTAATATTATTGGTTGACTTGGTGTGGGCTATCTGATTATGTGTTGTTGACTGGCTTGTCTATTTTATTGATTTTATGATTCATGCATGATACCAATCTTAGTTGGCCTACGATATCTACCAGTACATAGTGTTTGTACCAATACTACCTTGCTGTATTCTTTTGAGTACAGATTGTGATCCAGAGACTGCTACTCAACCTCACATTTAGCTTGAGGCCATTTGCTGGCAGATTGAGGGTGAGCTTCTATCCGTGCCAGGCCTCCCAAAAATCTTCCGTTATCTAATGTCTATTTCCATTCCAGACATTGATGTTTATTTAATTTAGACATTATGAATTCCTTAGACATGTTTTGGATTAGAGTTCTTGTACGTCGACTTTTGAATTTTGGGGTTGGAATAGTTAGGACTTCCGCATTTACATTATTGTTTTATGGCATGACTACTTTTGATTAATCTTGCGTTTAATTTGTTATGAACTGAATGAATTGGCTAAATAAAAATGAACTTTGAATGAGTAGATGGTTAAGCGTATTGGTTTGATCACTAGGAGTTAGTGTGGGTGTCAGTCATGGCGGGTTAGTTCGTGACACATGCACCATCAGATTGTTCATGTTACTGAAAGAAAGTATGCTCCGTCATGGAGAAATTCAAAGGTGGATACGGGGAGAATGGTTGGCTCACTCAGACCAGAAAATATTCTACTCACAATGGTTACAAATGGGAAGAGTATAGCAGGAAGCATGGCTCTGGGGAAGGTGGGTGTGGAGCAGAATTAATATCCCAAAATACAAGTTTATATGCTGGTTGGTTGGCCATAACAGGGTCCTTACTAGGGCAAGACTAATCAAAACAGGGTTGTGCCAAAATAGTAACTGTACGATCTGTGAGGATTAAGAGGAAACAGTGGAGCATTTGTCCTTTCAATGTGCTTCTTCACAAGAATGGTTGGGCATGGATATCCAAAATCTGGCACTTCAAGGGCTATGCAGGAGAATGACAAGGAAGATTGGGGGTAAGAAATGTAGAGAATTAGTGTGTGCGGTCTTGACAGCCTTGGTCTACAGCATATGGAGAGCAGGGAATGAAGCTCATCGGAATAAAAAAAAAATCACATCCAAGCATCATTAGAGATCAAATAAAGAGGAATTGCCAGATTAAATTATACAATCACGTAGATAGGAGAATGAATAGACAGGGGAGGGAATGGATACAAAGCTTATACAGTATAAATACTCACATAGTAGATAGTGGATAGAAGAATAGATTAAATTTTGGACCTTGAGAGGGGTAGTAGCCCTACCTGGTAGGTATGCAAGTTTCTCACCTTTCTGTACAGTTTACAATTGTGGATGTTTTGCTGGTTATGGTGATTAATAAAGTTTTTTCGTTCACCCAAAATAAATAAATAAAGATGAATTGAATTTCTTAAGGACTATGACATTACTATCCTTTATTACTATCCTTTATTATCTGAGTAAGGCTAATGTGATAGCGGATGCCTTTAATAAAAAATCAGCTAGTATGAGTAGCTTGGATTGTATTTCAGCTCCAGAGTGCCCTTTTACTACAGAGGTCCCCGATTGGAAAACTGTATGGTTAGGGTGGGCCTTTCTTATCCGGACAGGACCTTGTCTAATAAGCGTGGCAACGCTGCATTCAATAGACTTTACTCAGGGGAGTAGGTGGCATAATTTGATTTAGTAGGACTTGTAAAATGTAGAGTATGTTTAGCATGACAAAGAAGATTTATGAAAAAATTATTTTATTAGAAAGAGAATCTGACCCAAACTAATTCGGGGATCAGTATATGAATTAAATCATCACCGTATTGTAAATAATTTGAAAAACAAATGTTAAATCACTGCTCTTATTTTAGATGGGCAACCTACAGGAAGTGAAAGCTACGTATATTTAATAATATATCTACATTATTAGAAGGAAACAAAGTTAGTCGTGATTTTCATGTGTTGTCCTGCTAGATCCCTCATCTGCTATAAATAGGTGGATAGGATAAAACTCCTTACTCAACAAAAATCAAGTACCACTAAAATTATTCGAGTATGGATGTTTACAAAGTTAGTTACCTTGTTCTCCTCCTTGTATTTGGTAAGGTTTTTCTTCTTCTTTTCTTTTCACTTTGATACTTATTCACCATTACAATTAAGCAACATTTTAAGATATTTTATTTGTTATCTTATTGGATCCAATGTGCAACAATACTGCTAGGAGTTAATTAATTTGGCTATGTTGTACGCAGGAATAATTCTGCTTGTCAGTAATGTCGAACAAGTAGAAGCCGAGACTTGCTCGAAAAAATGTGATGAGAGAATTTACTATGAGATTTGCCCAGGAGTAATTCGTGACATATGCATTAACTGTTGCGAAGGGAAATTGGGTTGTGCTTATTTTAGTGGTAGTGGAGATCTTGTTTGTAAAGGATCGAAAACAGACACAAGCAAAGCGGAGGATGATAAGCTAGAAGGATGTAACTATATCAGTGAATTAGAAACTGTCCGTTGTATGGAGCCAGATGCTGTCCAAAAATTCACGAGGTTACTATATCAGTGAATTAGAAACTGTCCGTTGTATGGAGCCAGATGCTGTCCAATAATTCAAGAGGTTGTTGTTTCCTAATAAATAATCTGAACGTACTATATATATATATATATATATGATCTGTCATTCATGTAATTTGTCATATGGTGCAGTGGAGCTTTCCACAGCTGTGTACCCTAGTTTTCAGTGTGTTTAATAATGAATGGAAGATGTTTTTATCTACGTTTCTTCTATTCTCCCTCTTTTATTATTTAAAATTTCAAAATATGTAATCTCATGGTCATTATGGGACCAAGTCTATGAAGATCTTGGTGAAAATTTTTGCCAATCATGTGGAAATTTCCAATAATCGAAAGCCCGTCTTGGGTCTGGAGGAATTTTTTCTTCTTTCTCATGAATTCGCTGTGTAATTCTTGAGAAAAGAGTATATATATCAATGAAATTACTGCAAGAACTTGTAAGAATATTGAAGCCATGGATACGGAAATTATTGTGTTCTTCTTCCTAACTTGCAAAGAACCTAAAAAAAAAATAAAGAGTGGTGGCGGTGAAATAAATGAATTTTATGGGTTTTTTTTGTTGAAAATATAAATCATGCATATTGATTGTTGCGGTCTAATGCGCATTTGTTCTAAATGAGATAAAGACAAACAAAAAAAGACATAAAAATGGAACAAAATGAGGAAAAGGGTTGGTGGCCGGAATGTATCCTTAATTAGAGATTTTGTATTTGAGATCTTGGTATGAGACATTCAAAACTGCAACAACTATAGAGGTATCAAGCTGCTAAGTCACACTATGAAAGTGTGGGAAAGGGTGGTGGAAATGAGGGTGAGGAGAGGTGTGTCTATTTCAGAGAACCAGTTTGGATTCATGCCGGGGCGCTCGACTACAAAAGCCATTCATATTGTAAGGAGATTGGTGGAGCAGTATAGGGAGCGGAAGAGGGACTTGCACATAGTATTCATTGACCTAGAAAAGGCCTACGATAAAGTGCCAAGAGAGGTCCTATGGAGATGCTTGAAAGCTAAAGGCGTACCTGTGGTGTACATTAGAGCGATAAAGGACATGTATGATGGAGCTAAGACCAGGGTAAGGACGGTACGAGGAGACTCGGAGCACTTCCCTGTTATGATGGGGTTGCATCAGGGATCAGCGCTTAGCCCGTTTCTATTCGCCCTGGTGATGGATGAATTGCCGCGACAAATACAAGGTGAGGTGCCTTGGTGTATGTTGTTCGCGGATGACATAGTCCTGATTGACGAGACTCGCAACGGAGTTAACGGTAAGCTGGAGGGCTGGAGACAGACGTTGGAGTCTAAAGGATTTAAATTGAGTAGGACCAAGACAGAATACTTGGAGTGCAAGTTCAGTGGCCTACCGCGTGAGGCTGACGAGGAAGTGAGGCTTGGTACCCAGGCCATTCAAAATAAAGGTAGTTTCAAGTATCTTGGGTCTAGTATATAGGGAGATGGGGATATCGACGACAATGTTTCACATCGTATTGGTGCAGGGTGGATGAAATGGAGGCTCGCCTCCGGAGTGTTGTGCGATAAGAAAGTGTCACCAAAACTTAAAGGTAAGTTCTACAAAGTGGTGGTTAGACCGACCCTATTGTACAGGGCGGAGTGTTGGCCAATCAAGAAATTTCATGTTCAGAAGATGAAAGTCGCGGAAATGCGAATGCTGCGGTGTATGTGTGGGCACACTAGGAGGGATAGAATTAGGAATAAAGATATCCGAGACAAGATGGGAGTGGCATCGGTGGAAGACAAGATGCGGGAAGCGAGGTTGAGATGGTTTGGGCATGTGAAGAGGAGAGACACAGATGCCCCAGTGCAGAGGTGTGAGAGGTTGGCTATGGACGGTTTCAGGAGAGGCAAAGGGAGACCAAAGAAGTATTGGGGAGAGGTGATTAGACAAGATATGGAACAGTTTCAGCTCACCGAGAACATGACCTTAGATAGGAGGTTGTGGAAGACTCAGATTAGGATAGAAGGATAGGTGGTCAATCCCTTCACCTTAGTAGTTGTAGTTGTAGTTTTGCTCATTTGTTTATTGCCATTTGATTTTTGCATTTGATTGCTGCTTATATTTGTTTGGCCGTTGTACTTTGGTGGCCTTAGTTATCTATAGTAGTTAATGCTACTTTCTTTTCGGTCTGTTCTACCATGACTTTCTCGCTTTTGTTATTCCTTGCTTTCATATTGTTTTCGATATGCTTGATCCTATCTAACCTTTTGTCTTGTTTTTCTCTCTTGTTCTCCTCTCTTGAGCCGAGGGTCTTTCGGAAATAGCCGCCCTACCTTTCAAGGTGGGGTTAGGTCTGCGTACACTCTACCTCCCCAGACCCCACGTGGTGGGATTATACTGGGCTTGTTGTTGTTGGTATGAAGAAATTCCTAATACGAAACAGTACCTCTTTTTAAGGGGCTTCATTCTACAAGAATCCAAATTAATTGTCCTCAATTTAAATACCAGACACCAGATGAGAAATTCGAGGGGGGTGTTTAGGGGGGGGGGGGGGTGGAGAACAAAATGTAAAAAAAATAAGGGAATGTTATAATTATTATATATTTATTTTGAATTTCTATTTTTGGCGAAAAGTTGGGGTTAGTGACCTTCTGACCAAGTTAGTTTTTCCTTATAAATAGAGGGTTCTCATTTATTGTGATCTCATCCCTCAAGAGAAATAAAGAATGATCCTCTCTTTCTCTACAATATTCTTCTTGTTATGACAGTTATTAGCATGAGTCTCGAATATTTTGATACGATATTGGATAGATCAAGTGCTCACTTTTCTCAAAATCTTGTATTAGAAGCCAAGCCAAGGACTTTCTAGCTAGCTTTACAAGCCAAGTTGATGGAGAATGAAGCTATGGAAGCACCTGAAGACAATCATTTGGGGGCTTTCAAGCTATAGCAGGGAGGAAGAGTGCAAGAGTCCAAGAGTTCAAGGCCCAAAGCTTGCCTCTTAAAGAAGCCCAAACATTTGATATGTGGCTACAATTGCAAGCTTGGTACTTGTTGCACATGTCGAATATGGGAAGTAGTTTAATAGTTGTGGCTAGGACATATAAAAACAAAAACTATAAATACTTGTCTTTAGTCTATTTTCATTCATCGTATTTAGATTGATGAAACTCGTTTGGTGTAGTTTTTCCTTCTATGGAGTTTATTAATTGCTATGCATTAGTGGGAGGATTCTCTTATCCCTTTGTTTGAACCTCTCTTGGATAATCTTGGATCTGATCTCCATGTGTGAATTCAAGTTTCTCTTCTCCCTTGGATTGATTCGTATATTTGTTTGTCAATTGATAGGTGTAGGTATCAAGTCCTATGTTTATTAATCACAACAATTAGTTGATTAAATCCCTTCATTGTTCTATCTCACTTCATATTTCTTCCATCTCATCTATCGATTTCTCCTATTTTTGATTTTTGCGTATTTTGATCGTTGTTTTCCTACTTTCCTAATTATGATCTTATCATTTGATATCAGAGCTTTGGCTAAAGAGTTGTTCTCACAATTCTTAATCCTAGCTTGCCTTATTTTGAAAAATCTCAAAAATCTAAAATTCAAAAAAAAAAAAGAATTGTTTCGATCTATCTTGTTTGTTGTTTTTTTATACTAGATTTGTGTTCCCTAGTGTTGTTTGAGCCTAGATCTAAAATTTCAAGTCAATTGGTGGTGATTTGAAGTTTTCACCATTGTCAGGTTTGAAGGTTTGAATAACTTGAAGAACAAGTTAGTGTATCTTGAAAATTGAGTGAGAATTGAACTTCAAAGCTATTGGGCTTTGTTTGCCTAGTGATAGAGGTGAAGAAACTGAAATTTGGAAGAAATTCAAGCTGATTTGAAAAAGTTGAAAATTTGAATGTTCAAGGTGTCCTTAAAAATCTTCAAACATTCTTAAGGAATGTGGAAAAAGGACAAGTTTGATCTCAAAACCCCAAATTCATATGGAAAAAAGTGTTATTAGGTTCAAAAGGGGTAAAATATCTAAAAAGGTAGTCCAAAGGGATAAAAGGTTAAGAACTATCAGAAAAAATCGGATACACAAATACCAAAAGAAAAATTGCCATCCAAATGTTATTCAGCGCCTAGCACCACCTACAGTCGCCTATGCTACTCACAGGTGGCACATGTGATCCATGGACCTGCAATAGATTGTGACAGAGAACTTATGATTTTGAGTGCCCCATCTGCGGACGCATCTGAGAGCCACAGGTGCAACCTGCGTCCCACAGATTGAACACCACATCGAGCGGATTGAACATTTCAGGTTTTCGACTTAATTCTCATTACATTTCACTCTCTTTTCCTTTATATTGATCTTTTAAGCTAATTAACACTCGTAAATGTGCTTACTTGATTGTTAGTTAGTTCTTGCGTCCGTATTTTATTTCGTGCTAATTTCTTTCTAGATTTTCTCATTTTATTTCATTGATACTTCTTTGGCTCTGTCCGTTAGCTTTTATCGAGTCATCCGTTGCTCGATTTAACCAGAATCTATTCGTTCACGTAGTCTTAGTAACCTTGTGAATTGATCGGACAAAGTTTTTTTTATCAACTTTGGATAAGAACTAATATGGTAAGGATTGAGTGTAAACACGAGTGACATAAGGAACTTTTGCCACTAACGTTGTTTGCTAAGTTTTGCGGGTACAGTATCTAACTCTAGAGAACATTCCCAAGGAGGGGAGGACTCAATACCTATCGAGACTTGGCTTGCCCTTGTCCTTAAAGAATTAGCAGAGTTAAAAACTGATATTGAAGGGATAAAGGGATAAATGGAAAGTTGGAAGTCTAGGAATTGGTCCATGTTGAGAAAACAAGTCGAGTTAGGACTCCACAATCCAATGTTGGACAAGGAACAAGCAAGAATTTGAGTACATCACCGACTTTTACTCCAGGACAATTTTATACGTTATGCCTTCCTCAACCCACCCGCACAAATCGCTAAAACACACAACCTACTTCTTAAAATACTAACATTGACGTCTTTGTGAGGCAAGCCACCCCTCACCTAAACCACCAAACATATCACCTGTTACTTAACTTTCGGTCTAATTTCGTATTCCGGTAAGTGTGTAAAAAGATTTTATATTTCTACAAGCTATCTTGATTGAATTGTAATTAATGGGATTAAGAAATCAAGGTTGTGTTCCCTTTAGATGAGATGTAATGTTAGAGGTGTTAATATGATATACTTCTAATGGATTATTATATGGTATGCACTTAATTTCTAAATGACTTCTTAATTCACCAATAGTTAGAAAGTATTTCCTCTTTATGATCTTCCCAAATACAAAAGAGTTGAAAGTAAGAGTGATTAAATTCTACCAAGCAAACTCTTGTCATTCCTAAGTGAGTTTATTAAATTATGGTTAATGCCCCGAGTTCTTGTTACTAATTTCTACCAAACCCTAATTCACCTTCCCAAGCAAAATAAGGTTTTATGGCCTAGGTTAATATTTGCAACCATCAACCAACTTGAACGAATAACAAAAATAAGTAAAAACCAACAACCAATTATGCATATATTCAATGTTAAACACCCATCATTGGGTCCACAACCTTAGTATTAAAATTAGCTACTCATAATATTTAATGTAAAACAAAGCATTGAAAGAGTCATTAAACTTACAACAGGAATAAAGAAGATGAAAAGATGAAATCTGTCCTCAAAAGCTTCAAAAATAATGAGTATTCAATGCTATGGAGTAAAGTATCAAAAACTGAACATGGATGACGAGAAAACCCTAAACAAACTATTTATAAAGGTCCAAAAACGTCGAAATACATATGACAAAATTTCCCCTGGGGGAACCTAAAATGGACCGTACAACATAAGTACAGTCCGTAACTTTTGTACGATCAAGACTCTTCAGAATTAGGTCTTCTTTTACACGCATGTCTACGGCATGTCCTTAGGAAGTACGGTATGAAGTACGACCAGTAGAAATATTCTACGGTCCATACAATCCACCGTATAAAGCATCTCAAAATTTTGGCATTCTGTTTTTGCATCCCAGTTACGGCTGGGACATACGGCCCATAAATAATATGTATGGTCCGTACTTCTATTCTTTTTCTGGACTTTTGGTGCAATTTTCTTGTTTTTGCCTTTTGGTCATCAATTACTTGAAACATAACGAAAACGCATCACAACGATACAAACTCAACTAAAAACAAGTAAAACTTGTCATGCATCAAATGTGCCATAATTCTACGGCACATCATCACCCTCCACAAGATGAACCCCCACAATAAGTTCCACCACGAGTAGCACTACCTCCATAAAATGTCCCACAAGTACATCTACATGCACCTGTCACGACCTAACCGGAGGTCAGCGATGGGCATCTGGTGCTAACCAACCCGGGCACCTCTTATCGAGCACCCGGTGCTAACCCACCTAGGCACCTCTTATCATACTTTCACATTTACATCTAGGTGAGCCACATAACTAAATCATACTTTCCAACCATTATTCATACTAATTCCATTGGGCAACCATACATATATATCATCATCAATAACAATGCCCATATGGATGTACATAAGCCGACGAGGCTAACAAAATGATATCCAAAATATAGGCCGACAAGGCCAAACACACTAACCATATACACATGTCTACGAGCCTCTAAGGAGAGTGTGTCATATCATATAGGTGGGATAGGACCTAGCCATGCCCATAAATATGTACACAAAAGAATAAATACCAAGAGCTGTAACGCCGAATGAAATGGAGCTCTGCTATATAGTCCCTGAGTAATAAAGCTATGGATCAAGCAAGTCTCCCTGGCCACCTGCGGGCATGACGCAACATCCACAAACAAAAGGACGTCAGTACGAAGAATGTACTGAGTATGTAAAGCATGATCAATATCATTATAGAAGCATAATAAGCAACATAAGAAATAGCATAAGCTGGGAGGTAGTAGAATCATCATCATAAACACTTACTTGTTTTCATAGGGACTTTCCATTCCTAATGCATGATTGTGTACATACATTCGTATCCACTGTCGTATTCATAGCCGTACTCATTTACATTTCGTATCCATTTTTCGTATTCATAGCATATTTGTATTTATATTGATATTAATATCGTATACATATCCAAACATGTGCATAGCATACCCGACCATGAAGGTTCGGTGTTTCACATACCTGGCCATGGCAAGGCTCGGTGAGTATACATACCTGGCCCTACCAAGGCTCAAGGTTATCCGTACCCAACTGCAGTGGTGCACGCGCAATATATATATATATATATATATATATATATATATATATATATATATATATATATATATATATATATATATATATACATTCTACCCGGCCATATAAGCTCGGGGTTTCATAATAGCCATACATAGATGCATATACATAAAAGCTCGTAAGCATCTTTAGCATCATTACTATCGTCGTTCATTACATCTATCCTTAGAGGATAACTCATCATATAGGGAATTTAGTACAATCATAACATATCGAGAATCATAAGCTTAGTAGCTTTTAAAGATAGAATCATTTGGAGGACATCATAGGCTCATACAAGAATAGATATTTGACCAAAGAACCATGCCTTATGAAAGAAGGGTTAGCCTAACATACCTCTTCGTTCAACTATTCTATCACTTGCACGTTCTCCTTCAACGCTCGCGTTTCTACCTTCCTTAGAGTTATACTATCATTAGAAAATCGATAGCTTAGCATACACGACTAAAGCTAGAGAAAATTGGACAATATCTCCTTTATTTATACGGCTTCCTCCATATCATATATCAACTCCCAAACATCAATAATAACATTCACAACATCATAACAATAGTCTTTATTCACCTACATTATCCTTACTTCTCAATTCACTTCCAATAATCCATATCCATGGTCATAGCACACGATTACATTCATTGATATACAATGTCTATCCCATGTTCTGAATATCATTTATAGCATAACCATAATCGTAACATATCAACAATCATGACTCAATCCAAGCTATTATTCAAAAATGACACTATTCCCACATTCATGACCCATTTTCTATATCCTTCTACAATTCAAGTGTTTCAACTTCTCAATACCTTAAACAACATGGAAATATAATAAAACTTACCTTAGATGGTGTAGGAATGAACCTTAGGTGGAAACACTTCACTTGAGCAAAACCCTAGTTTCACCTTCACTTGGATTCCTTGTCTTGGATGGACTTTAATGGGTTTCTACACTTGATTCTCTTGGTTTGATGAAGTTGTTCACTAATATCCCTTGAATTCTTGTGGGAGAAGTGTGGAGAAATGTTCTAGAGAGTTCTAGAGAGAAGGGGTATGAAGGGGAAATGAAATAAACTTGGTCCCCTTATTAATAATACAAAATCTGTCCCGCTTGGATTTCACGGACCAACATACGGTCCGTATAAATTATACTGACCGTATGTTTGGTCGTACTTTTGGTCCAGTGAGGGGTGCTAATCTGAATATACGGCTAAACATACGGCCAGTATATTTTATACGGCCAGTTTGTTGGGTCGTATAATGCCTAGTTTCTCCGAACTCGTTCTCGTCGACTCGTTTGATCTCTAATCCTTATGGAACCTTATTAAAACTTTTTAGCACCTCATTAAGAATCTAAGGGGTGTTATAACTCTTCTCCAAAGCATCATTAACTTGTTACTCATAAATCATTTTCGATACCTATCGTATGTCTCGCCTTCTCTTGGAAAACTTTCTCCTCTTACCTCGAATGTATTTGAAATCTTAATTAGGGTCATCAAATGTCATTCCTTACTTATTTCAATACAGTATACTTCATGCTCTTCATTAGTCTATTCACTTTGCATCAACGGAAATTTTTTCGAGATGTAACAGTACCCCACCTCCCCCTTTACAAGACCTTTACCAAGAACCTTACCTACACAAATTTCTAAACCCTCTCTATGATGACATGGTTGAGGAAGTTTCCCAAGAAATATGGTGGGATGAGCCACGACAAGGAGGAAGACATATAATTATTGCCAACCGAGATAGAGGAAGACAACGAGGCATTGGTAGGAACCAAGGCATGGGATGGAAAGGTTATGAATATTGGGGTGATCAAGATCAAAATTTGAATAACATCAAGGTGAACCTTTTCAAGTTCAGAGGTAGTAGTGACCCGAAAGAGTTCCTTGAGTAGAAGTTGCAAATTGAGAGGATCTTTCTCACCAACAACATCTCGGATGCTTTGAAATCGAAGTATGTCCTCACTCAATTTGAGGGCTATGAATCCACTTGGTAGGACTCCAAGAAGCAAGTGCGAGATCAACACCACAACTATGATATTCCGACTATTATCAAGACGTGCTTAAGAAGGTGTACATGCTAAGGAAAGTCAACAAGAGTATCCAAGATCGAAGAGCATTTAAACTATACAGTGATAAGATTTGTAGCCAACATGAATCATGAAATCTCCAAACCCATGAGGCTACAAACTTATAGTAGCCTAAAGGAAGCTTTTCATGATGTTCCGAGGTTGAAATGCATTTAAAGGAAGAGAAGTCATACAAAGCAAAGAGTGATTCACCTTCATCATGGAGCAAGGTCATAGTTAAATGTAAACCTTCATTCACATGGGAGAAGCCCAAGACCACTACTCAAACTCCCCAACCCAAAGTTGGTTACAAGGCAAAGGGAGACGACAAGGCAAAGGGAGGTAACAATGCCAAACCTAACTTCCCTTGACCTTCTACTATTCAATGTTGTAACAAGGTAGAGGACATATTGTAAGTGAATGTCCTAATAGGAGGTCAATTGTAGCCATAAATTATTGCCACCGTACTGATGAAGAAGAAGTGTGTGGTGTTGAAAGTGATGATGAAGAACCGAGGGATGCATCAGGAAGAACCCATTGATGGTGATAATGAGCGGGTGGAGGAAAGAGTGAACTTTGCTTGTGTTGTACGAAGAATCATGAGGGAAATAACAAAAGAAGAGCTTGAATATTGATGAGGAACTCTCTCTTAGTTATAACTTAATTTTCTAGTGATAGCTTAAGGGAGAGTGATTCCTCCGTTGAATATTGATTGACCTTGATTTTACATGAGTTTACTCGCTTGTGTATTCATGTAGTTTAGGTGCTTTTGATTGAATTCGATAGGGAAGTGTTGGTAACCAATCCAATATTGCCCTTTAATTTAGTAGGACTTGTAAAATGTAAAGTATGTTCAGCAAGACAAGAAAGATTTATTGAAAAAAAAAAAATGAAAGAGAAACCCAAACTAATTGGGATCAGTATATGGATTAAATCCTCAGAATTTCCCCGCTCTTTGATAGTTTCTTTTTGCCAAATTAAACCCTACCATTTCAAGTATTTAATAATTTGGAAAAAGGTAAAATCAAATGATGACTACTCCTATTTTTTATGGGCAACCAGGAAGTGAAAGCTATCTATATATATGATATATCCACATTATTACTACGAAACAAAATCAGTCATGTGAAGTCATTTATAATGTGTTGTCCAATTAAATCCCTCATCCGCTATAAGTAGGTGGATAGAAAAACACCCTCCTTGCTCAAAAAGAAAACCAAGTGACACTGAAAATATTGAGAATGGCTGTTCATAAAGTTAGTTACCTTGCTCTCCTCCTATCATTTGGTAAGGTTTTTCTTCTTCTTTTCTTTTCACTTTGATACTTAATTACTCCCTGTTTCAATTAAATGACATTTTAAGATATTTTATTTGCTACTATTTATTGGATCCAATGTGCAACAGTATTGCTGGCAACACTGAGTTAATTAATTTGGCTATGTTGTACGTAGGAATAATTCTGCTTGTGAGGAATGTCAAACATGCTGATGCGGAGGCTTACTCTAAAAAATGTGATCAAAATCTTTACTATGAGATCTGCCCAGGAATAATTCGTCCAACATGCATTAACTGTTGTGAAGGGAAATTGGGTTGCCAATATTATAATGGTAGTGGAGATCTTGTTTGTTATGGATTTAAAAAAAACGAGGGCAAAGTAGAGGATAATCCGTTAGAAGGTTGTATTTATAGTGGTGAAGATGGAACTTTCGTTTGCGATGTGGAAGATGATGTCTGTAGAAACTATACAATCTTGACTTGTTCCATTCATTCACAGAGAGAATATATATAGGATACAATCTTAAACCCCAGTGAAACAAGGAAACTAAGATCCTAGTGAAATAAGGAAACTAACTAATATATGGTAATTAGTGAAACAAGGAAACTAAGATCCTAGTGAAACAAGGAAACTAACTAATATATGGTAATTATCTCCCTACAAATATGCTACCAAATAATATCAAATAATATAAAGATATTATACCACAATACCCCCCCCCCCCCCCCTCAAGTTGGAGCATGGGAATCAAAAATGCCCAACTTGGAAAGTAAGAAGTCAAATTGAGTTTTGCTGAGAGCTTTGGTAAAAATGTCTGCCAATTGTGAAGATGTTGAAACGTGTGATGGAGAAATCAAACCTTCATTAATTGCAACACGAACAAAGTGACAATCTACCTCAATGTGCTTTGTTCGTTCATGGAAAATCGGATTTTTTGCGATGTGCAAAGCGGACTGACTATCACAAAACAATTTGATCGCCTTGGGATGTTGTATACCAAAACTCAACAACAGACCTCTCAGCCACTTCAACTCACAAGTGACCGCAGCCATGGACCTATATTCAGCCTCTGCAGAAGATCTAGAAACTGTGTGTTGCTTCTTTGTCTTCCAAGAGATGGGAGATTGACCTAGAAATACTAGCCAACCTGTCAACGAACGACGAGTAAGCGGACAAGCCGCCCAATCCGAATCACACCATCCCTGCAAAGTCAACTCACTGTCGGCACGTAACAAAAAACCCTGTCCTGGTGTGCCTTTCAAATAACGGACCACTCGTAAGGCCGCTTCCCAATGTTCAATCCGGGGTTCTTTCATGAATTGAGACAAAATATGAACAGAATATGCCAAGTCCGGTTGAGTGACCCCCAAATAAATCAAACGCCCGACTAATCTACGGTAGACCTCCAGATCCGACAACAAATCTCCATTTGCAAGGCCAAGTTTATGATTTTGCTCAATAGGGAACCCACTTGGCTTTGCACCTAACAATCCTGCTTTAGAGATAATATCAAGAGTATACTTGCGTTGACACAAAAACAACCCTGATGAACTACGAGCTACTTCAGTACCCAAAAAATATTGAGAGACCTAAGGTCTTTCATTTTGAAACAATCACTCAAATAGGCTTTGAAAGTTGCAAGTGCAGCGGAATCATTCCCAGAAATAATAAGATCATCAACATAAACCAAGATATTAATCTGAATATTCCCTCTAGTAAATGTAAAAAGAGAATAATCAAAATAAGATTGAAGGAAACCGTACCCTTTCAAAGCAGTCACCAATTTTGCAAACTAACATCTAGGGGCATGTTTCAACCCATACAGCGATTTGCGCAGACGACACACCAACGTAGGATCTGGACTTTCAAACCCGGGAGGGAGCTTCATATACACCTCCTCATCAAGATCACCATGTAAAAAGGCATTATGAACATCCATTTGGTGAAGTTCCCAATTTTTGGATGCTGCAATGGCTAGGTAGGCTCGAACAGTAGTCATCTTGGCGACCGGAGCAAAAGTTTCATTGTAGTCAATCCCCGCTTGTTGATGATTTCCCAACACAACCAAGCGCGATTTGAGCCGTTCCACATTTCCATTTGACAAAAACTTGGTCTTGTACACCCACTGATTACCAAGTGCTTTCTTACCCAGAGGAAGATGTTCCAAAGTCCATGTACAATGTCTTCAAATACACGTATCTCTTCTTTCATTGAATGTCTCCAACCTTCGTGTTTCAGGGCTTCTTTGAAGGTCTTAGGATCCTTACCCGAAATAATAGCTGCAAGAAACTTACGATAATTTACAGAAAAATTGTCACAATTAATATAGTGTGCCAAAGGATAGGGAGTACCTGAGGATTGATTGTTAACAAAAGTTGTAGGGGACGGACTATTAGCAAAAACTGAGTGTGTCACATAATCACGAAGCACAACAGAGGGAAATTCCTCCCGAAAACCATGCCCCAAGCCACCTTCCACATTCGTGACTGGGGTATGGTGTTGTTGCCCCCCCCCCCCTCACTGCTAGCGGGCTGTGCAGTGGCTGTTGGCAGCCGCTCAGCCTCGCTGCCAGCTGACACTGGGTTCCCAGCGGGCTGGACAGTGGTCGTTGGCTGCAGCTCGGCCTGGCTGCCAGCAGGCGCTGGTTGGGCAGTGGTTTGCGGCTGCTGCTCAGCAGCCTCCGAACTATCAACTTCGCCCCCTAATTCATCCCCGTACACCATAAAATCACGATCAATTTCAGCACCCTCATCAAAAAAACTAGACGAAATATTAACATCTTCCGGACAAGCAAAAGGGAACACATCCTCCACAAACTTTACATCACGAGAGACAAAACATTCCTTCGTATCAAGATCAAACAACCGCCACCCCTTCTTACCAAATGGATATCCCACAAACAAACACTTTCTGCTCCGACTAGCAAATTTGTCACCCTGAGTTTTTTGATTATGAGCAAAGCACAAACACCCAAAAGTACGAATAGCATCAAAAGAAGGAGGTTTATTGAATAAAATTTCAAAAGGTGTTTTATTTTCCAATTTGGGTGTGGGGGTACGATTTATGAGATGAGATGCAGCAAGAACACATTCACCCAAAAAACAAATAGGCAAATTGGCCTAAAATCTGAGAGCCCTCGCAACATTCAACACATGTTTATGCTTCCTCTCTACCCTCTCATTCTGTTACGGAGTACCCACACAAGAGGTTTGAAACAAAATACCAGTGGCGGAAAAATAATCGATCAAACAATTAAATTCTGTACCATTATCACTTTGTACAAATTTAATTGTTTGATTAAATTGTCGATCAACCATTGCAACAAAAGCCATAAACATCGGAAACACTTCTATTTTATCAACCAACAAGTAAATCCAAACAGCTCGGGAAAAATCATCAACAATTGTTAAAAAATAACGAGCTCCACACGATGAAACATGGCGATATGGGCCCCACAAATCACAATGTATTTTCTCAAATATTCTAGATGCATTATTATCACTTAAATGAAATTTGTCTCTAGGATGCTTAGCACGTAAACACACTTCACAATCCTTTGCTAAACTACTCTTATCACTACTGACATGAGGAAGCAACTTAACTACTCTCTCGGAAGGATGCCCCAAGCGCCGATGCCACAATTCCAATGCAAACGTTGCCACGACAGTAGACACATGTTGCACCACGTTCGGTTTGCTAAAATAGTATAGTCCGTCCCTCCTAACTCCTGTTCCAATCAGCTCCTTCAGTGGGTCCTGAATAGCACACATATAAGAATTAAAAGAGACAATAGTATGTAAATTATCAGTAAGTTGGGGGACGGAGAGTAAGTTGCAACGTAAATAAGGCACATAAAGGACATGATGTAAGGTGATTTTATCTGACAGTCGAACAGAACCTTCCAAAGAAGCAAACACCTTTTCACCATTAGGCAAACCAATAGGACAATCAACAGTATGGACATCAAACAACCAAGATTTCTCACCGGTAACATGATGAGTAGCGCCAGTGTCAATAATCCCAGAAAAAATATCAAACTTACCATTCAAGCGATTTTCGGGGATTGTAGCATTACCAAAAAATCCCGTAATACCCTTCCATTGATCGGAAGTAAAGTGCTGACCAACGGCAGCGTTATTTGATGCGCCCTTGAAATGAGTAGGCGTGATATAGTCCTCGGGTCGGTCTTGAGGACCGAGAAAATAGGGAGAATTAGACTCAATTTTGGGTGGTGGTGGAGGAGGTATGGCGTCACCGGCCATGGAAATTTACGATGAAGAGAAGAAAAAAAATGTGTGGCCTGATACCATGTAGAAACTATACAATCTTGACTTGTTCCATTCATTCACGAAGAGAGAATATATATAGGATACAATCTTGAACCCTAGTGAAACAAGGAAACTAAGATCCTAGTGAAACAAAGAAACTAACTAACATATGGTAATTAGTGAAACAAGGAAACTAACTAATATATGGTAATTAGTGAAACAAGGAAACTAACTAATATATGGTAATTATCTCCCTACAAATATGCTACCAAATAATATTAAATAATATAAAGATATTATACCGCAATGATGTCCAAAAATTCAAGAGGTTGTTGTTTCCTAATAAATAGTAATTTGTACGCACTTTATGTATGTATGATTAAGAGCATGACGATATATATGATCTGTCATGCATGTAATTTGTAATATGGTGCGGTGGAGCTTTCCGCAGCTTTGTGCTATAGTTTTCAATGTGTTTAATAATGGACGGAATACGACATTCAAACATCTTTATAATAGGATCGTTGGCCTAAACTTTATGGTCGTTATATATCCATAACAATATTGATATTTAAATAATATTTTATTGTTATCGGAAAAAAAAAAAAAGATGCATAAAATCTAATTTTTCATTTTAAATTGTCAAATCCTAAGCTTATTACACTTTGTATAATAAATAAATTTTTTTAATGATGGAAATATATATTCATATAATATTTTCTGTCATAAATAGTGTATTAAAGTATCAAGATATTTGGTAAAAATCTCTAGACTTATTATTGGTAATCATATATATTCCATTTTTATAAAGATGGTCAATTATTATATTCCAAAAAAAATGATAGTTGTTAAAAGGGGATAATTTTATAAAGAGTTTATTGTTATAAAGATTGATATTGTCATTATATACAGGTAAAACAACTGTTATAGAGAAGTAAAATATAAAAATTGGTTCCGGAAAAAAACCTAGACTTAGGACTGTTTGGCCATGAGAATTATTCACTTTTTCCAGAATATTTTTTCACTTTATGGTGTTTGACCATAAAAATTCCAAATACAACTTGTATTTGGAATTTGAAAAACAACCAAAACCTTATTTTTCACTTTTTGCATTTTCTGTTTTGGGCCTTTACTTTTGTTTTTTTTCCCAATTTTTACCCCAAAGGTTTTTATGTTGCTCAATTTTACCCTAAAAGTTCATACAATTCTTTTCGCTGGTCAGAGGCAACTTATGTTACCCTTTGCTCTCCACTCCAACAACATTGAACATCATGTGCTAAAAAGCCTCCAAAAGAAAAGAAGCAAGTGTGAATTTTGCAACATAGCCATATTTAGAGATGCTATATTTTTTGTGTACACCAGAAAACCTCCAAGTTGCAGCCTTTTGATGCAAAGAAACCATCGGTTTTGAGCACTTCATAAGCTGAGCTCAAGTATAATTGGTATATTTCTCGCACTGGTTATTATTTTTATTTTTTTTTGGACCAATATGACTTTTTTTTTTGATAAATTACATCCTTTAGTGGATGTGCATCTTATTCCATCAGCAAAAAGTTACAAGATGATGCACCATCAATTCAATAGAGCTCCCACAAAAGTTAGTCCAGGGCAATCCCTGGGACTATGTACACTATCGATTAGCTTACAAAAAAAAAATTAGCCTTATCATATCTAATCCTAATCCTAGGAAGTTAGCCTTTGTCTAGTTGATATGCACTTCTCGCAGCGGTAGGGAGCTGATGCCAATTAGTGAAAATGTGATTATCCACCCTCTTAGCAGCATACTTAGCAAGCCCATCCGCTACTTGATTAGTTTCTCTATAACAGTGTTCAATGCTGAAATCCATCCGACTTATCATACTCATGATCTCCTCAATAATACCTTTGAATTTTAGATTGTTGGTTCCCTTGTGCTGTAGCATATCAACTATCATAAAAGAGTCCAATTCCAAAACAATGTTATTGCTCCCATTATGCAAGCACCATTGCATGTCGTGTTTAAATACATAGGCTTCTGCCATTGAGCTGCTATTACAATCAACAGGGACAGCAAACGCCATAACCATGTCGCCCTCAGAGTTTCTAATAATGCCTCCAATACCCGCTCCATTGCTAGAGAAGCTACCATCCGTATTAAGCTTGACTTTTTTAGTATCCGGCTTCACCCATCTAACTATTTTCCAATTAGTAACGGGCTCCCACTTCTCAATACGTTCACAGTAGCTACTCCAGTTGTCTGGCACAACTAATTTCGGGAAAGCTTGCATGATACTTATTTTAACGTTCCACCAAACATGGTTCTCCATTCCTCTATGCCATATCTTCCTTTGAGTACCATATCTACAAGAGCACCTTTGTTTCCATATCTCCCACAAAATGATCACTGGTAATATGTGCATAATCATTTGATGGATTCTATTTTTTCCTTTACTTTTTGCCACTGGAATCTAAGGTTTCTTTTGATGCTCCAATTTGAATTCATGCTTATTCTTAGAGGAACTCCAAATGTAATCCACATGTGTTGAGCTGTTGTTCCTTCCACGAACAAGTATTGCAAGGTTTCTTGCTTGGGCTGATTACAACAGACACACATAGAAACCATATTAATATAAAACTTGCATAGAGCATCATCCAAAGGTAGCTTCCTATGGATGATTCTCCATGCAAGAAAGGAAAATTTAAAAGGTAAGTTAGAGTGCCATACCTGTCCCGTTAGAAATTCCTCCTGTTTATGCTCTCTTATTACCTCTCGTGCATTTTTTGTAGAGAAATTCCCATCTGCTACTGATTCCCATACAGCATAGTCTTCCTCGTTACTATTTCCAATGTGGATTTTCAAAGTTTGTTGGGCCAGATAACTAGGATGCAATCATGAAGCTTATCAGCTTGCCATCTCCCATCTTCGATATAATTCTTGACTTTGATTTTGGTATAAATGGACTGAGTAGGGAAGATTTTAGCCAATGGCCCGAGCCCTGTCCAATTATCCCACCAAAAGTTGTTATTTCCCTCTCGAACTTGCCATAAGATCTTACCCTCTATCTTATCTCTAATTTGATCATCTTCTTCTAGTTAGGAGATTGAGGAGCATTGATGGATCAAGCCACTGGATGCACTCTGGTACAATATTTAGCCAAGATGCAATCTGCCCAAATAGATAATTGAGTCCTTAGACTATACCATCTTTTTCACGCGAAACAGTCTGTGATCTCTTGGAGAAGTTTAACTCCAATCCCGCCTTCATCTTTCTTAACACATAGTTTGTCCCAAGCCCTCCAGTTGTACTTATTCTTGTACCTTTCGGACCCCCAAAAGAAATTAGACGAGTGCTTTTCAATGAGTTTTAAAGTACATTTAGAAGGAGTTAGGGCTGCAAAGGTGTAAGTGGGGATAGCTTGGAGCACACTTTTGATGAGAGTAATTTTTCCCCCCGTAGGAAAGGCATTTCCCAGACCAACCCGAAAGCTTTCTAGTGATCTTAGAAATGAGATCATCAAAGTACTCTATCTTTTTCCTGCCAACAAACAGAGGGAAACCCAAATAATTAAAAGGAAACTGCTTATGCCGGAAGCCAGTTCTATAAATAATTCTATTGATCCTAGAATTAGAGATTTTCTAGTAAGTGCAAAAGAAGCTCTTGTCATCATTAACTCTCTGCCCCGAACTTCTTTCATAGGCCTTGATTTGCTTCATAATAACCTTAATCACTTTGCTCTTTCCAGCGCTGAAAATGATAATGTCATCGGCATACCCAAAGTGATTTATTTGGGACCTCTTTTACTCATGGTGAAAGGGATAAAGTTAGGGTGCTCATAAAGGTTGTTCAACAATCTCGACAGCACATCAGATCCAATGATAAAAAGAGAAGGGGAGAAAGGGTCCCCTTGATTCAATCCTTGAGCCGACGAAAAGAATCCCTTTCTATTACCATTGATAATGATGGAATACCAAACCTGGGAAATCAGTCTCCATATAGCCCCAGTCCACTATTCTGAAAAACCAAAGCTTTTAAGAACACCTGTAAGAAATTTCCACGAAAGCCTATCATAGGCTTTTACCATGTCCATCTTGATGACAATGTTTTCTCCTTTGCTGGTTTTAGAAATGTCATGAACAATTTCTTGATCCAACAGAATATTATCATTAATAAGCCTTCCCTTAACGAAACCACTTTGATTATATGAAATCAATTTGGGAAACAAAGGGTTCAGTCTTCTAGCCAAAATTTTGGAAATGATTTTGTTAGAAAAGTTGCTTAAACCGATGTTTCTAAGCTCTAAAAAATTAGAGGGAGAGTTAACTATAGGAATTAAGGCCAAAAAAGAATGAGAGTAGAATTTAGTAAGGCCACTACCATAGAAAAAGCTCTGAAAAAATTTAATCACATCCACCTTTATAATCTCCCAGCATTTTTGGTAGCACATGCCATTGAATCCATCGAGCCCAGCACTACTAGTGGAGCTCATGTCAAAAATAGCATCTTTGATCTCTTCTTCTATTGAGATCTTAGACAACATATCGTTATCGCCATCGGTGATAATTTTAGGAATGCAAGAGAAAATGTTGTCATCCACAGCAGGTTCAGGAAAGTTGAAGACCCTCTTAAAATGTCTGATAGCCGAATTGGAGGTCTTCTCATCAGAGTGTAACTATTTCCCTTTACTATTCTTGATTCTGTGAAGCTGCAGTCTTCTTCATCTGTCTTTGATCACATTATGATTTGGGATTTTTGTTCGAGGAGAGCTTCTTGCATAGCCATCCATTGAACATATTCAGCCTGGCCCTTATTTAGTTCTGTTCTGGACTGTTCATTCTTATCAATTGCATCAACATCTTCCAGTTGTTGTGATATAGCTTCTCACTCTTCCACTTTCTGGAAAATGTCACCGATGTCTTCTCTAGATCACTTAGAGAGTATTTTTCCCAATATTTTGAGTTTTTGTTGTAAAATCCAAAAGTATTCCCTTTAACTTCTATTTTCCAATCCGGCCCCACTAAATTCTGGAATCCAGGTTGTTCCACCCAAAAATGAAGAAACCTAAAATGCTTGATAACACTATTATTACTGTCATAACATTTTAATAGAAGAGGCCTATGATCTGAGCCTGTCCTACCAAGGTGTCTGACCGTAACATTATTGAACCTCTGGAGCCAGTTATCACTAATAATAATTTTGTCCAGCCTCTTGCAGATCCTTTTCCCTGGTCTTCTATTGTTGCACTAGGTATAGTTTGAACAAACAAATCCTGCATCTTCCAAGCCGCATATATTCATACATGTAGAAAAATCGAAGCTTTTGCAAGCTCTATGAATCTTGCGACCTATTTTTTCAGAAGGCTCGAGAATGACATTGAAGTCACCTCCAATGCACCAACAACTTTGAATCTGATTTGATATAACAGTTTGGTTATCCCATAGTTCTTGTCTTTCAAGGGTAGTGCACTTGGCGTACACTGCTGTAACATAAGCACCTTCATTACCAACACCTGTTCCATCTTTCAAATGAAGAGTAATTTGTTAATCTTTATTGGATATCCCTGTATCTTGAAAGTTCGTACTCCAGAAACACCAAATCTGACGAATATCACTACTTAAGCAATTTTGGAATCACAGAAATTTCTTTTAACCCTATATTTTCTTTTTGTCGATAAAAGGCTCAAAGATAGAAACAAATTGAGCATTATTTAATTTGATCAGACTTTTCAGTCTGTGTATAGCTTTTTTGGCCCACACACCTCTAATATTCCAGAAGAGACCACTGATCATTGGGGGGATTTTGTTTTGTTTTTTTGTCTCCTTCCTTTAATAGAAGGGTTGGCTGTCTCATTTCCTCCTTTGTTTGTTCTCTGTTATCTGTTTCTGCCTCTCTTTCCTGGGGAAAGGCCCCTTTTTTTGTATCAGTTCCTGAACATATTCCTTACCAGATTTATCACAGTTTACATGTTCCACCTCAGGTTCCTCCTGACTGATTCTTGTGTTTTTTAAATCAGCCAGGCTATTCCATATTTCATCATCCTTATCTAAACTCTCCTCCTGCTCACGGCTGCCCTGAAGGATATCTTGATTCATTTTAAGATCCACCACCAACTCAGCGCCTTTATGATTTCTCATAATCGTTTCCAGGCTTGAGGACCTCATACCATATTTTACCACATTTTCGTTGTTGCTACCCAGATTATTAGTGCACATATCATCATCTTTGTCTCTAGAATCATTTTTTTTACTCGCTATGTTGGGGTGTTTATCCTCTAAAGGTTCGGTCCTTAAGGTTAGACCATGTTGTTTACTGTTGGCCACTTCCTTATTATCTCGTACCACCTATTGATTAATACTATGACCCTTTATAACTTCATTTTGATATTCTCCTTGCTATTCTGCTGATGTTGCTTGGTACTTATCCCTTCATTATCAGGCTGTTGACTTTTGCTGACCTGCACAGTGACCTTGGTTTTCCTTTTAAGCCCTGTCTTAGCTTTTCTCTTCTTCTTGTTTTTGGCCAGAATTCGAGCCAACTTTTTACGCTTAATTTCTAACATATCTCTTCCAACCACATGGTCTTTCACTTTTTCTTTACCATTCTTTTTTCCAGTGGCCTCCTTTTCATTTTCGTCTGTATCATCTTTTGTTGTGTTCCCCGCTTGTTCCTTCTTTTTGCTATTCTCTTTTGGTCCATTCTCAACATTATCACCATCTACCAAATCACAATCTTCCTTAACATTACTTCTCTCTGCAACCTCTGTAGATTTTCCTCCGTCTCCCTTCCCTTCCTTTCCTTCCGCTTTTTTCTTTTAAATTCTTCTGCATTGAGCAATAGAGTGTCCAAAAATTCTGCAGTGTATGCAAAACTTGGGGGGGTTCTCGTACTCCATCTTCTTCATGAATCCCTTATGAGGGCAAGATTCATCTTCTGTCCCAATCCATAAAGAATTAATCTTTGGTTTAGTCAAATCTATCTCGACTCTAACTTTCGCCATACCCAGTCGAGTCCTGTTTTCAGTGGCCTGTTCCATTGTTAGCAGGGTTCCCAGAGCATCCACAATTTACTTGATGTAATTCCAGGCATGACTATGGCAAGGAAACTCAGGGAGTAAGACCCAAATAGGAACAATAGGTTAGGCTTGTTCCAGCTTAAAATTCGGTGCCCATTTTTCCAGCCACATTACTTGACCCTCTATTTCGATCGCTCTTTTAAACCACACTGTCTTACAATCACTCTCAACAGTAAAATCTAAGAAAACAGTGCGATAATCAAAAACCCCAATTGTAACTTTACCTCGAACCTTGACTTTCTCTACGAAGTTTGCTCTGATTTTTTCTATTTGGGGTCTGGTCATTATGAACTTGCCCACTAGTGTGAACTTACATTCATTAGACATCACCCTATAGAATTCACTAGGTTTGAAAAGAACAGCATTTCTATCATGCTTATCGTATCGAGGCTTTACATTTGGATCTCCATCACGATTCTTTTAGGGCTCGGGTTAGGAACTATTTGAATTGCTTCCGCATAATTGATTTTGTGTTGAACTGATTCGTTCTCCATGTTCGGATTAACTGTATGAGTATTATTTTGTGTTACACGCTTCGGCGATGGGTCTGCCGTGTTATATCCCGCATTTTATGCAATCGGATAATTCAAGACAAATGCGGGAAAACAACAAGCAAGGCAATATTTTATTTTGTTTGGCACATGAGTTGCTTATGAAGAGTCTAGAAGTGGAAATATGGAGAACGACGAAGGGCAAATTTGGAAGTTGGAAAAATTGTTTCCATAAATTACAAGAACTAGCTAAGAATATAAAGTGGGCTTGACATTTTTTTTAAGGAAATTTGAGGCCTAAACGTCCATGCATATGGGTCAAGCCCATATTGAATAAAAATTTGGTCAATAAAAAGATGACTAAGTCATCTTTATCACAACAAGCTCTAGAAATTTCAAGAAAATCAAGAACAAAAGAAAGAAGGAGAAAACCCTAAGGCATTTCGGCCATAGTAAAATTTCCCAAGGAAAATTGATAAAATTCTTCCAAAAATCATTTCCTACCAAGCTAAAGGTGCTTAACAAGGTGGAGTTGTTGTTGGAGCAAGAACAACTCATAATCCTACAAGTTGCCAAAAGATAGGCAAGTGAGAAGTTGAAGAAGAAAGGTGAGTATTGATCTTGTTTTATGAATTATGCATGGTTTATATGTGTAGTAGTATGTTAAAATTGATGAAAATCATGAAGGAGAGGAATATGAAGCATGGTCGTGTATGTATATGTATATATATATGTGTGTAGAAAGTGTGTTTTAATTATCTTGCCTAGTGTTGGTTGTTATGGTTGTGAATGAAATGTGGAAAATGGAAGTTGAATGAATTTTAGGAGAGATTGTAGTATGCATGCATGTGGCCGTGTGTTGTGTGTAGTGGTGTGGCCGTGTGGTTGTGGTATAATATGGAGGAGAACGAGTCAATTTTATGTAGTGCTTTGATTGTCGTTATGTTGCGGATTCTTTGTGTTAATGGTTATCTATGAACCTTAGCAAAGTTGAAATGGTGGAGACTTGCTTTAGAAGTTAAACGAATGGAATGTAATGTTTCTTTGTATGCATGAAAGACTATATGATTAGTGTGATGTCGTTGGAACGTATACATGAGCTCGTTATTGATTTTATTGAAGTTGGACGGTTTTTGAAAAAAAAATAGTGAATTGTTTGAATATGGATGTTGCTAGTGTAGTCGTTAAATTCATATCGATAGTTTGGCCGGGTTTGAATTCCCGGATTGTGATTGATGCGAATTTGAATATGTTGAATGTCGAGGATGGTGTATTTACAGAGGAAATGCTGCCGAAATTTCGGTAGCCAATTGTTTCCTTAAGGTGTTAACTCTAAGTATGCTAATGAGAGTTTTGGTAAAAATGACCAAATCACAGATTTTGACGAGATTGTGACTCGAATTTGGAGTAGCTAAAGGAGCGGAAAGAGGTATGTAAGGCTTCACCTTTCTTTCTATGGCATGTCTTAACTAAAAGAAGTCAGGTACGAGCCTCGGGGACAACCCTAATCCCTGGAATCCGCACCTAAAGTTTTCAACTTTTCGTTCAATTGAATTGAAGTAGAAAGTGTGCAAAATGATGAAAAGACCTTCTAGACCCCTATAACTTGCCTAAGTGGGACCCGATTACCCTAAGACTCATACAAGTAACGTTATGACACGTAATATGGGTAAATTATATACGCTACCTCGTCCGGCCCGAGGTGGGCCCGTTACTCTCGGATTTTCGTATAATCTTGGTTAACGTACTTGAAGTGAATCAAAAGGGGGCCTTTGATCCCGATTTCGTCACCAAGTGATAAGTACTATGACGACTACTCCAGCGGGAGTGTTTCTATGATGATAATGATAATGACAATGTCGGACAAGAGAATGTAGCTATAATAAGTACGACCGGAACGACTCTACGACTAAGCCAAGTACTTCATATAAACATGAAAGCAATAAACTAATTGTTGAATCATATTTATATTTTCTAGTTATAACTTTATTTTCTAAAATACCTTAGATTTCATTTTCGGTTACTGTAACACTATTTTCCGTTGATAGTTTCGCCTTAAAATACTTGTTCCTTCAAGGTGAGACAAAGCTATCACTAGCATTCCGTAATGTAATCGGAGGTCACCGACCTTATGTCACTCTGATGGATACATGATTTTCCTTGGCTCTCTTGTGTGCTTATATGATATAGGTACATAAAACGGGTATACGTGTATGGGTATGTATATATATATGGTAAAGTAAATGTATATAAGACATGTATATGCATAAAAGATGAGTAAATGTATATGTATATGTATGTGTATGTGGGGAAAAAGGGAAGGGCCACTGTTATATCACCACCTGATTCAGCTGGATTCCATCCTGGACGCGGGATACCCGGACGCGGGATATGGGATGAGCCGTACGCGGCGTCTGTATATATATATATATATATATATATATATATATATATATATATATATATATAATGTGTGATACATATGTGATGTAATATGTTGGGTCATCGTTGGGGAGGGGATTGGGGGAGCCGATTGTATTCGGCGTCTATAAATGTAAATGAAAGATACCGTCTACCGAATTGTACTATTTTCTGTATACATGAATAAGGGACACCGAGGGGGGGTTGGGAGAGCCGATTGTATTCGGCGTCTGTAAATGTGAGCAAAAGATACCGTTACTGAAATGTACTGTTTTCTGTACACGAGAATAAGTAATATAAAAATGTTGATTCCTATGCCTATGAAAAGAAACATTTCAAAGATGAAAAGAAAAGCCTACATGACAGCCGGCCTAAAGAGGGGCCTTCCTATGTACAGGTTACGTTCTTGCCTCGTTATACGCCCTATGGCTCCGTGATATTATTATTGATCGTACTTCATGTTACTGCTTGCATTGTTTTCCATGCCTTACATACTCGGTACATTATTCGTACTGACGTCCCTTCTTGTGGACCCTGCGTTTCATGCCGCGCAGGTCAGCAGGTATACCGACCAGATTCCTAGTGCCCTATCAGCAGCATTCGACAGCGCTCCAGTTGTTCCGGAGCCTTATTTCATCGGTACTATTTTGTGTATGTATTTTCGGGCGCGACAGTACTCGGCCCTTTCTCTGTATAAATGTACTATGTCTAGAGGCTCGTAGACAGATATACACAGTCAGCTATGTACAGTTTAATGTATTTTATTCCGAATGGTCCGCGTTCTGGTGTAACGCGATATTAGAAAGTTTATTGCAAATGTTAATGTTTAGAAAAAAAAAATATGGCACTGTTTATACAGGATAGCTAAGGGGTGCTCGGTACAAGTATCGGGTACTCGTCACGGCCCCTGGTCGGGTCGTGACATGCCGGCATTGCCATGGCTCAGAGTGTGAGGCTCAGACGCCAAAGCTCTTCAATGAAATGACGGTTTCAATATTGTACGGAGAGCTTATATTTTTAGAGAGAGAAAGTTGATATATTTCAACGCACTGGTTATGTTTATTGTTGGTTTTGCTTGTTTTTAGAAATTGGAGGGTATAAATCATATTTCATGTTTTGTAGGAAAAGTATATTTCAACAACCAAATATTATTTGCAAAAACTATGGCCAAACACAACTCCAATTCCAACTTCAAAAATTCCAAAAAAAGTGAATTTGCTTTTTTGTTCTATGGCCAAACGCCTACTTAGTTATTATAGAGAATTGATGTTATATAAGAATGTTGTTATAGAGATTCTCGTTTTAAAATCTTAGAGTGATGCTTTTATTTACGCTTCTTCTATTCTTCCTCTTCTATTATTTAAAATCTGTAATCTCATGCTCATTATGGGACCATGTTTCCTGACTATGAAGAACTTGGTTGTAAGAGCCTGTTTAGATTAGCTTAAAATAAGCAGCTTATAAGCTGGAAACAGCTTATAAGTAAAAAAACAAATTGGGGTATGCTAACTTATTTTTTCTGCTTATAAATTGTTTTCAGCTTATAAGCTGCTTTAGATAAGATAAGTCAAATGAGTCCAATTATATTTTTGGGCTTATTTTATGCACGAAATAACTTTAAGTTGGCCAGCCAAACACTCAAAAAAACTGAAAACAACTTATAAGCAACTTATAAGTCAATCCAAACGGGCTCTAAATTTTTGCCAATCATAGGAGATTTCCGATAATTGGAACCCCTTTGGGTCTGGAGGAATTTTTTTTCTTTATTTCATGAATTGCTTGTGTAATTCTTGGCATCGCCGAAAATGACAATGTCATCGGCATACGCAAGGTGATTTATCTGGGGACCTCTTTTACTCATGGTGAAAGGGATAAAGTTAGGGTGCTCATAAAGGTTGTTCAACAATCTCGACAGCACATCAGATCCAAGTATAAAAAGAGAAGGGGAGAAAGGGTCCCCTTGATTCAATCCTTGAGACAACGAAAAGAATCCCTTTCTATTACCATTGATAATGATGGAATACCAAACTTGGGAAATCAGTCTCCATATAGGCCCAGTCCACCATTCTGAAAAACTAAAGCTTTTAAGAACACCTCTAAGAAATTTCCACGAAAGCCTATCATAGGCTTTTACCATGTCCAGCTTGATGACAATGTTTCCTCCTTTGTTGGTTTTAGAAATGTCATGAACAATTTTTTGAGCCAACAGAATATTATCAGTAATAAGCTTGACCTTAACGAAACCACTTTGATTATATGAAATCAATTTGGGCAACAAAGGGTTCAGTCTTCTAGCCAAAATTTTGGAAATAATTTTGTTAGAAAAGTTGCTTAAACTGATGTTTCTAAGCTCTAAAAAATTAGAGGGAGAGTTAACTTTAGGAATTAAGGCCAAACAAGAATGAGAGTAGAATTTAGTAAGGCCACTACCATAGAAAAAGCTCTGAACAAATTTAATTACATCCACCTTTATAATCTCCCAGCATTTTTGGTAGCACATGCCATCGAATCCATCGAGCCCAGCATTACTAGTGGAGCTCATGTCAAAAATAGCATCTTTAATCTTTTCTTCTATTGGGATCTTAGACAACATATCGTTATCGTCATCGGTGATAATTTTAGGAATGCAAGAGAAAATGTTGTCATCTACAGCAGGTTCAAGAAAGTTGAAGATCCTCTTAAAATGTTTGATAGCCGAATTGGAGGTCTTCTCATCAGAGTGTAACCATTTCCCTTTACTATTCTTGATTCTGTGAAGCTGCAGTCTTCTTTTTCTATCTTTGATCACATTATGAAAATAGCTTGTATTGTTATCTCCCTCCTCAGACCAATTTATTTAGGCTTTTTGTTCGAGGAGACCTTCTCGCATAGCCATCCATTGAACATATTCATCCTGGCCCTTATTTAGCACTTTTCTGGATTGTTCATTCTTATCAATTGCATCAACATCTTCCAGCTATTGTAATATAGCTTCCCATTTTTCCACTTTCTGGAAAATGACACCAATGTCTTCTCTAGACCACTTAGAGAGTCTTTTTCCCAATCTTTTGAGTTTTTGTTGTCAAAATCCACATACGATTCCCTTTAACTTCTATTTTCCAATCCTGCCCCACTAAATCCAGGAATCCAGGTTGTTCCACCCAAAAATGAAGAAATCTAAAATGCTTGATAACATTATTATTACTGTCATAACATTTTAATAGAAGAGGCCTATGATCTGAGCCTGTCCTACCAAGGCGTCTGACCGTAACATTATTGAACCTCTGGAGCCAATTATCACTAATAATAATTTTGTCCAGCCTCTTGCAGCTCCTTTTCCCTGGTCGTCTATTGTTACACTAGGTATAGTTTGAACCAACAAATCCTGCATCTTCCAAGCCGCATATATTCGTACATGTAGAAAAATCGAAGCTTTTGCAAGCTCTATGAATCTTGCGACCTATTTTTTCATAAGGCTCAAGAATGACATTGAAGTCACCTCCAATGCACCAACAACTTTGAATCTGATTTGATATAACATTTTGGTTATCCCATAGTTCTTGTCTTTCAAGGGCAGTGCACTTGGCGTACACTGCTGTAACATAAGCACCTTCATTACCAACACCTGTTCCATCTTTCAAATGAAGAGTAATTTGTTAATCTTTATTGGATATCCCTGTAGCTTGAAAGTTCGTACTCCAGAAACACCAAATCTAACCAATATCATTACTTAAGCAATTTTGGAATCCCAAAAATTTCTTGTAACCCTGTATTTTCTTTTTGTCGATAAAAGGCTTAAAGATAGCAACAAATTGAGCATTATTTACTTTGATCAGACTTTTCAGTCTGTGTATAGCCTTTTTCGTCCACACACCTCTAATATTCCAAAAGAAAGCACTGATCATTGGGGGGATTTTGTTTGGTTTGTTTGTCTCCTTCCTTTAATAGAAGGGTTGGCTGTCTTATTTCCTCCTTTGTTTGTTCTCTGTTATCTGTTTCTGCCTCTCTTTCCTGGGGAAAGGCCCTTTTTTCGTATGACTTCTTGAACATATTCCTTACCAGATTCATCAAATTTTACATGTTCCACCTCAGGTTCCTCCTGACTGATTCTTGTGTTGTTGAAATCAGCCAGGCTATTCGATATTTCATCATCCTTATCTAAACTCTCCTCCTGCTCACGGCTGCCCTGAAGGATATCTTGATTCATGTTAAGATCCACCACCAACTCAATGCCTTTATGATTTCTCATCATCGTTTCTAGGCTTGAGGACCTCCTACCATATTTTATAACATTTTCGTTGTTGCTACCCAGATAATTAGTCCTCATATCATCATCTTTGTCTCTAGGATCGTTTTTTTTTTACTCGTTGTGCTGGGGTGTTTAGCCTCTAAAGGTTCAGTCTTAAGGTTAGACCATTTTGTTTAATGTTAGCCACTTCCTCATTATCTCGTACCACCTCTTGATTAATACTCTGACCCTTTATAACTTCATTTTGATATCCTCCTTGCTATTCTCCTGATGTTGCTTGGTACTTATCCCTTCATTATCAGTCTGTTGACTTTTGTTGACCTGCACAGTGACCTTGGTTTTCTTTTTAAGCCCCTTCTTAGTTGTTCTCTTCTTCTTGTTTTTGGCCAGAATTCGAGCCAACGTTTTACGCTTAATTTCTACCATATCTCTTCCAACCACATGGCCTTCCATTTTTTCTTTACCATTCTGTTTTCCAGTGGCCTCCTTTTCATTTTCGTCTGTATCATCTTTTGTTGTGTTCCCCGCTTGTTCCTTCTTTTTGCTATTCTCTTTTGGTCCATTCTCAACATTATCACCATCTACCAAATCACAATCTTCCTTAACATTACTTCTCTCTGCAACCTCTGTAGATTTTCCTCCGTCTCCCTTCTCTTCCTTTCCTTCCGCTTTTTTCTTTTAAATTCTTCTGGATTGAGCAATAGAGTGTCCAAAAATTCTGCAGTGTATGCAAAACTTGGGGGGGGGGGGGGGGTTCTCGCACTCCATCTTCGGCGTGAATCCCTTACGAGGGCAAGATTCATCTTCTGTCCCAATCCATAAAGAATTAATCTTTGGTTTTGTCAAATCTATCTCGACTCTAACTTTGGCCATACTCGGTCGAGTCCTGTTTTCAGTGGCCTGGTCCATTGTTAGCAGGGTTCCCAGAGCATCCATAATTTGCTTGATGTAATTCCAGGCATGATAGTGGCAAGGCAACTCAGGGAGTAAGACCCAAATAGGAACAATAGGTTAGTCTTGTTCCGGCTTAAAATCCGGTGTCCATTTTTCCAGCCACATTACTTGACCCTCTATTTCGATATCGCTCTTTTAAACCACACTGTCTTACAATAACTCTCAATAGTAAAGTCTAAGAAAACAGTGCGATAATCAAAAACCCCAATTGTGACTTTACCTCGAACCTTGACTTTCTCTTCGAAGTTTGCTCTGATTTTTTCTATTTGGGGTCTGGTCTTTATGAACTTGCCCACCAATGTGAACTTACATTCATTAGCCATCACCCTATAGAATTCACTAGGTTTGAAAAGAACAACAGTCTTCCCATCATGCTTATCGTATCGAGCCTTTACATTTGGATCTCCATCACGATTCTTTTTAGGGCTCGGATTGGGAACTATTTGAATTACTTCCACATAATTGATTTTGTGTGGAATTGATTCGTTCTCCATGTTTGGAGTAACTGTAGGAGTATTATTTTGTGTTACACGCTTTGGCGATGGGTTTGCCGGCGTCGCCATGGCTCAGAGCATGAGGCTCAGACGCCAAAGCTTTTCCATGAAATGACGGTTTCAATATTATACGAAGAGCTTATATTTTTAGAGAGAGAAATTTGATATATTTCAACGAACTGGTTATGTTTATTGTTGGTTTTGCTAGTTTTTAGAAATTGGAGGGTTTAAATCATATTTGATGTTTTTAAGGAAAAATATATTTCAACAATCAAATATTATTTTCAAAAACTATGGCCAAACACAACTCTAATTCCAACTTCAAAATTCCAAAAAAAAGTGATTTTGTTTTTTTGTTTCTATGGCCAAACGCCTACTTAGTTATTATAGAGAGGTGATGTTATATAAGAATGTTGTTATAGAGATTCTCGTTTTAAAATCTTAGAGTGATGCTTTTATTTACGTTTCTTCTATTCTCCCTCCTTTATTATTTAAAATCTGTAATCTCATGCTCATTATGGGACCATGTTTCCTGACTATGAAGAACTTTGTTGTAAGAGCCTGTTTGAATTGCTTCCACATAATTGATTTTGTGTGGAATTGATTCGTTCTCCATGTTTGGAGTAACTGTAGGAGTATTATTTTGTGTTACACGCTTCGGCGATGGGTTTGCCGGCGTCGCCATGGCTCAGAGCATGAGGCTCAGACGCCAAAGCTTTTCCATGAAATGACGGTTTCAATATTATACGAAGAGCTTATATTTTTAGAGAGAGAAAGTTGATATATTTCAACGCACTGGTTATGTTTATTGTTGGTTTTGCTAGTTTTTAGAAATTGGAGGGTATAAATCATATTTGATGTTTTTAAGGAAAAATATATTTCAACAATCAAATATTATTTGCAAAAACTATGGCCAAACACAACTCTAATTCCAACTTCAAAAATTCCAAAAAAAAAGTGATTTTGTTTTTTTGTTTCTATGGCCAAACGCCTACTTAGTTATTATAGAGAGGTGATGTTATATAAGAATATTGTTATAGAGATTCTCATTTTAAAATCTTAGAGTGATGCTTTTATTTACGTTTCTTCTATTCTCCCTCCTTTATTATTTAAAATCTGTAATCTCATGCTCATTATGGGACCATGTTTCCTGACTATGAAGAACTTTGTTGTAAGAGCCTGTTTGGATGGTGTAGGCTAACTTATTTTTTTTGGCTTATAAATTATTTTCAGCTTATAAGCTGCTTTAGATAAGATAAGTTAAATGAGTCCAATTATATTTTTGGGCTTATTTTATGCACGAAATAACTTTAAGTTGGTCAGCCGAACACTCAAAAAAACTGAAAACAACTTATAAGTCAATCCAAACGGGCTCTAAATTTTTGCCAATCATAGGAGATTTCCTATAATTGGAACCCCTTTTGGATCTGGAGGAATTTTTTTTTTCTTTATTTCATGAATTGGTTGTGTAATTCTTGGAAAGAAAAAAAGTATCACTGCAAGAACTTGTAAGAACATATTGAAGCCATGGATATGGAATTTTTTGTTTTTCGCTTCCTTGCTTGCAAATAATATGCTGAAGTTAAAGAGTGGTATCAATGAAATAAATGAATTTTATGGTTCCTGTGTTGAAAATATATACCATATCATTATCCAATTTTTCAATTTCTTCTTAATAATTCAGTTAAACTCTGAACTACCTTGAAAGAAAATATTTGGCCTTAAAAAAAAGTTTTAAATTAAAAAACTGATAACTAAAGATGCAATTTAGGATACTTCGAAAAGTTTTTTGTTTTGAATTAAAAACCATATAGCATGGAGTTGTTGGTGCTTTACACAAGTAGACCCTGAATCTAGAGCTGTGCAAAAATCGGTTAACCGATAAACTGGACCAACAAAGTTTTCAAACATAACTGGTTTGGCCTCCTGCATCTTCACAAACATATATCACTGAAATATACTTAAAAATATAATTTTAATAAGACCTTATATTCTTATTCGGTTACTGATTATCCGTTAATAAAAATGTAAAAATCATAATCGAACTGGTAGTCCAATAAAAAAAAATACAAAATCGTATAAAAATCATTAACTCAATAACTCTATATCGGTAAATCAATAATATTTTTTTCCTTCAATTTTATCGGTTAAACCGATTTTTGCACAGCCCTATTCAGGGTCTACTTTGATGACACTTAAAATTTTGAATTTCTCGGATGTAAAATATAGAAACTTTGAATTGAATATATACTAAAAAAAAAAAAAAAAAAAAAGGGAAGCACAATAAATTTTCCAAGGTGGTAGCATGGCATGTGAAGAGAAAATGAAAGGTCACTAGTGAAAAGAGTAAAAATTTAGGACCCACTGTACACTTGTCAATTAATAAACACCCTCACACAAATATGACATGGCATACCTCACACATAGTAAAACTTTTCCAATACCAAGGTCAAGACAGATTCATTTCACCAACCCCTTTTTGTTTTGTCTTTTTCTCATTTGGGCAAGTGTAGATTGGACCCCAACAATCAATATGGTTGATATTTTCAACAGCATAAATCTAACTCAAGCACGAGTTAAAAACTTATATGATCACTTAACTTTGAATTATTGATCTCATAGTTACTCAATTTTATTTTATCTTTCAAAAGTCACTCAACTTTGGGTAAGTAACCTCTATAGTCACTAAATATTATTTTAACTTCCAAAAATCACTCAACTTTGGGTAATTGGCCTTCATCGTCATTTAACTTTGGTAATTGGCCTTCATAGTCATTTTAGCCGAAAATAAAAATTTCGATACATTTTTAATGACGTGGCAGTTATAATTTTTTAAAAAAAAATCTTAAAAAATTAAAATCAATAGTTAAATTTATTATTTATGATCCAATTCATCATAATTAGTGCATATAATACTAAAGTTTAGGATATTATTTATCATTAATTCATAAAAATAATGAACTTACATAATATATCTCAAGTAATATTGCAAGGCATAAATAATGAAGAAAATATTCTAAGAAACTAAATTCTATCATATTGAATAAATGAGCCAATAAAACCAATTAGCCGAGTTGTCAGCAATAACAACTGAAGTCTACAAAGGACGGGTGTTGTATATTGAGGAGCCTTAGCAGATGCCATTGTATCGGCAAGAGTTGACTAGGCCCACTGCTTTCACGCCTCAGGAGGGTCATATATGGGGACAGAGTCAGGTGTCGATGCATTCCCTCGTTACTCACTTGCGCTTCGTAGACATGGAGCATCCGATTACAGAGAACAAACCTCAAGTGGATGTTGACCGACGTGCTCGTTTGTACCTTCTCATCATATTCAAGGGCATCCTGTTTCCGAACACATCGGGTTCCCAAGTGATCTTGAGGTATTTGCCGTTTCTGGAGCATCTAGGTGAGTTAAGATGGTACAGTTGGGGCGCTGCTGATCTGGCTTACATGTATCGAGGATTCTGTCGATCGTCTATGGGCTCGAGGACCGATGTCGCTGCATTTTGCCCGCTCCTCCAGGTAATATATTTAAGTATGTGTAATTTTATTCTAAATACAGCTTTTTGAAGCGACGACTAATAAAATATTTTTTAATGACCCTTTCAGGTATGGGTGTGGACTAGGATGAGACCTTTTCAGTCCACAACTATTGAACCTCCGCTCGACTATACTGTTGAGACAGTGGTCTACGCGCGGAGATAGACGAGAGGCGTGTTATACCCCATTTTAACCGGAGTGAAAATGGTTTACAACATTCCGGTAATTCCGGGGTTAATTAAAGTACAAGAGTCGCCACCTAATTATTTACGGTAAATTAGGACACCTAAAGTTTATTATTTATCTAAAGTTGATTTTAAAGTCTACGAAACTAAATGATTCTAGGTAAGGGTTCAACTAATCTAGAGGGAATGTATTAGGCATCCTCTAAAATCCATAAACAATGGTTAACCGACCGGACTTAGTATTAAAGCTAAAAATGCAAATATAGTATTGAAATTTTAAGAAAAACGGCTAGCGAATGTAGCTAAAGTTTTAAAGAAAATATAACAATGTTGTTAAAATAAGGTTCACAGAAAACATAATGATTAGCATAAAAGAAGACTTTGAATGTTATTTAAAAAAAGGCTTATGAAAGACTATTAGTTCAGTATAGACCATGTAAGAATTATTTTAACAAATACATGTTTCAAGTGTTGAAAAAGAGCTAAAGTGAAGAAGTTAGCCACAGAACTAGCTTGCCTTTTTATTTCTCAAAATAAGCTAACGTTAATGTAAGATTTGTGACGTTTTAAATTTCTAAGACAGTAAGAGTGAATCTTGATTCTTTTAGCTCAAAATATGTAGCCATGCTATTTTTGAAAATCAATTATTCTAATAAACAAAAATATTATAGACACCATAAATAATTTAACATAAAAATAAAAAATAAGATTGAAACTTATGAAATGAATTGTTAATTTCTCCTTTAAATCGACTAATCATCATCCTAAAACTAACCCGCTAATTCCAACTAAGGCTCATTCTAGCTAAGAAAACAAACAAAGTCACGTGTTAGTTGCACAATACAAATCAAATGCATAAAATAAAATGAAGGAGCAAATGATATTAAATGGACTCAGCCCATTTGAGGATTGCTGCAATCTGCGGCTGTTGGGCTTTGGCCCAAGATTTCTTTCTTCTTTTTCTTTTCTTTTTGTCTTGCTGCGGACAGGGCTGGACAGAGGGAGAAGTTACGTTGGGCTTTTATCCCAACACCGGATACGGGAGAAGGCGAGTCCCTCGGACTCATATGTGATGTTCATGCCTTTTTTGTGTGCAATGAACAGGGCGTCGGGGTCTCGGATTTATGCTCGAACTCGAACCCGATTAAAGTAACTAAAGTTTCAAAATGAAAAAATGAAAATTGAGTAATTGTTGGTCGCGGCTAAAGTTCACCGCAAAAGGAAAAATCAAGTGTGGAAGATAGTTGTGTCCCTCCAAAAACTGAATAATTCCCCCTTTCAACTGAATAATCCTTCCCTTTATAGAGTGAGGAGAGAGAGGAGTAGGGGACAGAGAGGGACAGAGGCGTGAGGGACAGAGGGAAGTGGGAGAGAGCGTGAGAGGGAGACGAAGGAGGAGAGAGGAAGAAGAAAGAGAAAGGGGAGTGTGGGTGGGGGTGTGCGGCTGAAGTGTGGAGAAAGAGAAAGAGATGAGAGATAGAAATTAGGGTAGGTGAATAAAATAGTGGGCCGGGTCGGGTGTTGTGGATATTGGGTTGGGTATTAAAATATGGGCTGCGTATTAAAATGTGTAGGGGAATAATAATATTGTATTTGTATTTTGGGCCATTAATTTGGCTGAAAATTGTTGATCCTTCCTCCTTTATTTAATTAATTTTGGGCTTCTAATTTAATAACTAGTATAATATATACTATGTGAAGACAATTAATAATTAATATGTAGAAAAATAAGGATTTAACAAAGTGTTGTCTTGTAATTAATTTAACGAGTCCACCTGAAATGAAACGATGACGAACCATTTAGAATTTGTGATAAAGTAATGCTCGTAATGTTGAAAATAAAAGTAGCGATATTAATAGTAGTAGCAATAAAAATAAAATAGTGAAAATAAAGTATTTAGCTCGTCAATAAATTTAGAACCCCGAGTAAATAAAATTAAATAAAGGAGGGACAAAATTAGGTGTCAACAAGGCGTAATCCGAGATGTGGATACGCACAATAGTATTCTACAGTTCAGGAATCAGCTAGCTCGTATGACGTCTAACACGGTAAGTTTTTTTTATTTAACATTAGTATGTTATTTTATTTTATTTTTACTCTTTTAGACTTTTATTGTTAACTAATTCAATTCTTTTTACAGGCTTTTATATGGACAGCTTATGATCAGATTTTGGATCAGCTACCGGCGTTTTAGGACTGGTGAGCCCATGTGGAGGTCACGGTGTCCGTTGATATATATGGATATCGTGGACGATAACGCGCCAGACTGCGTCTTACGATAGTTCAGCCATGTACAAAATATACTTGAGCAAGCTACTTGGGAGCACGACCATTATACGTAGGACGAGCGTGCGACCGTCACTAATGCATAGCGGGTCTTTATGCAGCTCGAGGTCCACCGTTGGGATTAGAGGGTGGGGACACTAGTGCAGCTCCGGTTCAGAGGTACATGGAGTGGTACATGTGGATCACTAGCAGCTTGATTAGCAATCCCACGAGGCCTTGTGCAGATGGCTCAGGATATGCAGCACTCGCAAGATAGTATGAGGCGTTGGTAAGTTTTATTAGTCTTAAACTTAATTAAGCGTCTTATGTATTACGTTACAAATTTATTCAATCATTAATATTTGCAAAAAAATGCAGCTACGGATCGTACAAAGGATGCGTTGGGAGAGCTTAGACCGTATAGATGCCCCCGAGATAGCGGGATATACAGCGCAGATGGTTCAGCTAGCCGAGGGTGGTGTGCTACAGACACAGGAGCTTGGACGTCTCAACGAGAGTGTTCCAGACGTCCTATATCAGGCAGCGGATGGTCGTGGTCGTGGTTATGTCGGAAGTGGTAGTGGCAGAAGGGGGGTGATAGAGAGGGTGGGGCTAGACGGGGTGGGGCCAGAGGGGCTAGTGGCTGAGAGGGTAGGGGCAGAAGGGCTGGTGGCCGAGGTGGTAAGGTCAGAGGGGCTGGTAATAGAAGGGTGGGGACAGAGGGGGTGGTGATCTAGTAGATAAGCCTAACGAGCTTACTCCAGCTCTAACTCCAGCCCAGTGGCCTCCGTCGACTTCAGAGATCCCATCAACCTTTTACCGACCGTCGACTTCTTACGGTCCGCCGACTTTAGAGCATCCATCGACACCTGTATATACGCCGAATTTATTTTCAGATTACATGTTCTGCCCATCGCCTACACAGCTGCCAGTTCGTCATCCACAGGGTAAGCGGCCAGCTCGTGATCTACAGGGTGGCACGGAGCTAGACTTCGATTGCTTATTTGAGGACTTCGACATATCTCCGGCTCCGGGGCCTGCTCAGGAGATCGCTGAAGAGCCCTCTCATGAGCCATCTAAGGATCCCGTAGACACACAGGTTTTAATTTTTACGATAAAATAATGCATTAAATTAATTGTTTATATGTAATTTCATGTCCAGTTTTGCATAAATCTAACCTAAATGTTTATATGTTATTTCAGGTTCATTCTTCTGCGTCAGTGGACCCGTCTCCTGCTCCAGCACCATCTACATCTCTGGCTACGGGGCCTGCTCAGGAGACCACTCATGAGCCCTCTCGCAAGCTATCTCAGGAGCCCGTCCACATGAATGTTTGATTTTTTACAATAAAATAATGCATGAATTAATTGTTTATATGTTATTCCTTGTTTAGTTTAGCATAAGTCTAAACTAAATTGTTTATATGTTATTTCAGGTTCATTTTTCTGTGCCTGTGGACCCGTCTCATGTTGAGATTGAGTCATCTCCTGAAGCTCACATTTCGGCTACCGTCGTTTCCCATAGGAAGCATATTTTGAGCAAGCCCCCAAGGAATGGAACTCAGGATGATCATGCCATAGAGCATATACGGATTAAGAGAAAGAAGGGGGATGGAGAATGGGAGATGATGGTGAGGGTGGTAGGGGTGGTGGGATTCGCCTTAGGCCTAGGGTTATTCTAAAGGCTCGCACATATGGGACCTAGAGGAATGGAGATTGTGTATTTGTAAATAAAATATACATTCTATGTTAATATTATATATTTTTTGGTATTATTTTCTTAATGATAATTAGTTATCTTAGTTTTTATTATCGTTTAATAATAACTCGTGCGGCGTCCTAAATTAATCAAAAGCCTATAAAGTAAAACACGTAAAACAAAAGATAACAAGTTTCCAAACAAACAAAACTTACTTTGGGGCACTTTACAACCCCTAAAATAACGATCCAAACGTATAGGTATACTTGATGTGTTAAGCCTACATTATTATTCGCAGAAAAAAATACCAGGTCCTATATTAAATATTGATATTCCGGTGTTTTTAAACATGACTAATCTTTGGTCAAATTATGAAAAAAAATGTGAATTTCAAAACTTTTGGCCAATGAATAAAGGGTTGGGCGATTTATTAAAAACCTATTGCGCACTAAATTAGTGTGCAATAGGACTTAAATGTAAATTTATAGTTTGGTCCTATTGCGCACTAATTTAGTGCGCAAAGGTTAGTTTGATCACTTTCTGTTTAATGGGTTATTTTAGTACCACCTGTCACTTTTTGAGTCATTTAAGTTGCGGACTCGCAAAAGTAAGTAGTTTTTCTAATATTTTCAACCATTATTTATTGTTATCATCTTCTAGGACCATATGTTTGTGGGACTGCATCTTTTTTGAACTGCATGAGATATCTACTTCAAATAAACAAAAGGCCAAACCCATCGCCAGCCCCCTATAGTCGTCCAGTTCTTTCACTTGAACACCTCATGTGGCCTTTGTTCCATTTAGACACTTCGGGTGGGCAATTGATATTCCATTTAGACACTTTTTTCGCAATCAGCTAAAATTGCAAAATGGGGGTCATACACTCGCGAATGACGTGGCATGGTGATTAATTAAAATAGGACATGTGGCAAAGGGTGTAAAATAATAATTTAAAAATCAATTACAAGAAAAAGAAAAGAAAAAAAATATTTTTCACCAAAATAAATAAATAAATTACCTACTTTTCTAAACCCTCCCCCACCTCTCCTTCCTCCTTTCTACACCTCTACTACTGCTGGGCACCATTTTTTTTTTTTTTCTAACGGCTCCATTTTTATTGTTTGTTTTCATTAGATTTTGATCCATTTTGGAAGCATATAATTCAAAATTTGGCACTAATATATAGCCCAAATCATTATTTGTTTTTGTTTTTGCGGTCCTTCAATTCGGAAATTCGATTTTCGAATTTGAAGCTTTAAGTTATGTTAATGGCGAGTTCCTCAAATCTCAACCAAACAGCACCAAATTTCGGATTCGAACTCCTCTTGATGTTCTGGTTCTTTTGAGATATCACCCACTCAAAATGGAGCCCGTTTGAGGCAACCCGAAAATTCAAATTGGAAGCTTTGAGCTTCAAAAATGGCGGCTTCAACTTTCTTCTTCAATGGACATATGCTACATTCGGGAAAAAATTTGTAGTCGGGAAGGCAGTGTTTTCAAAGAAAAAAAAATGTGACCTTCATGGACGGAGCTTAGAAGCTCGGAAAGAGAAAATAATTAAATCAATTATGTGCGCTAAATATTGTTCTTAAGAGCATTAAGAACTTGTTCATGAAGTATTCAGGAGTTTGGTTGAGAATCAAAGTTGTTTGAATGATTTTTGGAGCTGGGTTTGACGAGGAACATATTGCACAGTGAAAAAAAAATTGCAACCAGCGGTGGTGTCAATTTGCTAATTTGCAGTGGAAGGGTTTGTCAATTTGTTATCACTGTTATGCCGGAAAACTTATCCGGTGGTGGTGTTGCGGTGGCAAGTTGATGGTTTATGGTGGAGGAAGTGTTGGAATGAAAGAGAAGGAAGAAGAAGACATAAAAAATAAAATAAAATCATAAAATTAAGCCCTTCACGCGCCTGTTTTGTGTGAAGGTCACACAATTTTCCAACTCAGCGAAAAGTGCCTAAATGGAACATGAGTTGCCCACCTGAGATATCTAAATGGAACAAAAGTCACTTGAGGTGTTCAAGTGAAAGAAGTAGACGATCACAGATGTCTGTCGATGGATTTGGCCTAAACAAAATAAATCACGTGTTCCCAGATGTTTCTTTCACCTTTTTGCGAAATTTGTTTCTCTTTTCTCTACAGTCAAATTTGATGCATGTAACTAATTTCAGAACAACTTTAATGTATATTTTGTTTTAACCACTATTTGTTGTCTGATATTTGTCAGGACAAATATCTTAGGAACCCATCATTTTGGCAGTATATGAGACATCTACTTGAATGGGTAAAATTAAACACGTTCCCAAATGTGTCTTTTGTATGAATTTTCATAATTATAAATTGCAAACATAAACAGCCTTGTAGAAATCTTAATAACATTTGAGGATAGTGAAATTTAACGATTTTCACAATAACGTAAAATAACAACACTTTAATAAAGAAGATGTACACGTATTCGTTGTGTTTTCTTAAACAATCTTAAGCGGAAGCGTTCTCGATCTTTCCATAATTCTTGAGAGATTTTGTTCTCTCTCTACTTAACCTTACAAAATGTCACGATGCAAAATCCCATTTGTGCCGTGAGGGCTCCCAACCCAACCCTTAGGCGAAAATTCAATACGTGCAAGTCAAGAGAACATAAGTAAATGAGAAAATAAAGTCATGCAACCCAAGGTACTTAAGTCCTAATAATACGTAGAAAGAGTCTAAGTCTGAAATCACTCCCTAAAATCTGAAATTCACAAGTACAAATCTACTAATCCAAATACAAAGCTGGATAATATGTAATATTGTCTAAAATGAAGAAAGACAGGAAATAAGGATAAGGAGTCTAGGGCCGTGGAAACATCATCGATCACCCTAAACACCGAGAAAATGCTCCAATAAGATCTACGAGCCCCCACTCGAACCTAGATTTGTACTTGCACACAAAAGGAGCAGCAAGTGTAGAGCGAGTACGGATAGCATGTATACCTAACAACATCGTTGACCGATCCTAAACTATAGTGGTGACGAGGGTTAGTACTGGTTAGTACTTCCAATACTCATCGTCTTACTTAGTTTCGAAATCATAGTTTATAAGCATACACTAAGTAAATAAGAGTTTCATATCATAATAGAATCATAAAGTTCATTCCTTTTGAGAATAATCATGAAGGTTCGACCTTTTCATCGTTTAAAGTTAAGAGTAAGTGTAAAGATCCTATCTTTATATCAATTATATCGGGTATGAACAAAAAGACCCCATCTTTATATCCTTAAACGCACATATGGCATGAAATCAAGTCAGATAAACGTAAGTAGTATGAGATGTAAAGAATGCATGCAATGCAAGTGAATAGTATGCAATGCAATGACCATATGCAGCAATATACACACGCTACTACAGTAGGTTACACGTGACCCATGGGGGACTCATGAGGTCCATCTACCCACCCAAAATACCAGATCTCCCGGATTACATCGAGTCTCAACCATTATAATATTATCATCATTACTCCATCCATGTACCATCCAATCCAACCTCCCAGACCCCTGTCCTGTATTCTCATTAATGAAATGCCAATAATGTGATGAAATTATGAATGGATATGCGTACGCCATGCAAATGCATAATAACAAGTCGTGTCAAGTATATTTATTTCATTTTCATAGTTTAGACGAGATGTAGAGTGATGACTACAAATCAAGTCATTATTCACAATTATACATCCAACAATGGCTATCATAGCCCAATAAACAGCAATCATACCAACCTAAATGGATTTATCCACCATTCTTCGTGGCCCGAAGGCTAAACACAGAGTCTTTATCACAAGTCAAATTAGTTCATATTTTAATTATCCATACAGATACACCCGTACCCATACAAGTGCTCATCACCTCAAGAGTAAGGGACTCCCTATGCCCCATTACGCCCCTTTATTACATTAACTAACACATACACTACATAAAGGGTCTTGGAAGTCTCAACTTGCATGAATCTGAAGCCGAAGAGTCACGTCGCGGCCTTCTCCTTCTTTTGAGCTTCCGAACGAAGCCAATTTTTCAATTATGATATCTTCATAAGAATACGATTCTAACGATACCCATAAATCCATATAAAGAATTCGGGTCCAAAAGTCAACCTAAACACAGAGCTATGGATACATATATCTGCAAGAAAGTATGTTTACTAGGTCTTAAAATAAACAAACAAGGGGAAGAGGCCCAAACACATCAGAGGACTTAGGCCCAAATAAGAAACAACACAAAGGATGAACAGGCCCAATTTGAGAACACGCATAGCAAATTAAAGAACAAGCCTAAAGGCAAACTTTCATGGCAATACTAAAGTGTATTCAATGTATAACTACCGATGATATACCGGATATACCATCCTATATATACATAGGTGTATACAATATGGGTATATCTTGTATATCTCACACATATATAAGAATATTCATGCAATATAAGCCCAAAAATGACAAAAGGAACATGGGAAAAATGTAGACTAAACATATATTTAATTTGTTGCATCTTTGGCTTTTACTAAAGCTATCATGCTCATGTCAAATGCTCAATAATACAAGTATGAAGGTTTTGATTTCAAGTTAGACTAAACACGGGGCAATAATACTAAGAGGATCCTTATCTCATCTTGAAGTAAGTAGGCACATAAGAGTCTATATAAGGATACTGTGCCCTTAAAATCACATCAATTTAAGACCAAATGAGCATATTAGCAATAAGGCAATCATACAGCCAACATGGTTTCAAATCTTAAAGGAAAATGATTCATATTCAGCACTGCTAAAGAGGGGAGAGGGGAAGGGTTGATACGATGATAAACCCATTGTGCGCTAGTTAACCCTCTAAATCATTTAGACAGGCAAACTTCATAAGTGGACACATAGGATGTTTTCAAATATACATCAAGTCACTGAATCTCTACTCTAAGAAAAAAGACATCCCAAAGGCCTCACATTTTTATCCAGTTTAAACATACTAGTTACAGTTAAACAAAGGAACCATCTCCAAATGAATAGCATACCTAGATCCTTAACTGAACACAAGATTCACAATCATATAGCAAACAAACTATGGAATTCTACCATCCCAACACAAATAAAAGAGGGTTTTATAGGAAAAACAAAAGGGGTTTACAGTATTTGGAAAGACTTATTTCACACTTATCATGGACAAAGGCAAACCACACATATGAACAAGTATTCGGGGCATAGGGAAAGGTTAAAACCACTTGAGAATAAGCTTTTAAATGCAGCAAGATCACTCCAAGTTCAAGATATGCATATAAGATCTCACACACGTGGCAACAAGCCAATAAATCACAACAAGGTAACATACTAAAATCAAACAATAGTACCAACCTAGGAATCTATCCCAACTTCATACCCGAAGGCGTACATGAATTCTCCAACAATCACTAACTCTACAAACGATTCGCTAATCGAAGTCTAACCAAAAGGTAAGTCGTAACCTACCTGGTAGCCGAACAGGAGCTACAAACAATCAAACTTGAGCCTTGCCTTTCCTCTTCAAAGAGACTCAGAACAAAAAGCTATAATCTTGATCTTCAAAATCATGATTTTGCACTTTTCAACTTTTGGGTTCAAAACCCCAATTTTCCCCTATCAAACTCGGATGAAATAGGTACCAGCGAAAATAAACTTGAGGAAACATCAAAATAATGGGTAGATACTTACCCCCTCGTTGAGACGAGAACAACACCGCAAAAATCACCTCAAACAGAGCGCTAGAACTTAAGATATGCTCAAAATTCAAAATGAACGCAGTCTGTTTTTTTATACACAGCTATGTCCGCTACAGCTCACACATTAGGTACAACAACAGTTATCCACGCTAAAATGACCATAATTCCCTCATATGAAGGTGAAATGCGATGATTCTTTTTGCTATGGCATCGTAATTACGATACGGATCTAATGGTTTAACCGAAACACAAAATAAAGGTCGATTAATCAATATGGTACTCTTTATGGCCAAAGAGCTACGCCGAAAACATCGAATACGAGTGCAATACAACCCAAATCCATCCGAAACTCTTCGGAATCTCACCAAAACTTGTGGACAAGTCTGAATTCATCATACGAACTTGTTGGAACTTTCAAAACAACAACACGGAGTCATCTTGACCCGTTGTTGACCGTGGTCAACTCTCCCTACTAGTTTCTCCACCAATGACTCAAATCACACCCAAAACTTTTGGGAACAAAACCTATGACTTCACTAAGTCATAAATCACGTTCTAGACCTAATGGAACTGTTGGGATTTGATTATGGGCACATTTATTCAAAAGTCAACTATTAGTCAAAGATTTTTCACTTTAAGACTCTAGATTCCATAAATCCTACTAGAACTCGCCCATGACCTCGGGAACCATGCCGCCCATCCCGGTGGATCAAAATCATACTAACGGTTTTTGAAGAAGGCTCAACGGGGGAAACGGGGTCAAAAGCACTATAACAACTAAACGGATCGTTACACCAAAAACACAACAGCAACTCCAGAACAAGAGGAGTGCTCTAATGTCAGCTGAAGAGCAGCTTGCAGGGGCGGATCGTCAACCTGTCTACCCGAACCTGCGAGCATGAAATGTAGCGCCCCGAGAAAGAGACGTCAGTATGGACAAAATACTGAGTATGTAAGGCATGCAAGTAACATGAAGAGACATAAAAGTACATAGGATAAAATAAATGCAACATGTATGTCTAATCTGCCTCTATGGGCCAATGATATGGATAACACAATGCATGCATGCATGCATAAGGGTCATACGTATATAAGCTGTCACGACACAACCCCGTGGGCCGTGACTAGTGCCCGAGCTGGACACCCTTACACACCTACTTACCAAATCGACATATCCATACTTAAACATATCCAACATATATTAATCATTACAGATATTAAGGGCAGATGTTATCTTAAACGGTCGCATAATTCAAATACATCATCCAAAGCATATGCATAAGTATATATATATACAAGCCGTTAAGGCTGTCATGGTAAATAGTACCGCTTAGACGCAAACCACCGAACATAACAGAACGATGACGACCCATGACCCACATATATGTCTACAGACCTCTAACAAACATAACAGAATCATATGAAGGGACAGGGCCCCGCCGTACCCCTGAATATATACATACACATGTACAATGAAAGAGTCTATACCAAATGTGAGCTCCAGAACAAGGGAGCACTCCAAAGCAGCAGAAAGATGACCTAAGCTGTCGGGTCACTCAAGTGAACGTCTGTACCTGCGGGCATGAAACGCAGCCCCCAAAGAAGAGAGGGTCAGTACGGAAAATGTATCGAGTATGTAAGGCATGGAATAAAGAAAACAGAAACATAACTGGAACAACGGTACAAAAATTAAGTGCATTAGTTAGAATGCCAAGGTGTTTACTTTCTGAACGTAAATCATGCTTACCAATTTCATATGTCAGAAAAGTACCAAAATACTTACTTCCCAAGCACAAATCATGTGTGCCGACATCATATGCCACCATATACGTATACATATAACCGATCCATATATAACATATTAGTGCCGAGGAACGTACGGCCCGATCCATATATATATAACATATACTGCCGAGGAACGTTCGGCCCGATCCATATACATATAACATATACTGCCGAGGAACGTTCAGCCCGATCCATATACATATAACATATACTGCCGAGGAACGTGCGGCCCGATTCATATACATATAACATATACTGCCGAGGAACGTTCGGCCCGATCCATAAATATAATATATTATACTGCTGTGGAACGTGCAGCCCGATCCATACACATATTATAACGTATACATATCCATAGTAATACTTCCTTGAAACAAAAACATATCTTGTTCATATATATATATATAGAAAACAGAACATATCATGTTGCCGAGGCGTCGGCTCCGATCCATATACATATAACATGTTAGCGGCGAGTATAACATAACGCACATAATAATACAACCGGCCCAAGGCTCGGCGGTCGACATGATAGTAGCACGCACGAGCGGAGTATCGAGAACCATATGTACATAAATCAATTCTAAGACTCGATGGACAAGTATACTCACAGACCCCTGAAGGCTCAGAAACAAGTTTCGGGCCGATCCAACTTAGTATGAGAAAGTTACGAGCATTTGAAGTACAGAACGTTCTATAAGCGTTTCAGAAGTCATTTTTGGAAAATCAAGATCAAAATCATGTCAAGTACCTTTCGGATATCGTTATGGTTCAAATCAAATAGAACTTTGGAATCATATGTACGTATCAAAGTATGTCAAAGACTTGACGGAATAATCGATCGTGCTAGTAATTGGAAGTTCAAGACTTTAGTCAAATCATTTACTTCTTGAATACCATTCGGAAACATATTAGCCAACTTCAGACATTATAGACATGTATCACAATCATACGAAACAACTTATGGAGATCAAGAACGTTAGCCGTCCTAGGGGCCCTAAGAATAAGAATATTTCTGAAATTGTTCATACATGTCATATATTTATTCATAAGGATCATGCCAAAGAAGAAAAAGGTTAGGCCTTACATACCTCACTCGCCTCCTAAGCTAATCTCAACTCAAGTCTCGGGCTCCCCAAGATCTACAATAACGTCATTAATTACCAAACGTTAGTTACAAGTACTTAGAAATTCGATTCTAACTAGCACTTGTCTACAGAAATTTCGGCAGCATCTCCCTTGTAAATACAGCAACCCCGAGAATTTAACTCGGCCAAAACATCCACAACAATACCAACAACCATACTAATAACATCAACAATCAATTTAAAACGCATTCTAACATTAGTAACCTTCTTCTCTACGTAGCTTATCAACATTCAATTCAACTACGCACATTCAAGCCAATATCAACACTCACATATTCATTACTAATCCGAGATCATTCAAACACAATTCAAGAACATTTCAAACAGTCTATACAATATTCAAACAATTCCACCAACACACCATACTCCACCCGAAACCTCCCCAACTTCCCTAAGAACAACAACAATGCATTTCTTGTTCCCAAATTCATCAACTATCCCAACAACACACACATTAGCAACATCATTCTCACAATTACAAGAACTACACTAACGGCCACGGTGGCTTCCAAAACAGCCCACACTAGTCCCAACTTCAACTTGAATCATCAAATTCTCATTTTCATCATACAATACATATTAACAACAATCAAATTACTACATAAAAATTTGTTCATCTTTCCTACACAACATACACTTACACGGCTAACACCAACATGCATAGTTTCATGATTTTTATCCGTTTCTACATACTACAACATACATAAACCTTGCATCACATATAAAAGAACATGAATTCTTACCTTCTTCCTTAACTTTCCACTTGACTAGAATTTTGAACTTGCCACTAAGAGTAGTTTTCTTGCTTCAATAATTATATCACGTTAAAGAGGGTCTTTGAATTAGTAGGAATACTAGGAGAAATAAAAAAAATTTGGATCAAAGTTGAAGGCTTCAAGATTTTTTTTTTTTTCTTCTTCTTCTTCTTCTCTTGGCCGAATGGCCCTTCTCTCTTTGCTCTCAATTTTCTTCTTCTTGAATGTTCTTGAAATGAGGTGATAAATAATAAGCCACCCTTTTTATTCACTACAATGAAATTCCCAAGTGGGCCTTGGCCCATCCCATGGCCGGCAACACTTGGGCCTTTTTTTTTCAAGCCCAATTATTTGTGGCTAATTTTGTAATTCATGAAACCATTTTTCAAATTTCTAATTTTGCCCTCAGTCTTCCTCAATATTTCCGCATCAATATTTTTCATGAACAACTTATATTTTAAATAAAATCAAAATATTGTCTTATCTCTTACTAGTCACAATTATCTCAAATTATCCGAATGTGCAAAAATACGGGATATAATATAAGCATATAAAATGCTTGTCAAGCCACTGTGGGCATCCAATCGTATCATATCGGCCTCTGTGTATATCATCATCATCATGTGACAAGTTGATCAGGTGGTAGTGCGTATATAACGTTGTCACCTTCCCTTACCGCATATATAACACATATTATACGCCTATATAACGCCTGGGGGGGGGCATAAGTCTGTGTGTGTGTGTGTATACACACATAAAGAAATGCATGAATATGATAAAAGTATATCTTGAATCTGTCGGAGTAACATAAGGTCGTTATAGCTTTAAACATCGTTATGTGATAGCATTTTCGTTAACAGATGACTCTATGAATCACTCTGAATCTGAATAAGGATTTACTGGAAATAAAATTCGAGATCATGATCAACATGGACATCCGTAGCTGCTAAGAATGAATTCATTATGGAGTAACGTTACGTTTACGTTCCGTTCATAAGGATCATGCCAAAAGAAAGAAAATTACCCTTAACATACCTCAAGTCGTCCAAAATCCAACAACGAGCTTATCACAACTAAAGCCCCAATCCTATAACAAAGGAATACATATACATCTTAGATGGAACTAAATATCACGTATATCAACGATAACTCGATTTAAAAGTGAAACGAGTAGCATTTTCCTTATTTCTTAATCATCACCACAAAGCCCACAACCAACAATCAACACAACAATTTCATATGATCTTCCTTAATTAAAATCATATCCACAACATTTAAAGATATACAATTGAGGGGCCCGATATACGCTTGCATACAACACTTATAAACTTTCTTCTTCCAAATACACCAAGTATAACAACCTCAACACATTGTCAACATCAACTATTACCCCATAACAAGATTTTTGCTCAATACACACTAAAAATCATGGCTCAAATTATATTACAACTCAAAACGACATCAAGTTCAAGTTTGAACCTTTCCTTCAATTTCTTCCTCTCAAACCCTGACATAACTATCACATAAACTCATAAATATGAAAATAAGAAAAAATCTTACCTCAAGAGCTCAAGAAAACTTCAATTCCAAGATTACATTACCTTGAAGTATCCTCCAAAGCTTCTACAAGAAGGAGAACAAGCTTCAACAATACTTTGAAAACTTTTAGCACTTGATTCTCACTTTGATTGTAGCATCCCCTTTGGGAGGATACCACTTACGAAACAAAAGCTGATTTAATACTTAAAACGTTTAGAAGAAATTTATGCCAAAAGATATTCACAAAATATATAATAACGGAACTAGGCCCATGCGAAAATAGGTTGAATGTGCGACATTTTTTTTCTATTATAGCCTCTGAAAAATTTCTTAGATGAAATACAATATCATAGTATCAATTTAAAATGATAACGCCCTCCTCAAATAGTCAACACATTTAATAAAATTCATTTTAAAATTATATTTTCAAATCAACACCACTGCAGGTCCATAAGATACACAAAACCCAAACTTGCGATTATCACAGAAAACTAGTATATTCCTTTGTACATAGTTACAAGGCAAAATATAAACCCAGTACATGCCATGACTTGTGTTGAAAGCACACCCTAAAATAGCAAAACAAGTCACCAAGTTCAAGTTACAAGCATATGGTCTTGTGTCTAACAAGCCTCCAAAATTTCATACATAAGTGTTACATATGGATCATGTACACGTCCCCAAAATTTTACAAGACCTAGATGCATATACAAATGTGATCTTTACTAAGGCTCTCAAAAAGTCTACTCCAAATGGTCATCTTCAAATATCTTTCCTTACATTACCTACGATAGAAAACAACTATCGTTAAGCATAAAGCTTAGTGGTGTATAAACTTTGGGCTTGGAGCTATTAGATTTTCCAATTCCCTTATCCGTCCTAGGTAGCTCAATAAGATAATAATAAATCAAGTATACAAGTATGTCAAAGTATCAAATATCAAACTTTGAGGAGTTTCCAAATGTCGAAATCAATATTTGAAGGCTCAAGTGTCAAGAAAGCTTATAAATCAATTCAAGAGAGTTTGTCAAATAACTAATTTCGCCCAATATGTACGTCATGTCATCACACCAAGCACAATCAATTTCAAGATGGACCGAAGCGCCAAATCAAGAAGGGTAGTCACCCAATAATCAAGAGAATCAAGAGCCATGTTGAAAGTGGCTTCCCACTCATACTCGAGAATGGACAAAAGTCGATCATCAAGATGATATGTAAATCCAAAATCAAGATGGGCAAGATCCGAATCAAGAGGCATGCCGATATCGATGACAAAGTCATTGTAACAAGAAGAACAAAGTCCCAACAAAAATGCAAAATGATCAAGCAATTCGTACAAGTGGGCGATTTAGCGAATGTTTTGCAATACTTGAGATAATAACCATACAATGATATAAGACGAAGAGTAAGGAAACAACCAATCAAGATACTTCAAAACTTCCAGAAAATAAAGATATTTCAAGTTCAAATTTATACACAAACCTTGGTGTTTTACCGCACAACAAGTTCTACCACAACTCGAGGAGTTCAAATCGTCTACCCATAGACCAACCAAAGTCCACTTCGTCAAACAATTCCTCTTAGCTTGTACAAGAGCATATATAACTTAAATACACAATCAAATATCTACTTAAGTTCAATGGTTTCAGCACGTCAAAACTAAAAATGAAATCAGTGAAAATCACCCTAAACTATCAAAACAGTAATTCTGGACAGTACTACTGTCTTGTATTGTCGCTCAGTTTCAAAAGGGTAAACGGCAAAAATAGACTTTGTGGCCTTAATGAAAGTTGTAGATATATGTCTTGGAGTTTCAGAAAAATTTAAATCACCCCTATAGCAGTTATTTACTACAAGATATGCTCAAAATACTAACAGTACTACATGTAGGGTTTGCAAAACAAAAATCTAGGCAGAGTAAGTACAAAAAAAAAGGGTTTTGGAGCCTGAACAAAAGTTGTAAGGCTACGAAATAACTTTCTATAACATCTTGGATCACTTAAAACTAAATTTTATACAAGGAGATATGCAAAAAACATTAATAACTGTCCAGTTCAAAACAGGTTCTGAACTTACCTCAATCATGCGGAGTTTTTTGTGGCTCAAACAAAAACAAGTCTTGATGATTGATTTAGAGGATGAAGACTATGAGAGGAGAGAGGTTTTGGTGTTTTATTTCCTTGGAGAAAACAAAATTGGAGGTGATGGAGAGGATAAGAGCCCAAAAAGATATTATATACTCCCTAGGATAAGGATGAAGGAAAAATAATAAAATAAAATAAAAAGGTGGCTGCCCACTTTTATATATATCTAAGCCATTTAATAATTCACTAAGAAAATCATAGTAGAAGAAGTTTATATAACTACACCATAACACTTCAAACAAGTTTCAAATATCGTCAAGTTCACATTCAGGAAGTGCGAAGTAAAATATACCCTTACTATCAAGATATGATCAATCAAAAATTAATTGAGCCTTAAACTTATGTATATGCCCTAACTTATTTTTTTCCGCGTTTTAAATCCGCAACTCAAAGCCAATTCATCTCAACAAATTAATCACGGCTAAATATTTATTAAAGAAATAGAAACCAAATGACTTAAACACTCAACCCTCAAATGATCGTTCACCAAGCTCGAATAACAGCTAATCAAATGATAAAACATGATATTAAATCCACTCTTTGGCTAAAACACTATGTGTTTCTTTATTCTTCTTTTACTAGTGTTTGCCAATGATATCAATATCTTACCTTTAACTTTTATAAACAGTGAACTAAATACCAAGCAAATTAACACCTCCGTACAATTTTACTTTCAAAAGCAAGCAAAGAAACCAAAACTCAAAAATCTGATTTTTTATCCCCAAACCCAAATAGGCTATGTTAAATCTAAAGCACCCCACAAGCCTAAGATCTAATTTATATCAAAACAAACGATTTTAGATGCTTTCACATTCATAACACAGCACCCAAAACGAACTTTTGTAATTTAAACATTAACTATAGTCATGCAAAGACTTCAATTAACTAGAAACAATATTAAACACAATGAAAATCCAAGGAAAGAATAGACCTTCATTTTTAGTAAAAATAACGTCTTTATTATATTGAATGAACCTTCTAAATACACAAATACATCAACTCCGACCATCGGAACTTTGACGTGAAATGAAACCGTAGAGGAAACCTCGAACCGTGGACGACAACCTCAAACGACCTCTCAAACCAGAAAGCTTAGAACTTGACCACAAATGGACTGTTTTGGATGAACTTGACTTTGACCTCTTCAAGGAAGCTATTTTGGAGTAAAGACGGTTCTGTGTGGTGGTATTTAGGGTGATTTTGGGCGGTGGCTGTTTGGACTGGTTTTCATGATGTTCCTTTTTTTGAGTTATGGCTGGTGGTTTGATGGTGTTTGGTTGACGACGTGGCGTCGGAGAAGAAGAATGAAGGAAATGGCTTCTTATTGTAGAGCTCAAATGGTTGTTGATGGGTGTTTGTAGTGTGCGGCTGATTTCTTTAGGTTAGGATCTTAGTCTAGGTTTAGGTCACAGTATATATATATATATATATATATATATATATATATATATATATATATATATATATATATATATAGGTACCTGAAAAAGACTTTGGGTAATGGGCCTTGAAAAGTGGGTGTAGATGGATTTTTTTCTTCTTTTTTTTTTTAATGGAAAAAGGCATTTTTTAAATTGTTTTGTTGTTATTTTAAAAAAAAAATACATAAAAGGGTGCATGTGATATGCGTGTGTAGATGCAGTATTAAAATTAAGTGGTGAAATGACATGTAAATATACTATTACTAAATTAAAATAGCAAGAATAAAATATGTACTTACTCTATATTTATTTATTAAAACTTTTAACTTGGAAACTAAACTAAAAATCGATAACACATTTTCGGACACATTTGGTTTTTGTACTAATAGAAATAAAACGAAACTAAACATATATCCTAAACTGTGACTCTATTTTTGGGATTTTCGACTAAACAAAATAAAACCAAATAAAGTGTCCAGACCATATTTAAAGGAAAATTTAGATACTAAAAGGTGAAAAACCCTGGGGAGGATCGAAAATCACATGTCTACGGGAATCATAATATAAACAAACAACAAAATCCACCACTTCAGGAATACAGTCCGTATATACTGGTCGTATAAAAATATACGGCCAATATACTGGTCGTATAATTTTATACGGACCGTATATTGGTCCGTATTTCTCAATCTCAAATTCAACCTCTCCTGTTAAATTTTTAAAGCCTTAAATACGGTTAGTATCTCAAGATACGGTCCGTATAAAACAATTTCAAAATGAAACTTTGTTGAAACATATTCTCTGCGATTCACTTGTTCTCTAATCCTTTCATAACTTAACAAATATGAACTTAAACCCTTATAAACATAAGATAGGCATGTCCAACCTCATATAACCCCGAAGACAGCCTCAGTGTCCAAGACTAGGGCAACTAACATACGACGAATCTCAACATATAAAACTACGAGGTGTAACATAGCCTGGTCACTAATGATATGCAAAGTATACTTTACTTCAACAGGTGTAAAGTGATCCCAGACCAACACATATGAATAGCTTACCAACTAGACCATCACTGGTATGCCACAGAACATAGGATACTTCAGATAAATCATGAGAAAGAAAATAGGGAATGTTCAATGACGGATTAAAACCTATTCACTCAGTATTATGCAAACTCAACGAAGTTTCTATGTTAAACTAGGTGAAAACAAGTTAAAGCAGGTATGTTAAAGTCTGAAAATACCTTTTCAAGTCTCTTTTACATTTTAAGACCTCATTTAACTAATTCGAAACTCATTTAAAAGTCTTGTTAAATCTAAACTCTTCATGAACCGTCAGATGGATAAAACAATTAAGCATTTAGGTAAACAGGGATTAATTATATTTTAAAACATGCTAACGATAGGAATTAAACAAGTAGGAGCTCTAAGCATTTTATAAACCACAATATTAAGTACTTCAGGATGTCAAATCCTATAGGCAACACTAAACCCCAATTGGTAACTTGAATATTCAACTGACCAAAACATACATTAACTATCAAGGTCTAACACAGAACTAGCAAATCATATCTAGATTAAACCAAAATAATCATGCTATGTGCGGGTGTACATCAACAGCAATGAGACTAATCATGCTTACACAAAGGATTACACTATCATTTACACATAAAGGACTAATCCAAGATAGCATATCTAAACACTAATTAAGTACCATGATACTACGCATCATCTATGTTTGAAAAATTACCATATATGTCCAGATTTATATACTAACATTCAATACTAATCAACTTAAGCTAAACAACTAACATGATGGTCATTAACTTAATCTATAGACTTAAGCATCACTTTCAACCAAATAAGCAGAAACTATGAATTAAACTTAACAACATATTCATGAACTAATGATTAATAATATGAACATGATCTACTAATAATAATAAGGAAAAGCAGGCTGATAGCATAACAAACAACTAAAATGCAAATAACTAAACTAAATACCAACTAAAACAAATAAAACTAATTAAAGGGATAAGTTTACCTTTTCCAAGTGCAGCCTCTTTGTCGAGATTGAAAGTTAGAGATCTTGCTCCTTAAACCTCAGACTAGCCACAAAGAAAAGAAAATATTAAAAACTGGTCCTAAAACTCCAAGAAAACAAGCTTAGGGTTCCAATTCTAGTATGATCCGCTTAGGGTTCCAATTCTAGCATGATCCCTTTGCTAAAATTCTAAGTTTTAGGTTTTTGCTTGCGAATCTCAGATGTTGTGTGTCTTGAATGTGAGAAATGGGGTTCTATCCAATTCGATGTTAAACCCTAAACCATCGATGTGGGAATTTAACAAAATTTGGGAATTGTTCACTTTAGTTCAACGTTAACGGCTAAGATTAAAAGCAAAAGCCATATAAAGGGTTAGATTCGAGTGATCTTTGATCGATTCGACTAGTTTTGGATGAACCAATGAGAATCAAGGGTTCAAATGAATTGAGACAAATCCCATTACTCCTTTGACCGTAAAAACTCAGAAAAGGGAAGAGATATACTGCGTTTGGTTGAGATACGGTGGAGAGAGGGAAGCAAACATCAATTGCTTGCTCAAACAATCAAACATCTACTGCAATAATGCAATAGTACACTGCATGTTGCCATTTTTGGCATCAAAGTGATGAAGAGAGAAACAATGCACCGAGGCGGCGCTCCGAGAAAACCCTTGTCTCAAACAAATGAGACTTGAAAGGGTCGTTTGGTTTGTCTATTGTGATCTTAAGGGATCGTTTTAAGGTTTGGGTCGGGTCAGTTCGAAATTGGATTGGGCCCGATTGTTTAAATGAAAGGGGGAGTGACATGGCCCAAACTCATGTATATATATATATATATATATATATATATATATATATATATATATATATATATATATATATATATATATATATATATATATATATATATATATTGTATACACAGATATACACGTATATTCGTGTATACTTGTATATATATGGGTATTAAATATGAAACTTTTAATAAAATAGTCAAACTTAAAAATGTCTATTAATTAAACACTTCAAATATGACCAAATTAAAGCTAATTTTCCAATTAATCATTCTAAAGACATGGCCAATTTAAATTGCAAAGATAGCCTTAATTGATCTAAACCATGAAATTGGTTATTCAATTATGACCATAATCAACTAACAATTGATTTTTTCAATTGTAGCCGCAATTAATCACATAATAAGCAATTTTCAAATATAATCATAATTAGAAATTGAAAGGTAAAATGCTTATTTATTTAATTACTCAAATTTCTTGAATTAAACGGAGTAAAATATTTGTCAATTTGACACTTGATAATTTGGACAATTAATTGAATAATTATTTTGGATTAAATTTGACAAATACCTTAATAATTAATAACGTAATATATAAATTATTTTTTAAATGACTTACAATATGTATTTGAAGTTATTTTTCCAAATGAAAAGGCAAAATATTATCAAAATAATTTATAAAATCATTTTGATTTATAAAAATACATATTTTGCTCTATTTGAGATTCAGGAACTCCGGATAATTAAATAAGATTATGGAATGTCAAAAACTAGGTGTAAATACCGCTTTGGCGATTAACAACTCATCGTACTTAATAATTTCAAATTTGCAATAATGTCATGGCCAATTAACGAGTTTAAGAATGAAACCTTGCCAACTTGATAACTCGAAGTACTTTAAATAACCAAATAACCTTACTTTATGGCTAAAACAATCAAGTGTAAATCATAAGTTTAGCAAGCAAAATATTCTGGATTTAAATTATGAAATCTCATAATTCCATAACATCTTGAATCATTAGAATCCATCATCGGTATACTGATTAACATTTTTAGTAGGAACCAGGGGCTAATATACCCCTCAACTTTGTGATTTAGAGCTGATATACCATTCGTTAAAAAATGGCTCAAATATACCCTCTTCGTTAGCGTATTTGCCCTTTTCATTAATAGACTCCCATTTACCAAATGAAAAATTTATTTACTTGTTTTTTAATTTAAAAATTGTCACGCAACTTTTAAAAATCTATCTATCCATTAGTTTTTACCCCTCCAGTCCCGACCCAACCGAAAAAAACTCACTCCATCATTTTATTCTACCACCGCCTTTAGAACCTTAGTTAACTAAGGAAAACCCCCAAAATCCTCTTGCTAAGATGTACAAGGCTTTCAACCATCTTTTTGATTTCATTTCAAATGTTTACATGGTTGTTAGAAGCTTCTATTGCAAACGAATCTCTAGTCATTATGAAAACAGTTGAGTAAGCTGATCCATCCAGCTTTTCATGTTTCCTAGCTCAAGAAGTGTCATGAGATGTATCTAACTATTAACCGTTGTCCTGTGTTTTTTCACCTATCTAGTCGTTGTTGTCCTATTTTTTAGTCTGTTTTGGAGAGGAGATTGGTGAAAAGGAGCAACACAGCTGTCTGTCAAGTGTTGGCGAATGACTGACATTGCAAAGGATCGGCAACTTAGGAGAGTACCTTACTGAATTGAAGCACAGATTTCCTTCCTTTCACCATTGAGGTCAAGTGTGTTCTTCACCGGGGATATTGTTGCAAGTAGAAACAATTTGAAGATGGCTAGCTAACGTGAAATTAGTTAGTTAGTTAGTTAGTTAGCTGTCAATATTCTGTTGAAGCTAGTTGCTATAATGGAGTTAGTTAATTCTTTTATTCATTCACATTCAGCTATAAGTACAAATTGTAAAAGTACATTTGGTCATTCATTCATGATAATAAGTTCTTCTCTCTTCGTCTTCTATACAATTTCTCTACATTTACCTATCTTCTCTGATCGATCCCTAAACTAGTATTCATCTTCCTCGAGCTGTGTCTCCTGGATTAACTAATTCTTCATTCGGTTATCTTTGGGCATCACATCCCAAGACTTTTGTTTCCACATGCTAATTAAAGAGACATATACAAGTAGGAATTAGGAAACTATACATAAAAAGAATCTTTTAGATTGAGCGACCACTGAATTTTACTTTTTATACACGTTTTGTTTTAGGTTGGTGCCATCATAGGGCGGCTCAATAACTATAGGGTAGTTATTTGAAGTTTTGAAGTGATGAAGTTTTATTCTTGTACGTTTCTAAAATATAGGGTTGTTAATTTTATATTTTTGATCAATTTCTATTTTAATTCAGTTAATCTTTCTCAAGACATTATTCTTGATTTTAGGTAAAATATTTATTGTTTTTAGCTTTAGAAATCCCTTTTCAAATGAAGCAATTATTACGTAAATTGTTAAACTTATTCTATAAGCAATATAAATAATTAAAAAAAAAAGAATTTAAGACTTTTTATTAAGTATGCAATCTTGAGTAATATTCTCCTGATGATGGATCTTAATGTGACAATGAAGTGGCATATGTATATGATCTGTCCATTATCAGGAGATGAAAAGCTATACAACACAAAGAATACTCAGTAATGCAATTAACAATTAAATAAACAAAATTAGAATTTCACACAAAACCGTGCCAACATGATCAAAATTTCACACAGGTTAAATATTGCAATGGCATAGTACATAAATAAGCTCTCAAATTTAGCCTCAACTGATAAGTATACCCTCCAATTTTGAGCGTGCACAAGTAGGCACCTCAACTTGTATAAACTTGAACAAGTAAACACAAATGCTGACATGACACTTATGTGGCACATAAATGTTGAAGGTGTCTAGATGATCATTTTGTAAGTTAGGTGTTCAACTGACAAAGTGAAGACAAATTGAGGTACTTATTTGTGCACACTCAAAATTGAAAGATAGACTTGCCAATTAAAGTCAAGTTAGAGAGTTTGTTTATGTGTTATGCCTATTGCGAGTAGTTGTCAAAGTGGACCCAATGTCACCGTGAACTCACATTTAAGGGTCAAACATATACTATTGGTCAAACCAAATCTTGCAACTAGTATATTTAAGACGCAGCTGAAAAACTTGTGCTAAATCTGAATGTAATAAGTACTTCAACTTACATTTATCCTATGTTTACATCAAATCAAATAATTTAATTTTAATAGTTTAATGGTTTAATTAATAATGCATACCATATTGAATCGTAATTAAGTAATAAATGTGCGTATGAAAGATAAATATTTTACATTCATTAATTTGATACAAACATCATGGGCGAGAAAAGTTTTACCGTTTAGCGACCATGGCAAAGATACAAATAGAGGATCAAATTCATATTAGAGGACAGGCAAACCTAGAGTTGGACCAACTCTCAATATTTAGGGTTCACCGGACCCCCTAAACTTCGACAAAAATCTTGTATATGTATGTGTATATATCTTAAAAATAATGATTGTATCATTAACTTGGCACTCTAAGGCTAGACACTTAAGGTCGCTTGGTTTGCGGACTAAGTTAATGCGAGATTATAGTTCTGGGATTATAATTCTTAGACTAATTTATCCTACTTAGGAGGTGGGATAAAATAACACCAAATTTGATGGGATAAGGTATTCAGGGTTAGGTTTGGGATTAAATTTATAATTGCTCAGCTGAAGGTATAAGTTTATGCCCAGATAAATTTATAATCATTTAGAATATAAGTCCATTTTAGATGAATTAAAGTTTAGTTATCACATAAAAGAAAAAACAATAGGCACTCTTGAGATATTTAAACACTCTTTCTAGCAATTATTTCTAAACCTTACTGCGATACTAAAAATGTATCATCGCCAAACCAATATTTCTTTATAGTTTCTTTATAGGTTTTCGTATATTAAACGAAATATTTCATATGTTGCTCAAACGGTATAGTGCAGGGTAGAACGAGCTTTCATCTGATACCATCTAGCCTATGTTATTGTTTAACTGTTAGTACTATATATTTTTATTTATTGTTATTGTGTAATAGATAAGATCGAGCTACAAGAGAGTTCCTTTGACAAACTTAGTGAGAACATGTTTCGGCAAGACTGAGCTAATCCTCTAATGATCTTATAGGACCACTATAACAATTTTGTCAAAGTCTACAAAATATTTAAGTACTCCAGTTCATTCCAATTAGATCTTGGTCCACTTTTGCAACTATAGGCATCAAATTGAGTATAGAATCAAAAGAGAAAGTCTTAACAACTTGCCTTTCTTATTGCCATTCGTTTCTATAAATAGCTAAACAGGACAACATCCTTGATGAACAAAGTAATTAACAAGGATAATTCAAAAGAAAACATGGCTGGTTATAGATTTGGTGTCCTCGCTCTTCTGCTTTTCTCCGGTTAGGCCTCTCCTTAATTTGTAGTTTGTTTGGCCAACTTTTTAAAATTTGTCTATTTTGAAAAGTACTTTTTTATCAAAAGTGTTTTCCAAAAGTATCTTTGTACAGTAGCAGTATGTGTTCGACTATTTGATTTATTAACTTTTGTCAATATTAGAGCAGTATTTTGTGCTTGCACAATGTTCCAATAATGCTTCTGAAGAAAATTATTTTTTTAGCTTGTGAAAAACAGCTACTACTACAACTCAAAAACACATATTTTTTTTCCTTAAAACTTTGATCAAACACCTGAACTTCCTAAAAACCCACCTTTGACAACCAAAAAACTTGAACAAACAGATTATTAGTCTTGTAATGCTTAACCACTAGGCGGATCTAGAGTGAATTCCATAGATTTGACAAACCTGATCATGGCTTATGTTTTATATTTTTTCTTTTCTCACTCGATGTCCGGTCGGTCCTCGCTTTAAGATACGATTGCTCCGGAAACGACCTCGAAAGTTTCACTTTTAGGGGGTAAAACGCTCTCTACGAAAGGCGACTCCAAATCTAGGGCTCGAACTCGAGATCTATGATGGAGGATGGAGTACTTACCATTCCACCATAACCTTTGATGATTTATGTGTTATATACACATAGTAATACTACTAGAAACAAAAGTTTTTCCGACCGGCATTTAGTGGGAAATTTATGCTAAAAAAATAATTTTCCCACCTCATGCCCATCGAACCAACTCTGGGAAAATGGATGGTGGGAAACCATTCCCTTTGAAAGCAGGGAAACTTCCTTCTTCTTTTTTTCGTGTGAAAACACTACTATCTTTTCTTTTCCCTCTGATTCAATCAAAATATTTGTGGGAGTAGCTACTGAACATTTTTTAGTGAAAATTTTCAGTGAGAAGATAGTGATTTTTTAGTAGTGTAAATAAATAGTATGTATGTGCATACTAATATCAAGCTCAAACTCTTATTTCAAAGAAATACAACAACAACAACCCAGTGAAATCCCACAACGTGGGGTCTGGGGAGGGTAGAGTGTACGCAGACCTTACTCCTACCAAGGTAGGATGGCTGTTTCCGAGAGACCCTCGACTCAATAAAAACATAAAAAGAGGTCAGATACGGCTAAGAGATTCAAAGCGATATGGAAATGAAATGAAGTAACGCAAGCGACACAGATAACATAGAATAATCAAAGCACAGGAAATAACAGATAATACATGATCTTTAAATTCTGCATCCATCATTGTCTCAATAACACCACATTTTTTCTTTCTTTTTTTTCCTTTTTTTTTTTTTTTTTTTTTTTTTGCATAATGAATTTATATGGCTGTATGATAGGAATGATTATGTTGGGAATTAGCAAGGAGGGGTATGTAGATGCCAAGAGTTGTACACGTAACTGTGACCCTGAAGTGGCCTATGTGACTTGTCCATCATCTGGAGATGAGAAAATTAGTCCAGTATGTGTTAATTGTTGCTCAGCCAAAGTGGATTGCAAATTGTTTCGAAAGGATGATTCCCTAAAGTGCATTGGAGTACCATAATTGATTGATCCTCATAACAAAAAGTCAACTGTTTAACGCTCAATAAAGTGTACTAGTACGCTATTATTACTTGCAATAAATGCCTGAGTTTATTTTGGCTCAGATGATTTATAATGTAACTGGAATTATCGTTCTTATAAGATATCTAATAGTTCAATAGGTTATGTTTGATCATTCTTTTTACAACCGTAGCGAAATATTTGGTATTTTTAATATAAATAAATAACTAAACTTATGGCACTGAAGTTGCACTACTGATCAGTGACGTCGCCAGAAATTTCACTAAGGGTGTTCAATCTTTTCAGAGGTAAGTAATATTTTTCCTGATGAATGGCACTGAAATTTGAGTGGTGCATCAAAAAATTGAAACCAAACTGTGCGATATTTAGCTAAAAATTAAAGATTCTTATTATAAACTAACAATTATATAAATTGAAACTAATGAAAAAATAACTTAACAAAAAAAAAAATCTACAAGTGAAAATATAATTCAAATATATTGTTGCAATGAAATCTGATGAGGTTTCATCTTTTAAAACGTTTTTCCTAGATGTTGTCCCTAATTTAATTTTAAATTTTTTAAAAAAAAATAGGATTTGATTATTAATTATTGCTCATTTTTTCAATAAAAGAAACAAAAATTTCAAACACATATGCCGCAAGGGGGAAGGCGAACCTAAAGCAATATAACTAAGTTCGAATGTAACAGACAAATGAGAAATTCACACAATTAGCTTGTTTTTCCCCTTAAAAACTAAAAATTAGAGGCAAACGTTGTCCCTCTCAGTTGTATAAAGGGCGTTCAGAATATAACATATATAGATATTACATAATATTTAATTTATATAGACGGTATAATTTTTTAATGAAGGGTGTTCAATTGACCATTCTTCTATCACTGTATCTCCGCCCACTATTGGTATGACACTGTATATGTGTGACACTTGAAGGACTGGGAAGAGTGTATTTTTTTCTCTCATTACATTGGGGTATTGGAAAAGAGAGGATTGATGAGAATTGAATCCGCATCTATTATCGTTCCCCACGTTGTTCCGGGGTAAGTCCTCCTTTTCCACAGACTGGACAACTCTTCATGCCAAATCCTTGGCAATCAAAACACCTACAAAATATATGTGTGTTTATCAAGTTTTTAATCTCAACAAAATTTGGTACAGTGTTTTTCCTTATTTCTTTTTCCAGTTTGAAAAGAAAAAACTTACTTCCATCTTTCAAAGATGTTCCCATTCTTCTTATTCTTTCCAGTCCCCTGCACCAAGACAGAAACAAAGAAAGAGATTCTTTAGCTCTTGGGAGACTTGATTAAAAACACGAAAAAGGGTTAGTAATGCTCCTATCATATTGAAATTAACTTTAATTTACCTCAACTGAAATTGGGGTCTAATAGATGGAAAGAGGGGCATTGTAAATCAGAAAATAATTACGAGCCAGTGGGGTTCAATAGGTGAATAGAGTAAATTTAGGTCATTTCTAATATGTTAAACAGATTTCTAATCATTTTCCGTAAACAACAAAAAAAAAGTCCTTTTTCTCCATTTTATGTTGTTTGCTTTCTTTCTCCGTGAAAAAGCATTGACTTCTCATTTTACCAAATTCAATGCAGATGATTTATCGCATATAATCAAGTTTTTAAAATCTAGTTATTTTGAAAAGTATCTTTTGTTATAATTGTTTTTCAAAAAAATATTTTTGGAGAATTGCAATTGATATTCGGATAATTAATTTTAAGATATCACTTCTGCAACAATTATTTGACTGATGCAGCTGATTTATTGCATATAATCAAATTTTTAAAATCTTCTTATTTTAAAAAGTATTTTTTGTTATAACTGTTTTTCAAAAAATATTTTTGGAGAATAGCAGTATATATTCGAATAATTAATTTTAAAATATCACTTAGGTAACAATTATTTGACCGAAGTTCTATATACGCTTATTGGAAAAACTACTTTTTTCAATTTTGGAAACAGGTAAGCGAAAAAAAAAAAAAAAAAAAACTTTTGGCTTCCCGAAAATTTAGCCAAATAGGCAATTAATTAAATAGGAGTACCTTACATCCGGGACACTCTATTGCACCTTGACCTCCGCATCCTTCGCACCTATTCACAATCTAAAATTTTCATAATTAATATAGATCACAACTTTGAATAACTCAAATAAAAATGTTTTGCAACTAATTTTATGAACTCGTCTAGAAACAAAATAAAAACTAATTACGCATATACTCAACAGAGACTTTTAATACGTTAACCAACTTGTTTTATGTTGACCATATATCTTGCCTCTAACCTTCAATCTTGAAATTAATAACGAAAAAATGTGCATATAATCTAAAACTATGAAGTGAGCAAGTGATTAGAACAAGATATGGACATGACTCACCGATTTAAGTGAAAAACCTCCAGATTTTGCAGCAGAAGTAATAAATCTTTCGCCTCTTAGTGAAGTTTTTCCCTTGTTATAATTTATGGTACTAAATTGTGAAATTAGGGGAATTGTTGGAGTAATTGAAGGGTTAGCAAAGCAACAAGAAGTGGAAAGCTCAACCATTTTACCTTTGTTGAAAAGGGACTGAGACAGTTTTTAATTTGATTTTTGTGCTTCTTAAAATGGGGTTCCCACACACCAAAGTATCAAAAGTTGTGTGGAAATGGATAACGTCTTTACACCACCCACATAATCTATGACCCTATCCATCAATTATCTTTGCATGGATAATTTTATCTAAATTGGGGTTTTAAGTTATTAGAAGTACATAAAATGGGTACACTAGTAGTGGTTAATAGAGCAAGTTAATTATCCCTCTTCCAGATTTGAGAAAGTTTCTTAACATGATATATATGGACCGATAGTATAATATTAGTAGCATATATGGATCGATAGTATAACAGTAAGATCATATATAGACCGATAGTATAATAAAAGACAATATTAACCCTTTTTCAAAAGTAGAGGGGCAAATATGATTCTCTGAACTATGCGAAAGATTCAAATTCACTCTCTGTTTAAAAAAATTAATCCTAAATTATGTGACGTGTGACATCACTGGATGCTAAGTTTTCAACCTTTGAAAGTAAGGGCAAATTTAACCCCATTTTAATAAGGGCGAGGACATATTTAGTCCCACATATTAATGAAGGCAAATCTGTTCCATTCACATAATTAAGAGGCAGATTTTACCCTTTACCCTTCTTTGTAAATTGATCAAAAAGATAACTTTTTGGAGAAATGAAATAAGGGAAGATTGGGCCAAATATATCCTTATACTTCATTTTACTATTCAACTTTATCCTAGCCAATTTATCCTTACCATTGTTGAATTTATCAAATATATCCTTCGTTAACGATTTCTCCTAATCCGGCCAAATTGCCCCATTTCAATTGAAATTATTCCCTCGGTTCCATTTTATATGAGGGTATTTGTTTTGGCACGAAATTTAAGAAATAAAGAAAGATTTTTAAAACTTGTGGTCTAAAATAAACAATAAAAAACTATATGGTGGGAAATCATTTTATTAAGTGTAAAAAGTTAAATTTTATTAAATATAGAAAAAAGTTTTTTTTTTTTTTTGATTGACTAAAAAGGAAAGAGTGTCATATAAAATGAGACGGAGGGAGTACCCATTTTGAACGGATCCCCAATTAAATCTGATTAGCCACCAGTGTTTTAAAAGACAGGGGGCATAAGCGAGATACTTAGTACAGGGCGAGGCGTAAGCCCCATGGATCTTTAAATTTTTACTTTATAATGTGGTAAAATAGTATAATAACATAGAAATTATAAAAATACATAATAGTTTAAAATAATTAAAAACATTATTAAAGAAACTAAAAACTTCTAACAGGATTATAAGTATAAATAATGCAATGACATAAAAGCACTATAAGATGTAAATCAACTCTAACATCTAAACTTTCAGATAACAAAAGAATTACAATTTCTTAATATATTACTATCATACTATGAAATTTACTTCCCTACAAGAAAATAATCAATAAATTTTATAAGGATTATAATTAAAACATCACTCCTTCATGAATAAAAACCAAATTACTTTCAAATGGCTAAATAATAGAATATGATGACAATTTTGAGATATAGGAAAAAAACATGATGATTAATGGCAAGTGAAAAAACAAAATTCGGCTATGTAAAGAGGTGCTAGTGTTCTCAAATTGTAAATATGCAATACGACACGTGTTGTTTGAGTTATTATCAATATTCTTATTTTTATAGATGAAAAAAATAGCATCATTAATTTATTAAAGAATTATGAGGACCAACCGTGTTTATTAAGGAATTTGACAAATAATTTATGTAGGAACTGTTAGGCGAGGGCGTACAGTCGGACGCTTAGGGCCTCACAAAACTAAGTCACACACACGAGCCTTGAGACATTTTGCCAGTGCCTTGCCCCCAACTGCCTTTTAAAACACTACCCCGATCAGAGACAAATTTATAATTTCTAGAGCATAGGTGCACCACTAAAAAAAATGTACTAAGTAGCCATAGATCCTAGTCCTGTAGCTAGATAACTCAGCCTTCAACCAAGTGCACCATGTAGCCTTCTTATAGCATGGGTGCCAAAAGAACCATTTTTAGGGAATATACACATAGAACCTAATTTTACGAAAAGACCATGAGTTCACCTGTCCCAAATTCAGTATATAAATTCACCCCTGCTCCCTGACCCACCAGACTACCAACATGGTTACACCTCCACCAACGGCGCTAATGTAGAAATATAATGAAGAAGACTGATTTGTGGAATTTTACCTTGATGATTATTTCATCCCACTGTATACGTTTATATACAGAATATACGTTGCTACAAGACAAAGGAATAAAGGAATAATTTTGTATAGCTGCTAGCCTATGATTGGATGCTAAATAACTAACTAATTTGTACTATGTACACGTATTGCTAAATTCTGAAAATAGGGAAATATCTTGGAAACATCTTGATTCTTCAACTATATATAACTTGATTCACATTTGGGCCATATATTTGTGCAGACTCAGAAACAGCCCAGTGGTTGTGTATAGGCCCAAACCTAATGAAGCCTAATGCTTAATAATTTGCAGCAACTAAGACATTCCATTACACAATCAACCTTTTGCATAATCTAACCCTTTCCCTTCGTTCTTCTTCTCTGTATCATCAATGGAAGAAATTGATTCAATCTCAACACCCCCCACCCCACCCCCACCCCCCACCCTCCACCCCCTCAAGTTAAAGGGGAGAGAAGAGACACCCAACTTGCAAAAAATGCTAGTGTGGGATAGACCAGACAAAGATTTCGTGAAATTGTCCACCAATTGAGAGGATGAAGGCACAAAATTAAGTGAAATCAGACCGGATAAAAATTGTTGCCGGACGAAATACCAGTCTAATTAAACATGCTTCGTCCTTTCGTGAAAGACCGGGTTACGAGTGATGTGCAAAGTGGCTTGGCTATCTGAGTGAACCGGAATTGGTAAAGTCGGAGGTACCGACAAATCGCAAAGAAGTCGATTAAGCCAAGTCAACTCAGCCACCACGCACCACATAGAGTGGCATTCGGCTTCGGCTGAAGAAAGTGAGATAGAAATTTGTTTCTTGGACTTCCATAAAATGGGAGATCCTCCAAGACTTATGAAGTAGCCACTAACTGAACAACGAGAATCCACACAAGATGCCCAATTGGCATCACAAAGGGCTAAGACGAAAAATGAAGAATCTGAACGCAATACAAGCCCTTGTCCTAGATCTAGCCTCAGATATCTCAAGACTCGCAAAGTTGCAATGAAATGAGGGACCTTGGGATTCTGCATGTATTAAGAGAGGTGTTGAACTGCAAAACTCAAATCAGGCCTTGTGTGTGTAAGGTAATTAAGCTTTCCTATTAGCTTTCTGTAAACAGTAGGATCGGCTAATAACTCTCCTTATGTGGCAGATAACTTGGAGGATGGATCCAAAGGAGAAGAAACAAGCTTTAGGTGGTCACAATCAAATTCAGACAAGAGTTCAAGAGCAAATTTCCTTTGACTGACGATCAAACCATGAGATTCCCTGACAATTTCAACTCCAAGGAAGAAATGTAAGTATCCCAAATCCTTTATTTGAAATTCTGCATGTAGAAACTGTTTAAGTTGTGTCAATTCTAGTTCATCATTACCTGTTAGGATAATGTCATCCATATACACTCCCACAATTGAAGTAGATCCACCTGTATGCTTAAAAAATAAAGAATAGTCATTGAATGAAGAAGAATATCCTTTGAACTGCAAAGTTGCTGCAAGCCTTGTATACCACTGTCTAGAGGCTTGTCTCAAGCCATACAATGATTTTTTGAGTCTGCAAACCTGTCCAGTAGAGGAAATATGCATACCAGGAGGAACTTTCAGGTAAACTTCTTCTTGCAAATTCCCATGCAAGAAGGCATTGTTTACATCTAACTGTGAAAGTCTCCAACCCTTCTTGACTGCAACTGAAAAAATGCATCTTATAGTTGTCATCTTGACATCTGGGGAGTAAGTTCCATTAAAATCAATTCCTTCCCTTTGTATGTCACCTCTTACCACAAGCCTAGCTTTTAATCTCTCTATGGTCCCATCTGATTTTTGTTTAACTTTTAAAACCCACTTATAGGGAAGTGCCCTTTTATCATTAGGCAAATCAACCAGATCCCATGCTTCATTTGTTGTAAGTGCATCAATCTCAGAACTCATGGCATTTTGCTATCCAGTGTGCATACTAGCTTGTTCATAGGAAGAAGGCTCAGATATAGAAGAAATAGAATTAAGGAGCAATTGGTTAGAACTAGATAAAGCAGTAAAAGGAAAAACAAGAGCATTCACATGAGCAGTAAAACAACTAGTGTTAAGATCAGTAAAAAAACATAATTGCAAAGATAATCATCAAGATATGTAGGTCTTTTGTGGACCCTCTCTGATTATCTTGTAGGTGCAACAGGAGATGGGTTGTTGGTGGTTCCAATTCCATTTGAACTTCAACAGGAGGAGGAAGTGGAGGACTTGCGGAAAGAGTAGTTGTAGGGCTAGAGGTTGAGGAAGAACAGGAACAAGGGTAGATAGATTTGTTGACATAGTTTGATTAGTGGGATTAGAGTCATCTGGGGTAGGAGAAGTTGAATTAAAAGGAGGAACAGTAGAATCAAATGTTCTGGATAAGAAAGGAAAAGAGTGTTCATGGAAATGAACATCTCTAGTGACAAATATCCTTCTAGACTTCAATTCCATTAGTTTATAACCTTTCTTATCAGGTGGGTAACCTATGAACACACATAGAACTGCTCTAGGATGAAACTTGAGTCTATTTTGAGATAGGGTAGAAGCAAAACAAAGATACCCCAAACTCTTAAGGAAATGGTAATCTGGAATTTGACCAAAAACTAACTCATGAGGTATTTTGCCATTCAAAACTGAAGAAGGAAATCTATTAATTAGAAAGGTTGCAGTGAGTAGGCATTCACCCCAATAAGAGATAGGTAACTTAGATTGATGTAGAAGAGCCCTTGATGTTTCTAGCAAGTGTCTATGCTTCCTCTCCCCAATCCCATTTTGTTGAGGGGTTGCAATATAAGATGTTTGATGAACTATTCCTTCAGAGGCAAAGAATTCACAAATAGTTTTACCTCCTCCCAATTCAAGGGTATTGTCTGATCTTATACATTTTATCTTTGTTCCAAACTATCTTTCTACCATTGCTATGAAGTATTTAAGCATAGGAAAAGCATTACCTTTTGTAGTTAAGAGGTATGTCCATGTTGCCCTACTGAAGTCATCCACTATGGTAAGAAAGTACTTGAATATATTATACGTAGGTGTTTTATATGGTCCCCAAGTGTCAATGTGGATTAGGTAAAAAATGTTCTTAGTTTTAATGGAACTGCTTGGAAAGGTAACTTAGTTTGTCTTGCCAAAGGACAAATATCACAAGAACAATCAACAGAATATGAATGGGAAATGAAATTGAACTTTTTCATAGATGTAAAAGGCAAATGCCTCAACCTAATATGCAACAACTTTGCATCAGATTGGGTGCTTACATGAATTTGAAAAACACTAGAAACAAAACTACAATGATTAAGAGACACCCTAGACTTAAAGAAACTCTTGGACTGATTGATAGAAAAGGGTAAAACATAAACTCCATCTCTTGCTTTACCAAGAATCAGAGAGGCCTTTACTGAATGGACCTGCATGGAACAAAAATAAGAAGAAAAATTTAGACTGCAAGTGAACTGTTTGTAGAATTTATGGACTGAGATTAGATTGATCCTGGAAGAATGAACAAACAACACATTTTGTAAGACTAAATCTGGAAAAATAGTAACTGATCCTGCATGTGCGACTTTGACCCTAAATGAGTTAGGCAACTTAATAAACACAGGAAATTTTAAAGGAGTCAGTGTGGTAAAGAATTTAGGAGAAAAGGACATGTGTTCTGAGGCTCCTGAGTCAATTATCCAAGAATTAGTGTTCATATAAGTGAAATAGGCCTTTGGGTTATTGAATATGTTACCAGCACACTGAATGACATTAGCATTAGTATCTGAGGATGTTGCACTTTGAACAACATTTTGGAAAAATTGCATCATCTGCATGAATTGGTCTTGAGAAATGGGGTTTGTCCCTCCATGCTGAATCTCAGCAGTAGCTTGATCAGGAGGTGTGATTGCTACATTACCCCTGATAGCACCTTGGTTTCCAGTGTTCTTAGTGAACTTGGAATCGACAGGAAACCCAATGAACTTAGAGCACTCCAGGTTCTTCTTTCCTTTATAATCAGAGTTAGGACCCTTGTTCACCATGGGATACCGCTGGTTTGCTAAGAAAGAGCTTGAGTTACGAGGGAAACTAGAGTTCATGTAGCTTTCTCTTTATTTTTCATCTTGCATCAACAGAGAATAATCAAGGTTCACACTAGGGAGAGGTGATAACATGAGAATATTGCTCCTTCCTGGTGCATAGACATCATTAAATCCCATAAGAAATTGCACCAACCTTTCATCCTGCAAAGACTTGTTCATTTTTTCTTTTCCTCCACAACTGCAGTTATAAGGACAAGTCACTTTGGTGTACAAAGTGTCAAGCTCATCCCAGATTATTTCATTTTTGTATAGTACCCAACAATGTCTGATGAACCCTGCACTAAATCAGCCAGTTCTTTTTGCAGGTGGTAAAGCAAAGCTCCATTAGGCTGTCCAAACCTGTTCTCAAGGTCCTACCAGAGTTCTTTTGCAGTTTTGGAGTAGATGACACTTCTTACAATCTCTTTTGAAAGAGAGTTCAACATCCAGGAAGTAACCATGTCATTGCATCTACTCCACAGCTTGTATTCTGCAGATTCAGATGGTGGTATGACTGATTCCTTCTCAATGTATCCCAGTTTGTTTTTTGCTAAGAGAGCTATGAGTATGGATCTTCTCCATGCTTCATAACCAGTTCCATCAAAAGGTGTGTTGACAAGAGTCATGCCTGGTAAGTAAAGACTGCTTTGATCAATGTAGAAATACGAAGTTGTAGTGTTTTCAATTGAAGTTGTCATTGGTTTGAGAGGTGATGAAAAACGAAGATAAACATGAATAAGATTTAGATTGAAAAGAAAGGAATTAGGTCAGATCTCAGATGTGCTATAATACCATGTAGAAATATAATGAAGAAGACTGATTTGTGGAAATTTTCCTTGATGATTATTTCATCCCACTGTATACATTTATATACAGAATATACGTTGCTACAAGACAAAGGAATAAAGGAATAATTTTGTACAGCTGCTAGCCTATGATTGGATGCTAAATAACTAACTAATTTGTACTATGTACACGTATTGCTAAAATCTGAAAATAGGGAAATATCTTGGAAACATCTTGATTCTTCAACTATGTATAACTTGATTCACATTTGGGCCATATATTTGTGCAGACTCAGAAAGAGCCCAGTGGTTTTGTATGGGCCCAAACCTGATGAAGCCTAATGCTTAATAATTTGTAGCAACTTAGATATTCCATTACACAATCAACCTTTTGCATAATCTAAACCTTTCTCTTCGTTCTTCTTCTCTGTATCATCAATGGAAGAAATTGATGCAATCTCAACAGCCAAAAAGGTCACCCAATTAGGCTTACCACCAGTCTCCACCATTTTTGCAAAGTAATCAAATAATAATTGGCCATGGCCGTGCATTGTTAATCCAACTAGTATAGCATTCCCCGCAAACACTTTATTTCCAAGTTTGTCTCGAATACATCCCTAGCAATCTCAATGCAACCACATTTGGCATACAATCTACCAAGGTAGTACACAAGTATCAACTTATATTGGGGAAAGCATTATACGTAATGTATCAATCTTGTCTAAAGTGTATAATAATGTATAAAAAGTTTTTATACACAAATATGAGATACATCGGGAAACAAACTCAAAGTATGAGCTATGTGGCATAAATATTTTCAAAAATAGACCTAAGGCGTAATTTTCCCTTATATATTGAATACCCTTCTTTTTAATAAAATCATGAATAACCTTTCCCTTTTCACGTTCCTCCAGTTGTGCACAAGTTGAGAGAACAGAAACCAACGCAACATTATCAAATTTTACGTTTAACGTAACCATTTGATCAAATAGCTCAATGACATCTTTCCATTGGTTCATTTTTGCATACCCAGCCAAAAGGGTGCCCCAAGAAACTGCATCTCTTACAGGCATTTCTTCAAATATTTCCCTGGCTTTTGCAATGTCAACCGCTTTAACATACCCATGACTCATGAGTGATTAAAGTATAAGAAACAATATCTCCACAATAACTTTCATGAAACACTTAATGTGAGTCGCTAATGCTACCACTCACAACATACACATGAACAAGATTGTTATATACACACATGAGAAACTTACATAAATATATCGTTCGGCCATCTAGTTTATCAAATACGACTGAAGTATATATTACCTATACACGCCGATTGTATAGGTAGTATATATGTATAATATATGTATATTAGTTATTACTATAAATTTGCGACCCATTACCTATACATTGTGTACATATGTCATAAACTAGATAACTAAATAGTATTTGATTGTAAGTAATTCTCCCATGAATGATATGGGTAACGATAAGATAGGGATTGAAAGAGAAGAGTCCATTGGTAATGGTTTGGATGTATGTTCGGTGGGTCATGGATCGCGTTTAATACCGTGTGAAATGTGTAATTTCGATTGAAATCAAGCAATTTGGCATGATTGAGGGAAATTGTTAAAGGAAGGGTATATTTGATAAGTTCAATAACAACAAGGACAAAAATTCTAGATAGTACAACGGAGGATAAAGTTAAACAATAAAACAAAGTAGAGGGGTATATTTGGCCCTAATGACAAAGTTGAGAAAATGAAATAAATAGTCCCTTAAATACGAGGTTAGATTCAAAATAGTCCCTTCACTATGCACTTAAATTTGTCACAAGTTAACAAATATTGTCCCTTAACTAGGATGGGACGTTGAAAATAGTCCCTTAAGTATGCACCAGTTTTTGTCCTTCAAGTTCGCCAAAGTTAACATTTTTAGTTTCCGACAAAATATTCATCAAACTATGTTTGTTAGATTCGACGAGAACTATGAAAAAAAAGGGAAATTAGCAAGAACTCACATTTAGAAGTATACATTACTAAAGAAAAAGCCAAATAACTCTGGACAAAATCGACAGACTATGTATAGGCTAAATAAAATACACCAACTATTAGAAGTATATTAGAAATAACATAAACTACAAAAATTGTCACTATTAAAAACAAGTGAAAAAATGGCGGACGAAAACCGAAGGATAAAATCGAGGTACATTTTCAGAAGCCAATGATTTTTTTGAATTTTTAATTTTCTTTACGAAAATCGATGGATGTCCGTCGGTTATTTTCAGGCAAAAATGTGCAGAAACTATTTTTTTTAAAAGTCGCTATAATGGAAGTATTTATTTTTATACCTGATTTTCAATAAAAATCGAGTCTAGGTTATTTTACCTAGCCGATTGACTCCCTCGGTTTAAACTGACAGAGTACGTCGGTGTTTGTGTTTTGAGACACTATTTTCTGACATTATCAAGTCTGTTGAGTTCTCGCTAATTTCCTCTTCTTCTTTTTTTGCCTTAGTTCACGCCAAATTTAACAAATAAAGTTCGATGAATATTTTGCCGGAGACTAAAAGTGTTAACCTTTAGCGAATTTAAAGAACCAAAGTTGTTAAGTGCATACTTAAGAGACTATTTTGAACCTACCCTCGTAATTAAGGTACCATTTATGTTGTTTTCTCTGACAAAGTTTCATAAATTTGAGTATTTTATCTTTCGGAAAAGGGCCAAATATATTATTTTGGGATATTATTTAACTTAATGCCCCGTTATACTTTTTCGACACTCGTACCTAGAGCTGTCAAAATGGGTTGGCCTAGCCCAACCCAACCTAGCCCTAAAGGGCCAAAGAATTAAATGGGTTAGGATGGGCTGACTCTTTTAATTGAAGGGCCTGCAAAATGGTAGCCCAACTCAGCCCTAAGCGGGCAGCGGGCTAGGACGGGCCAACCCTTTAAGTTTTTTCGTCTTCCGAAATAACATTTTTTAAGTGATTTTTGGTACAATTTGAACATGAAACTTTTGCAATATGAAATAGAATCTTCTGCAACTCATTCTTGCACAAATCCATATCAAGAGAATAAATATATATTATTATTTTTAATCACTAATTCATATCACGTTCAACGAAAATTAAACGTAATATAAATTCTAAGACTAAAAAGTATTACTCCAGTTTCTAATTACTACTTAGTAGTAAGTAAATTCTTTTTTCTCATTACTTTTTATCTTTTTGTATAATTTACTTATATATTTTTAATTTTTTTTTTTTCTGGCCTCAAGGGTTGATCCAGCCCAACCTTTGAGGCCGGCCGGCCAAGAGAGGCTGGGCTTTTGACCCTCACTTCTGTATGAGCCAAAGAAATCTTAGCCCAACCCTACTTAAATAAAGAATTGGGTTGGGCCGGCTTCGCTGGCCAAGCCCATATTGACAGCTCTATCGTACCCCTACCGTCTGCAAACTTCTATATTTTCCCTTACTTTGACGTAGGGGACATGTGGAGGGCCTTGGGAGGCTCGACCCGTGTAAATTAAAAAAATAATAAAAAAAGACCCCTTTGACGGTTTGACCTACAACCCGACCAAATTACCCACCCTGACTTAAGGCCCTAAAACTCCCCCAATTTTCTCATTCTCACCTTCATAGCTCCACAGCTCCATAGCTTCTTCTTCATCTCAAAAAATGCGACAAGTTTCTTCACTAAATTTAATTTCTTTAACTGAGTTAAGCCCTTTTTAATTTCGTTGATTCTAATATTTAGGGTTTATATAACTTGGGGAATTTTAATCTCATTCTTCAAGTTTTAGGATTTAGGAGATGTCGGAGATTAGTGTTTCGTCTACGAGGACTTGCCATTTCGGGCTAGTTCCTCGACAATTCACTTCAAAAACTCCTTCAAATCCCTGAAGGAAATTTCACAAGTATGCTAATCATGATGTAAGTATTTTTTTTAGGTGGATACATGTTGAGATGTTTGTTTATGTTATTCTTAATTATTAACTAATTTCATTTATTGTCGGTACAAATCATGCGGTTATTGGAAATGGGATAGATGAAGATTTTCCCGATAGTGCAGTAATTGCAATTACCAACTACGGTTAGAATTGGAAGTGGCAAAAGGGTCAATCAATGCTTTGAATATGACGTTGGATCAATTGAAGATCGAAAGAGATAGTTTGAAGGAAAAAGTGGAAGCTTTGGAGGCCATGAGAAACTTTAAAGTTAATAAAGCTATGATATTGGAAGAGAAGGTGTTGAAGATGTTTATTATAATGTTATGTGCGTTAATTGTTGGATTTACATTTGCGGTGATGACAAAATGAAGTTCATTATTGTGTTTGTATTTTTGTTTGAAGGTAGATTAAGAATGTTAGTGTCACTAAATGACAAAATGAAGCTCATTATTGTGTTTGTATTTTAGTGTGAAGGTAGATTAAGAATGTTAGTGTGACTAAATTGAAGTTTGGTTTTGAATGTGTAATGTGCATCTTGGATAATGTTGAATGAAATTAATTGATCTTTAACTAGATGAGTTTGTGTAGTTGTATATGGTTGTGTAGTTGTTGGAGTATACTGGTGCATATTGTTGGAGTATATTGGTGAATGCACACTTTAGTTTTTGCCAAGAAATGTAGTGTTAAACTAGACAAACTGTAGCGTCCCAAACTGGACATTTTTCCAGAATATTGACTCTATAGCTGGAAAGTTTTGACAAGAAATTATGCCCGTTTTCGTGTACTAAAATGGATACTCAAAAACAAAACACATACATAGAAATACTGCACAATAATAGAACAAAAACAAAGCCAATTTAACTACTAAAACACATTCACTAGAGTAAGTAACCAAACCATAATGGTACTAACCAAGTTCAACATCCACACCTAGTTAACGGGATGCTACACGCACAAAGCATGTCAACAGTTAGACATATATACAAACTTAGAGTTTTGGATGCTATGTTGTAACTACAAAATCTTACACAACCTAAGTCGTAACATGGCATCCAAATCATAGCCAAAACAAGATTAAATTACACATACTGTACTGTCATTAAGTAGTAATTACATCCCAAAATAATAACAAATTAACACAAAACTAAATGGTAATTCCTTTCCCTTCCTTGATATTAATTTCGGAATCCTTTGTTGCCTGCTTTGCTTCTCAAGCTGATTACCAGTGACTGCAGTCTTTCCCTTCCATGTGAGCTTTGATGGTGAGTAAAGAAGATATGTGAGTTCACTAACACCAGTGTCATCCCCTAAAAAGCTAATTCTTCTTGTCCCAGACACTTGAACATACATCCTACCTAGGCTGAAACCTAGTTTCTGCCTCTGATATAACACAAGGCCTTAATGCTGGCTCAGGATCATGTTCAAAGTCTAGATATTTAAAGTCTGGGAAGGCATGCACTCTTGGAGTAGGCATGAACACAAAGTCTTAACTAGAATGAGATACTTAAGGAGCAGATGATTGAACATCTTTGTCACGACCCGACTAGGGGACCGCGACGAGCACCCGGTGCTACCCTACCCGAGCACTCCTTAACATACATTCACATAACATCTAGGTGAACCATAAATCAATTCATGCATTCTAGTCGCAAGTCATGCTAGTCCCATTGGACAACAGTCATCTTAAATAACATCGTAGGCATCTATGCCACATCAAACGTACAAGGCCAACGAGGCCAACAAAATGATATACAAAACATAGGCCGACAAGGCCAAACATATCTACCCACATACATATGACTACGAGCCTCTAAGAAGAGTATAACATATCATGTACCCACATACATAGGACCCCGCTATGCCCATAATTATGTACACAAAAGAATAGTACCCAAAAACTATAGCTCCGAATGAACTGGAGCTCTGCTATGTAATCTCTGAGAAAGCAGCTATGGGTCAAGCCTGTCTCCCTGTGCACCTGCGGGCATGACGCAACGTCCACAAACAAAAGGACGTCAGTACGAAGAATGTACTGAGTAGGTAAAGCATGATCAACATCGATATAGAAGCATAATAGATAACATATGAAGTAACATAGGAGGGGAGACAATAATATCATCATCGTGGCACTTACTTGCTTTTCCATAAGGAATTTCCATTTCTATTGCGTAACCGCATACATACATTCATATCCATACTTAGTTACCCTCATAATCATTTACATCTCATATTCATAACATATTCGTACTCTTAGTGATGTCATATACATAGCATATACACATATATACATATATATATAGCGTGCCCGACCATGAAGGTTCGGTGTTTCATACATACTTGGCCAACCAAGGCATACATACCTGGCCCTACCAAGGCTTCAGGGTTATCCGTACCTTCTGCAGAAGTGCGCGCGTGTTTCATAATCATATACATACTCTATACATATTCATATACATATATTCTTACCCGGTATCATAAGCTCGGGGTCTTATCATAGCCCTTCATAGGCACACATATATATAATAGTTCATAAGCATCTTTAGTCTCATTTTACTCTCATCATCATTACTATCATCATCATTATCGTTACATCTATATTATAGGATTACTCGTCATACGAGGGACGTAGTATAATCATAGTACACATCAAGGATCATAAGCTCGGTAGCTTTTGGGAATAGAATCATGTGGAGCATATCATGAGCTCATAGAAAGATAGATGATTGGCCAAAGAACCATGCCTTATGAAAGAAGGGTTAGCCTTACATACCTTTTTGTCGAACTATTCTACACTTGCACGTACTCCTCCGATGTTCACGTTTCTACCGTCATTAAGGTCATACTATCATTAGAATCGACTAGGACTCGTGGCTAAAGCTAGAGAAAATCAGACAACATCTCCTTTATTTATACAACATTTGTCCATATCGTAGTTCAACTCCCAACGTTAACAATACATTCATAATATCATAATAATGGCCATTAATCATCCACATTATCTAGGTTTCTCAATTTACTTTCATTTGTCCATGTTCATGGTCACAACACCCAACTTCGTCCATTCACTTACAACGTCTATTTCATGGTCTTAACGTTATTTATAACACATTCATGTCACAACACAACAACAATCATGATTCGACTCGAACTATTTCTCAAAACGTCACTATTCATCATTCATAACCCACTTTGCTATACTCTTCTAATGACCAAGCATTTCAACTCTCAAATACCTTAAATAACATATAAATACCCATGAATATTACCTTAAATGTTGTAGGAACAAGCCTTTGTTGATAATACTCCACTTGAGCAAAAACCCTAGTTTTTCTCCATTTGGATTTCTTGACTTGGATGATCTTTAATGGGTTTCCTTACTCTTTATTCACTTGTTTTATGTTGTTGATGACTAATAATCCTTGAAAACTTGTGTAATAAATGTAGAGAGATGTTTTAGAGAGAAGGGGTGTGATGTAGAAGTGAAATGAAATAAGCTTTGGTCCCCTTATTTAATGACTTGAAAATCTGATTTTGAAGTGCACAGTGGTCGTAAATGTGGTTTACGGTCCGTATTCCAGTTTACGGACCGTCCTTCGTGGTAGTTTTTAACCATAACAGAACCAGAAACTCAGGCAGCAACATGGTGATTTACGACCATGGTTTACGGGCCGTAAATCACTTTACAGTCCGTATTCCAGGTCGTATTTTACCATTTGTCTACTAACATCCATAATGGATTAGATAGTAATTTCATGGATTAGATGGGCAATTCTAAGTGTATTCTTAGAACAAATACTACAGTTGCTGCAACAGATACTACAGTTGTTGCAACAGATACTACACTTGCTACAACAGAAACTATAGTTGTTACAAAGGATACTATAGTTGTTCCAACAGATACTACACTTGCTACAACATATACTATACTTGCTGCAACAAATACTACTTGGTTTAACCATATTTAGTGATCAATAAAGGGAATCAGCCATATTTAGTGCTAAACAATGGAAATCAACAATATTTAGTGATAAACAACGGAAATCAACCATATTTATTGATCAATATATACACTTAAGCAATTTGATGGTGTTTTGGGTCAGAATAGATGATCAATTAAGTCCAATACGCACTAAACAAAGTGATCATTGGAGTGAATTGATGTGAACTACTTGGTTCACCTATCTTTAGTGATAAAGAATGGAAATCAACCATAGTTATTGATCAATATATATACTTAAGCAATTTGATGGTGTTTTGGGTCAGGACAGATGATCAACTAAGTCCAATATGCACTAAACAGAGTGATCATTGGAGTGAATTGATGTGAACTACTTGATTCACCCATATTTAGTGATAAACAATGGAAATCAACCATATTTAGTGATCAATATATATATAATTAAGCAATTTGATGGTGTTTTGGGTCAGGATAGATGATCAACTAAGTCCAATACGCACTAAATGGAGTGATCATTGGAGTGAATTGGTGTGAACTACTTGATTCACTCATATTTAGTGATAAACAGTGGAACTCAACTATATTTAGTGATCAATATATATATATATATATATATATATATATATATATATATCTACTAAAATCATTAGTAATTTGTTGCAACTTCTTCCACAACTGTATGATCCGTTGCAACAGATTAATAACTTGTTTAAACAGCTTAGTTATTTGTTGGAACAGATTAGTAACTTGTTGAAACAGATTAGTAATTTGTTGCAACTTCTTCCGCAACTGTATGAACTGAGGATTGATTGTCAGTTTAGCTGCCAATTTGACTATATCTTTCCTCAATATTTGATGATTCATAAATAAATTGTCTACTTGTTGCAACAAGTATAGAACTTGTTGCAACAATTACAAATCTGTAGGATATCCTCTACAAACAAAACCAAATAACTGCAGCTATGTCCAACAGATTTGTAGTTGTTGCAACAGATTGTCTACTTGTTGCAACAAATGTAGAACTTGTTGCAACAACTACAAATGTTGGATATCTTCTATAAACAGAACCAAATAACTGAAGTTATGTCCAATAGATTTGTAGTAGTTGCAACAGATTGTCTACTTGTTACAACAAGTGTAGAACTTATTGCAACAACTACAAATCTGTTGGACATCTTCTACAAACAGAACCAGATAACTGAAGCTATGTCCAACAGATTTGTAGTTGTTGCAACAGATTGTCTACTTGTTACAACAAGTGTAGAACTTGTTGCAACAACAACAAATCTATTAGATATCTTCTATAAACAGAAGCAAATAATTGAAGCTATGTCCAACAGATTAGTGAGTCGTTGCAACAGATTGTCTACTTGTTGCAAAAAGTGTAAAACTTGTTGCAATAACTACAAATCTGTTGGTTATCTTCTATAAACAGATCGAGATAAATACCAGGACAAGAACAAAAAATTATCTATTGGATATATTTTCCTAAATCCTGAACCATACCAGGACAACAACAGAAAAATCATCTATTTCACTACAAACACATAACAACAACAACCTGGATTTTATCCAAACTTTTCCTAAATCCAAAAGAAAAATAATCAAAACTTCCATTTAAGATTTTTTTTGGAGTTGGGGGGGGGGGGGGGTTGCAAAAAACCCAAAATAAAAACTTTTCAAAACTTTTTTTTTAAAACAAAATTATTTTTTTGGGTGGCTGGGGGAAGTAAGAAACCAAAAAAAAAATAATTCAAAACTTCTTTTCAAAAAGAATCATTTTGTGTGTGTGTGTGGGGGGGGGGGGGGGGGGGGGGGAGGGGTGCAAAAAAAACAAAAAGAAAAACTTTTCAAAACTTAAAAAAATATATTTTTTGGCCGGCGGGGGGGGGGGGGGGGAGGAGGATGGGGGGGGGTGAAAAAACAAATAAAGAAAATAAAAATTTTAAAAAACAATTAGCGGGGAAGGGGTGGGAGGAGGAGGAGTGAGGCCTGGTAAAATTTTTTTTTTTTTTTTTGGGGCTGGGGGAAGGGGAGGGTTGGGAGGAGGAGGAGGGGGATGAAAAAACAAATAAAGAAAATCAAAACTTTTTTTTTTTTTAAAAATTGGGGGTGGGGGTGAGAGGAGGAAAAGGGGGCGGCTGGTGAAAAAGAAAATAAAATAATTTTTTGGTGGGGGGTGGGGGGAGGGGTGAGAGGAGGGGATGGCTGGTGAAAAAGCAAATAAAAAATTCAGAACTTAAAAAAAAAATTGGGGGTGAGAGGGGGGGGGGGGGGGTTAGTGAAAAAGAAAATAAAATAAATTAAAAAATTTTAAATTTTTTTTGGTGTGGAGTGAGGGGAGGGGTGCGAGGAGGAGGGGTTAGCTGATGAAAAAACAAATAAAAAATTCAAAACTTTTAAAAAAAATTGAGGGGTTGTGGGGTTGGAGAGGAGTGGGAGGAGGTGAAGGAGGCGGCTGGTGAAAAAAAAATTAAAAAAAATTCAAAAAACAATCTTTTTTGGTTGCGGGGGTGGGGGTGAGAGGAGGAGGGGGTGGCTGGTGAAAAAGGAAATAAAAAATTCAAATTTTTTAAATTTTTTTGGAGGGGTGTGGGGCAGGGCAGGGGTGGGAGGAGAAGAAAGGGGTTGGTGAGTTTTTTGAATTAAGTTGAGGTCTTTTTATATTTTGTAAAAAATTAAAAAATTTGAGAAAATATATTTTGAATTCCAATTTTTTTTAATTCTAAATTTAATTAAATTTTACTTTTAAGTGATCTCATGAGTCACCTATACTAATTTCACAATTAAAAAGTCACCTATAGCCAATGTATTCGGCCCTTTTCCGTTTGTCTTTCCCTTTTCCTTAAAGGGGAAAATTATAGTGGTAGTAAATTATACTAGGAGTAGTAAAAAGGGAAAAGAGTAGTAGACAAGAAAAGAGGAAAGAAGATCATATGACAACCAAGGAAACATGAAATGGGCGGAATTATAATCACTCCATCAATCCCATAAGATGATGATCATCCAAAACCTTTAATAAATTTTGAACTCTAACTCCACACTTTGAACAAATCGAACCCTGTTTCAATTGATTCTTGTTGATGGAGAATATGAAGTCAAATGAATCCAACACTCCTTCCTATTCCCTGGAAAAATTTCGCCTCTACGAAACACGTGCTGTATGTTACCATTTTCTCTTTATTCTTTTATTTTTGTTGAAAAAAATCCGTCTTTTTTTCCTTTCTGGAAAACCCTCTTTTTTGATTGATTGCATTTTTGGTGTTTTTACAGAGGTTTTATTTAATCTGTCTTTATTTTTTTAATTTTTTTTTAAAAAAACCCTCCTTTGAAGAAACCCCAATTCATGGTTCTTTTTTGAGTGGATTTCTCAAATGGTCACTCAATTAATAACTATTATCTCAGAAAGCCACTTTCGTTGTCGAAGGAAATTAGAATCACGAAGAAAGGTGAATTTCTGAGATAATAATTATTAGTTGAGTGACTATCTGAGAAATCAAACCCCCCTCCCCCCTTTTTTTTTTAATAGAAAAAGTCAATTGATATTGTTTTCTGATTGATTGATTGATTGCATTCGTTCTTGCAGAGGTTTTATTTAATAGGGAGTGATAGGAATAAGCAATATTTCAGAGTGTTAAAGATTGATAGAATGGAGGCTTCTGATCTTAACATAAGTGAAGACCCAGTTGTGTATCCACCACAGGAAGTGAAAAACTTACTTCAAAGGATTGCTGAAGGAAATAGAGCTACTGGGGGTTTGAATTTTGTCGCTAAAGTTTATGGCATTGCTGGTTGGTCTTTCTTTGGAACTGTCTTTGCATGTTAGAATTATGGCGTAATGCATAAATACACACCTTTAACTTGGCCTCAACTGGCAACTAACACTCGAAGAATGTACATCTAGACACCTCAACTTGTCCCCACCGTACGCTGATGTGACACATCAATTTTGGAGGTTTCTAGATGATCATTGTTGTAAGTTGGAGTATTCAGCTGGCACAGTGGAGACGAGTTGAGGTGTCTACATGTCCATTCTCAGAGTTGGAGTGCTTAGTCGCCAGTTGAGATCAAGTTTAAGTGTCTTATCATTGTATCATGCCTAGAAATATTGGACTAAACTTTTTGTATTTGATGGATTTGATTAGGTTGCATTAAATTCTTGGAGTCATATTATCTTGTATTGGTGACAAAAAGGCGCCAAATTGGATGTGTATGTGGTCATGCGATATATTGTATAGACGAGAGCCAAATCATTACAATACCTCATGTCTCAGCCCAAACTGATGTTGCTCATTCGAAAACTGAGTTAAGGTAAGTGGTTTGTTGATAAGCTTTTGCTGCATACTGTTTATATGTCTTTTGAGTTAGTGATGCAATTTCCTTTCATACTGTTTATATGACTTTTGAGTTAGTGATGGAATTTCCTTTCATATTGTTTATATGTCTTTTGAGTTAGTGATGCAATTTCCTTTCTTTTTATTGCTTACTAGCAAATGTTGAAACTTTTTTAAGTATACTCGGAAGGGTTGCGTTAAGGTGCTGTTCCTTTCTTCGATGTTTTGATTAACCAGCCATTTCAATCCAGCCACAACGTATCTGTTGGGCTTTCAACTGTGATAACTTTATTCACCATATGGCGCCAAGAAGGTGCAAAGATGTGCAAAAAGGACCATGCTCATTAATGTGTATCCATATCTTTACATTGTTCATCCTACACAAAAATGTCAAAAAATATAAACACACGTACTTTGTACTGTGCTCAGCCTCAAATTTACCCCCAGAGCATCTGGCGTAGCATAGCCTCAAGTGTACCCTAAAAGAATCTATGATTGCGTTACTTCCACTAGTTCCATATTATGCATGCAGGATCAGTTCTCCAAAAAGTTTACCTTGCGTTGTCGATCTTTTGCCCTTGTCAGCTTTCAAAACTATCCTTGACTTATTGAGCATAACTTACTGTACTACAAATAAGTTCAAGAATAAGCACCAAGTCTCCTAGGTCAAGAAAATTTACATTGCTATGTTCCTCTTAGAGATAAATCCTTAACACAACAAAGTATGCCTCTGTTGTATCCCACATCAAGGTGCTTGATCAACACCGAGTTTAAGATGTTAGTTTGGCTTATGTATTATTGTTAAGGTCCCAAATTCTGGATTGAGTCACTGGACGACTAACTGGAAAATCAGGCCCAACACGCAGGTCTAATCCCTTGTTCTTGTTCGTTGACTTGCCTATGATTGCTGAATTTTGCAATTCATTCAGGGAATTGCAGACCTGGGAACTTGTTTGAAAAAGTTCCAACTCTCTGTAACTTGATAAAATCCAATCTATTTTATTAATAACGTCAACTCTCTTATATAGAGGGTTACAATAGCAAGGATCCTAACAAATTAGAATATCAAAAGTCCTATAAAACTGAAATAACAAGAAACCTAATCCACATAGGGAAGTTTTATTTGACTAACAAAATAATTCAGAAAACATTAATCATTGTCTGTCTTATTAATTCTCTCGTCTGGAATATTGTTTCCCCACAAACGCATCAATAACAATACTCCATTCCCGGAGGAAAAAGATTGTCCTCAAGCTTGAAGTCTGGAAAAAGCAGATTTGAAATGACGCACTGTCTCCCAAGTAGAGTCCCCAACAGATAGGCCGCACCACTGAACCAGAATTTCCCAATTACCACGATTCAGACGCGATCGGAGCACAGAGCATGGGGTGGGAACAACACGTCCTTCCTGAACCGGTGGAAGAGTAGGTGGAGTTGTAGGTGCCTCACCACTTGAATGGCTTAAGAAGTGACACATGAAACACATCATGAAGTTTGCAACCTGCAGGTAGATCAAGTTGATAAGCAACAAAGCCAATGCGCTGCAAGACCGCAAAAGGACCATAATATTTTGGTGCAAGCTTGTGATAGACATGACTAGCCAGAGTTTTTTGACGATAGGGATGTTGACATAACCAGACATAAGATCCTAGATAAAATTCCACATCGCGATGTCCCTTATCATAAACAGTTTTCATCTCGTGTTGCGCCTGTTGGAGCTTAGCTCGAATATCTTGTAAGGCAACATCTCGGTCTATTAATGCTCGGTCTACCACATCAACTCGAGATGAACCAGCCTTGTAGGATTGCAACCGGGGAGGCTCGAGTCCATAAACAACTTGAAATGGAGATGCGTGAAGTGCTGAATGGTAAGAAGTGTTGTAGCAAAATTCAGCCCAGGGAATCCAATCTACCCATTTCATAGGACGATCACCCACCAAGCATCGCAAATACATCTCGATCGTGCGATTCACAACCTCAGTTTCACCGTCCGATTGTGGATGATAAGCAGATGAGAAGTTTAATTTAGTCCCACATAAATGAAAAAATTCTTTCCAGAACGTACCAGTGAAGATTACTGACAATTGATTCTGGTATACCATGCAAACGAACAATATTTTCAAAGAAAAGCCTTGCTATAGATGATGCGTTATATGGATGAGCAAGAGAAATAAAATGTGCGTATTTAGAGAATCTGTCCACAACCACCAATAACACTGTTTTACCTCCTGATTTTGACAGGCCATCAATAAATCCATTGAGATATCCGACCAGATTTGATTAGGCAGCTGTAAAGGCTGTAACAGTCCTGCTGGACTCAAATTAACAGCCTTATTATGTTGGCAAACTGAACAAGCAGCAACGTAATCCTTGATAGTTGTCTTCATAGCTGGTCAATAGAAATCCTTGCGAAAACGTTGCATGGTCTTCTGCATACCTTCATGTCTGCTATCATGAATCCCGGACAAGACAGAAGTTACCAATGGTGAGTTTGGCAAGAGATAGACCCTGTCTTTCAAAAACAACAACCCATCTCGAAACACCCAATCCGCATCCATCTCTCCCTTTTCAATTTTAGCTTGAAGTTCCTAAAGAATGATGGCTGCTTGACTTCATCCAGAAACTCCTCAAATGTCAAAACTTCCGACCGAGAAATAGCAAATAACATATCTTCAGCTTCTTCTCGCCGCGATAATGCATCTGCAACAGTATTCAATCGCCCAGCCTTGTACTCCACCTGAAAATCAAATCCCATCAACTTGCTAAGCCAATGTTGTTGAGAAGTGGTAAGACGTTGATCTAGCAAGTATTTAAGGCTGTAGTGATCCGTCTGAATTAGAAAGGCTCGACCCCATAGATGAGGCCTCTAATGTTGAACTGCCTTTGTCAAGCCTATCAATTCCCGTTCTTAAACTGCAAGTTTCAAGTTCCGGTTAGCTAGCTTACGACTGAAAAAAAGCAATTGGATGACCTTGCTGTTGAAGGATTGCTCCTATTCCAACACCCGAAGCATCACACTCAACAACAAATTCTTCGTTAAAGTTTGGCAACTGTAACACCGAGGTAGAAACTAATGCTTCAAAAGAAGCAAGGGCATCGTTGTTCCACTTAAAAGAATGCCGCTGAAGCATACTTGTTAAGGGGGCAGCAATCAAACCGTAATTCTGGATAAATCTACGGTAATATCCTGTGAATCCTAAGAAACCACACAATGCTGTTGTTGATTGTGGTTGAGGCCAATCCACCATGGCCTCGATTTTGCTAGCATCAGGTGACACACCTATGTTTGAGACTATGTGGCCCAGATAAGCTACTCGTTTTTCGCCAAAGGAACATTTGGATTTTTTAAAATAAAGGCGACGAGCTTGCAGAAACTCAAAGATGATTCATATGTGTGACAAATGATCCTTCCAAGTCCTGCTATACACAAGTATGTCATCAAAAAATACAAGCACAAACTGACGTAGATACTTCCGGAATACCTCATTCATCAATGCTTGAAAAGTAGAAGGAGCATTCGTCAATCCGAATGGCATGACAAGGAACTCGAAATGACCATGATGTGTTCTGAAAGCCGTCTTCTCAACATCTATAGAACCCATGCGGACTTGATGATAACCAGAGCGCAGATCAAGCTTGGTGGAAAAGTTTGTCCCGTGCAATTCTTCAGTAACTCCTCCGCTACTGGAATAGGGAATTTGTCTTTTACAGTTTTAGCATTTAGCTCCCTATAATCCACGCAAAAGCGCCATGTTCCATCATGTTTCCGGACTAGCAATATAGCTGACGAGAATGGAGAACGACTTGGTCGAATAATGCCTTGCTGAAGCATTTGCTCACATTGTTTCTCAATCTCATCATTCCGAAAGTGAGGGTAGCGATAGGGCCGAACCACCACTGGATTAGTTCCTGGTACTAAACATATGTGATGGTCGCAGGAACGCATAGGAGGTAGACCTACAGGTTCTTGGAAAAGGTCATTGAAATCGGCTAATACCTTCTCGAGCTCACCTTGCTTGGAATCCAGCGAAAGATGTAGGTGTGGCTGAAATAGCTGTTGTTGTCCATGTAAAATGATCTGCTTGCCCTTTCCTTGAAATCTCACGGTCAATAAGGCAAAATCCCACAGAATAGGGCCTAGTGTTTGTAGCCATTTGATACCCAGGACAATATCAAAAGCATCCATAGGAATCACATATAAATCAACACTGAAGGAATGGTTAGTTACACGCAATTGTACTGCTGTGCAAATGCCTAAACTGGAAATCTTCTCGCCATTTGCCACTGATGCATGGAGATTTCCTCAGTGTTGGATAGGCAAGTCTAAATGCTGGGCCGCCGTTGAGCTAATAAAGTTGTGTGTACTGCCCGAATCCGCTAAGCTAAGCAACAACTTTTTATCAATTAGAACTTGCAACTGCATAGTATTTGCATGTTGTTTGCCTGTGATAGCATGGAGTGAGATGGTAGGCTCTTCGCTATCCGTTGTTACGTCCTCAGATTCCCCATCCTCTATTTCTAGCCAAAATAACTTTTTGCACTGATGGCCTGTAACATAAAGATCATCACAGTTGTAGCACAACCCCTTTGCATGTCGAGCAGCCATCTCAGCGCGAGTCAACTTTTTAACAAAAGGATTAGAAGCAGTTACCGTAGCACTCGGAGTCGCTGCTGTAGCGGTCGCTTTTACACTAATGTTTGAGGTTGAACCATAACCCCTTTGTGTGCTAGAAGAAATTTGTATCTTCTTGTCAAATGCTCTTGTGAGACTTATTGCTTGTACTAAGTTAGATGGATTGTGCAATTCAACATCGAGACGAGTCAAATCAACTAAACATGCTGTAAACATATCCACTTGCTGTTCTATACGTACAGATGATGCACGAGCCAACATTTTTTGGAAGTTCCTTTGATAATTTTCAACAGAACTAGTTTGTTTCAAGTTGATCAATTCCCCTAATGGATTACTTTTCATTGGTGGACCAGAACGGAGAGTACAATATTCTTTGAAGACACCCCAAGTTAAATTGGGTTCCTCCTCTTCTAGTTGATAAACCCATAATTGCGCCTCCCCTACCATGTGAAAAGCGGCTAAACCTACTTTTTCTTGGTTGGTTGTATGCTGGTTAGCGAAGAACTTCTCACAACGGTGAAGCCAAATAAGAGGATCTTCACTTCAATCATAACTAGGAAAGTCTAATTTAGTGTATCTGGGACCTACACCTCTTTCTCCGATGTTGTCATCAGTACCAATTTTACTGTTGTTTCTTCCTCCGAGACGCACATCTAGATGTTCACTTGCATTATTGGTTCGCTGGACAGAAGTAGCACTGTTGTCTCCAACTTCAACTCCCTTTGCATGCGCCGTGGTGCGGATTAAGGCTTCATTCTGTTGCGATAGTTGCTGGAACTTGGCGTCCATCCTTGCCTATGAAGCTGCTACTTTTGCTTCGGTTTGAATTTGGGCTTCCTGTAAAAGACTTCGCAGCTTTGCTTCTACGGTATTTTCGTACATAGTTACAAGTTCTGATACCAAATTGTTAAGATCCCTAATTCTGGATCGAGTCGCTAGACGACTAACTGGAAAGTCGGGCCCAACACGCAGGTCTAAGCCCTTGTTCTTGTTCCTTGACTTGCCTATGATTGCTGATGTTTTCAATTCATTTAGGGAATTGCAGACTTGGGAACTTGTTTGAGAAAGTTCCAACTCTCTGTAACTTGATAAAATCCAATCTATTTTATTAATAACGACAACACTCTTACATAGAGGGTGACAATAGCAAGAGTCCTAACAAATTATAATAGCAAAAGTCCTATAAAATTGAAATAACAAGACTCCTGATCCACGCAGGGAAGTTTTATTTGACTAACAAAATAATTCAGAAAACATTAATCATTATCTGTCCTATTAATTCTTTCGTCTGGAATATTGTTTCCCCACAAACGCATCAATAACAATTATATTAGTGGTAATGTAAAGAAAATATTAAAATAGTGAATTTGGAAGTTAGTTTGAACAAGAATTTTACTAGTTAAACGAATTTGAATATTAAAAAGTTGTAAATACTCTTTTGCTTTCTCAAAAATAAAAATAACATAAATTGTATAGAATAATATTATTGCTTAAATAGTGTTAAATTTTTGGAATGTCCAAGATAGAAAGAGTATCATATAAATTTGTATGGAGAAAGTAATTCATTGGCCAGTTTTCTCCTCTTTCCTTTTAAAATGTTCATATTTCTATTCGGTATCTATTCCTAGTTTAGTGTTTTTAAGATTACTACTTTTGCGTCTCATACGGAAATTATGAAGAAATCATAATAGCTTCGTGTGGATTTATTTTCACTCAAATTGAAATTGTTTATGTTTATTTGCTCAAATTTTATGCCTTATGTTTGATTTACTGAACAAATTTTTGGCCCATACATTGTTTCTTGGCTGACTAAAACTTTCTACAATTGCAGGTACAAGAAGCTTTTGTCCAGTGTTGACTTGACAAAAGATTTTTTCTACAGTTACACCTATCCTATAATGCGAAGCTTGCAAAGGAATGTCTTGTCTACGGGTGAGGATGGAATGCCGTATGACAATATTTTTGTCTGGAACAGTTATCTAACACATACAATTCGATCAAGATGCAAGAACACAATGTGGACAATTGCTTTAGTTCATGGGCACTTTAAGCAGGTGTTTGATTACTTTTCCATTGCATTTTTTTTGATAACCGAGAAATGCCCAAGGGCCAGTGGTGCACGGTTCCAGATTGGGTTGGCAACGGACCCACCTCTCTTCCCTTCTCCACTTAAATACTATGCTTTTGTATGAGGCAGGGTTCGAACCCGTCATGTGTACCTAACCCGCACATCAGGTGTTGCCCTCTCACCACTAGACCAAAGCTCTAGGGGTAAAAATCAAGACTTACTTTTCCATTACATTGGTTGTTGTTTTGTCTGCTAATACCTCTAGTTACAAGCATATTGGATAAATTTCTCAAGCTTAAAATAGTCATTGATACCTCTGGTTACAAGCACTTCGATTCATTATTCAAGCTTAAAGTACTCTCTACGCCTCCTGCTTCTTGCTGCATCTGTGTTTTTTTCCCTTATGATTTCCCTATGCGATCTTGCTGCAGTTTCTTGTTTGCAGAGCCAGTGGCTGATCTACTCTATGGTCTATGGGAGCTTGGGCACCCATTGCTTTTAGAGCCAAACACTATTAGTTACATAAGAGAGCTAGTAATCCATATAAATACATTAACTGAGCACCCAGTCTCAATAGCAATTTTCAGATTAAAAATAGTTGAGCACCCACCATTTAAAAATTCTGGATCCGCCATTGTGCAGAGCACATAAGTTGGTCCTTTTTGAAGGACAAATCAGCACATTTTATCTTTTGCATTTCTCGTACAATATACATGGATAAAAGCTGCCTCAGATTACATTGAGATGGAAATGAGAATCAAAGATTATGGTATATTTACTGACTATTTTTCTTTCGAAGCTTTGGTGGACAAAGTTACTTGATACCTCTTACCATTTTCAAAAAAAGAGTTACTTGGTACCTGAGTTAACCAATACCTGTGCTGGTGGGCGATAGCAGGTACCTCGTGGAATTAGTCGAGGTGGGACATTGCGGTTATAAAAAAAATAAAAATACAATGGCATGGCCAGCTTGTGTAGTTTCCCCTGCAATTACTATCATATAAGAAAAGCCAATTATTATGACAAACCCTAGGATAAGGAGATGATTCAATTTTTGGTAGGTTTTGGCAGATTAGGTCTACCAAAGGAAGCATGCGCGCCCTCCTCCCCTCTCCGCCCCCCGCCCCCCAACCCAACCAAAAAAAAAAAAAAAACTATTACAAATACTGTACCGTGCATTCTTTGTTTATCAGAAAAAAAATACAAAGGAATTAGTATGGAAAATTCATACCCATAGGCTATGTTGCTCGTACTCTTCAAAAATACTGACGGGTGCGTGTCAGACACTCCAAAAGTAGTGCATTTTTGGAGAATCCAACACCGGTGCGGCAACAAAAGTGAAGAGTCCGCGCAACTTAGCCCATAGGATAACTTTTTTTTTTCTTGTTCTTTCACAGTTGAAATCTCAAGTAGTATATGTACTTAAATTGTCTTCATGCCAACAGTCTGATTCTTCATGTACAAACAAGTAGATGAGTTTGGTACGTATAATTTTTGTGTTTAATCCATTTTTAAGTGGTCATTGTGACAAGGACATAGCCATGAGACAAATCCATTCCCTTATAAAAACTCTTCTGAAGAAATACTTCTGGAATATTAAGTCCAAATCATGAAGTTGTTGAAATGAGGTTTTGACCAGTTGACTTGAGCTGTCTTTGAAAATGAGACTCTCTAGCTGCGCTTTTCACGCTTATAGCTTGGTATCTTCTTCTTCAATTTTCTATTTTTATATGTGTTGTAATATATCCCTTTGACAAGAGTACTGCAGACCAGTTGATGAATTGCTCGGTTACCTAATATCTAATCTTTGCTTGCAGACTAGGCTATCAATATTTGGAAAAGACTTTAGTGTTTCTCTGATTTCTAGACGTTCTCGGCATTTTGCGGGAACACGGTAGGCACTGCCCTTCTTATTTTTTATTTTCTCTTGTAATATGCAGAAGCTTTTCTTTTGTTTGCCAGCTTGCTAAAATTGACTAACTGTACAAACTAAGAATTCGTAAAAAGTAAACTTATCTTTTCTCCACATTGGTAGAATAAAACTGACACAGAAGACAATAACTTGTCTTGGAGAAGTTAAGTGAACGAGGTCAATTTGTTGTTTACTTTTCTGTTTATCTTCTGTTCCTAGTGGGTTTTCCTACTGCAAGTTACTCATACCTTATTACTTTTTTTGTCCCACTTTGTGTGACACAATTACGGTTTGGAGAGTCAAAGGAGTTTTTCTTGGACCGCGATTTTTATATAAAAAAGTGAGACCAAATTAATTAGAACCCAATTCTTACTAAGTTTTAATTTTTTCTTTTAATAACTTTTTAGTGTCTAATTCAATGTTATACCATGATTTTTTCATTTGCCTTTTACATATTTTGAATAGTTAACTATTGTAACTTATAGTACATGTTATGTAGTCTCTAAATATGTAACTTTTTATTTCAAAAAAACTCGAAGATTCTATGTCCGAATAGTTTAACCCTCGTACTCCGAATTGTGTCACATAAAGTGGGGCGGTGGGTATATTAAGGTAATTTATGCTGGTTTAATGTTTATAAGAGCATAACTATATGTGCTTATGGCTAACAAGTTTTCACGTGTCTAGACTCTAGAAAACAGAGGTTAGAATGTTATGTCAGAGTGGCTTAAATCGTGATGCATCAAATTGTAGGATGTGTTAAGACCTGAGCTAATTACTCTTCCTTCTTGATTTAATAAGTAACATGCTCACGATATTTGTTCTATGCATTGGTTGTGATAAGAGGTTTTTGATGTCAAGTTATAGGAGTTCCACTTTCAGCAAGGTGGATACTGTTAAATTGCATGTTTATTTTTCTTGTGGCTCAAAATTTAAATTAATATATCGTCCATGCTTTAGTTTTGGTATCAGCTTCTCTTTTCAGTTTCTCTTTTCATGTGTATGAGTGTATAATGATGCGTATATTAGATCTTATAACCTATATTTGCTTGGATCATTCTGTGTTTAATTGATATCTAGAGGGGAGCTTCTGTGAAGCGTTGTTGGGTTTCCTGTGTTATTTGAGATTATGGAATGGTCAATCATCAATTCCTTGTGAGAGTTTATCGCAATTATTCAAGAATTGAAAAATATAATTAATACATGATATAACACATAAGATCAAGGAAAAAATCGTTCTTCCTAAACGCTGAACCATTGGCCCTACTTGTTCGGCTGCATGCATCCGTAAGTAACTTAGTGCAACATGGAAAATGTCATTGAGAGGAATCAGCATAATCAAAGATAGATTCAGCAAACAAAAGAAAGATCAGGCGATAAAGAATAAAGAAAGAAAGCTATGGGGAAAGATCCCAGAGAGGGTGTTTGGATCGGCTTATTTTAAGTGCTTATTGGCTTTTAAGCTCTTTTCTACTTTTTGTGGTGTTTGGGAAAGATAAAAAGTGCTTATAAGCACCTGCTTTTAGGCCAAAAAAATACAAAAATAAGCCAAAAGCCAAAAGCCAAAAGCCAAAAGCCAAAAGCCAAAAGCCAAAAGTTGGGTATTCCCAACTTATGGCTTTTAGCTTTTAGCTTATAAGGTACTTTTAAAAAGCCAATCCAAGCACCCTCAGACCTGGTTCACAGTTCCGTATAATTAATGGTGTAACCCTGTAACTGAACACAATATTCTATTGGCACTCCACTATGGATCAATGTATTTACTTGGTGATGTAGGTTGATGATATAATTAGCATGGATAGTGCTCACAAGGGGTTGGCTAAATTGAGTCATCTAGTTCCATACTTCCAAACCAAGAACTTGGTAGATTCTGTACTTTTTGGGGATTAAAGTTGCCTAGTCCACATCATACATTGTTATTTTACCGCGGAAGGGTGCTCTTAACATGCTCTAGAATATAAAGATGACCATTGCAGGTCCGATGACACTGTTATGAATTCGAATGTTAATCTTCTTTCAGGTCAGGAGGGGCCTCAGAGTGAGGTTTGTAGGTTGGTTTGAAAGTTGAACTATCTCAGAATTACTTGATTTGGTATTGGCTTTTTGATGAGTGTTGTAAGTGACTTTCTAGACTCAGTCTAATAGTCATTGAGATGCAAGTGAGCCACGTATTTCATTATGTAAAATCTGTTCTAGGAAAAGTATTACTGCATAGGATATGAACTGTTTGTTGGGTACATAGATGCTAAGTTGGCAGGATCATCATTTGATTGATGTGCTACTTCCAAAAATAGTATTCTAGTTGGAGGTAATTTGATGTTAAGGAAAAGCAAGATCTGAAACATAGTTTCAGATATAGTGAAAAGCAGAATAACAAGTCATGGCAGTGCAACTTGTAAACTTACGTGGATCAAACCTTTAATCAAAGGAATGAAGGAGAGATTAGTGGAATCTGTGCCTAAAACCAATTTGCACTTCATATTGCATCAAACATACTATTTCATGATAGGGCCACACACAAACTGATAGTCACTCTGTCAGAGAAAAGAGGCGAAGTTTGTGAAGTCCAGTGATCAACTTGCGAGTTCGAAACCCGCTTTGATTGACTTGAGCCTTGGGGTGCTCCCTTTCAAGGTCTCAAGTTCGAAACCCGCTGGGTGCAAACAATTTCTGAGGGCCATCGGACTGGGGAAACCCTGAATTACCCGTGGTGCACTTTCGGGAAACTCCTTGCCGAGGGCCTGTGCACCCCCGGGATTAGTCGGGGCTCAAAGAGACTCGGACACCCAGCGCTAATCAAAAAAAAAAAAGTCCCTCTCTGATCTCTGAACTAGTTACATATGTAGCAAGCTTGGTGTATACAACTTGTATGCAGTAGTTTGCGGGGAGTGATAGATTATTAAGTACAAATAGAGTAAAGTATCGCTAATTATACGCTATTTAATATAGAGTTGATGTCCCACCTCGATGAATATAGCGATGTACGCTCTAAGACATGCGTATAAAAGGATTCAAGAGTAAGACATTAGTCTTCGCGCATTTCCTCACTTCCTTCTCCCCTTTTTTTGATTTCTCAAAAATGGTAATTTGAAAATTAAAAAGAAGAACAAGTGTGTAATAGCACTTCCGTGCATTCTGCTCTTGTATAGATTGTGCCACGTTCAAAGTAGCATTCTGTGAAAAGACTCATATGAGGATCTGCATCAATGAACCATTTGAGCGCTTGACGTCGTCTGTAGCTGTGCATGGACGTATGACATTGCGCGTATAATATATATACATGCAAGAGAAGATCCTAGTATATTTTTCTATTTAAATTGTATTTGAGCATCATTCATCTTTTCCCTTTGTTCTTAGCTTGTGTCTCCCTAAGAACTTGCTACCTTGCCATTGTATGCCCGACTTGGTTTTCATATGTGTTCGCACAAATACTACCATATTTTAAGCCTCAATCTAAAATATATGTTCTATTTTCATGAAGCAAATCTTCAATTTCATTATGCTGCATCTCTTTATTTTTCGTTATGTTTGCTAAGTTCAGGGAAGGACCAAAAGGGGGAGAACAACAACCCACGTTAGCATATGTCCTTGCTTGGATTGTTGAAATATTTGGGAAGTTCTAAATTGAACTGTGGGTTCTTGCTATGTATCGTCCACTTGGATTTGACCAAATTTTGGCATCGCTTTTCTGCTAGGCTAGCTAGTATCACTCATATACATGCTTTTATTGTTGTCTGGAAATCCGCTTACCATCGAATACTATAAAGTCCCCAAAGAATTAAAAAAAACAGAGATGAGGTATATATTTCGTCTAAATCCGTGATTTGAAGTTAAAAAGAGATAGGATATCCTAGAGATGATGGAACTGTAGATCATGGATATGTTAAGGTCTTTGATTGCGGAACAGAAAGATGTACTAAATTCTGTATTACAATCGTGGGTGTGGTTTCACGATGGAACACCATTTGCTAGCTGTTTTAATATTTACACCTCAAGAAGAAAAAAGGATGGAGAATAACTAGATGCTATCTTTGTGAAGAAAATCTGGAATCAGTTAGTCACCTTTTTATTCATTGCAAGGTGGCTAAGCAATGCTGGGAGCTCTTCCTAAATCTGTGTCGTGTAGTCTGGGTAATGCCTGCAGATGTTAGAAGTCTACTGGAAGTTGGAACAGGCAGAACATTACAATCCAAAAACAGTTTTGGAGGACTATCCGTTTGTGTATTTTCTGGACCTTTTGGAATGAGAGAAATAGTGCTTGCTTTGAGAACCAGAAGCACCATATTTCTAGAGTCAAGAACATGTGTCTTCAAAATCTGTTTTTCTGGTGTGAGAGGAATCTGCTAGCCAATATGGATCAGTATATGGATTTTGGGATTCACTTGGAAACTCTGTAACTTGATCTTATTGTAGGGATAGGTGTTTCTGTACTTTTGTGTACCTTCTTGGTACTTTTTATTAATAAAACTTTTACCTTATTAAAAAAAGAAAAAAAAAGAAAAAAAAAAAAAGAAAGTGAAGTGAATGTGGTGGTAGTCATATGCTGTTCTCCCCTTTAGTTATCCTTTTTCTGTAGCCTGAGTTCCCATTCTTGGCATTATAATTCATCTAATTTAGTTTTTCATTTCATGTATCATTAGACTCTGCTTGCATGGAAAACAAGATGATGTTTTATGGAATGGGTAGAAGAAATACGAGAGGTCCTCCTTTTGTCATCTTTTACTTGGAAACCTATCTGGAACCATAAGGCTCTTCTTGGAGTTGAATTCTTTGTCGTCACTGCAGGACTTGAGGCCTTTTTTTTTTTTTGAAACTGGTAACTATTGTGTGTGTATATATATATATATATATATATATATAAAAGTGGGGTTGAGGCCATTTTGACTCGAGACAATCTCCAGAAGAGGGGTAGAAAGTTTGCTGAAAAATGTATTTCTGTGGCTAAATGTCAGTCTGTCAATCCTTATCTACTGGACTGCCAAGTTACTGCTATTTTTGGCGCATGTTTTTCTCTACTTTGGCTTTCAATGGGTACACATTCTCTAATACATGCTTGCATAAACTCTTGATATAAAGTTAGGCTGATTGGTCATACTTTCGAATTCATTATGCCGACCCCAGGGAGACCTTGAAGGAAAGAGAGTGGATATTTCAAGGATTTTTTGTAGTTCCAAACTGAAATTTTGTGATATCTAAGACAACTCCTTTTACAGTTAAAGAAGTCTGTGCAGAGGGGATTGCAGATGTTATGAAGTCTGTTTTCTTATCAAACCTTGAACACTGTTGTATCTTTGTTCTTTCTAGATGGTTCATGCTTTTGGTAAATTGGAGGTTGTCTCATTTTCACTTGCTTGGTGACATTTTATTACAGAGCTCCTATGCATCCATCCAAAAAGAAAAAGAAAAAAACAATAATAATAATAATAAAAAATAAAAAATATATAAATAGAAATAAAGCAAAGAAACTTTTTTGACTTCTTTGTTGGGTCTATTCATATTCATGATTTTTGGCTGATCAGAGATTGGCTACATATGCTAAGAGGTTTGTAGTTGGCTGGTTGTTCAAAAGTAAAGGACAAGTTTTTAGTAGTCTTATCAGGCACCGTGTAGCTTAAATTCTTTCTAGGGTCCGTCCTAAGAGTGTTATGGGAGTATGGAAAGCTAGCCCATTTTTTATTTATATTTCTTTGAAAAAGCTTAGTCTTACTAGATAACGGTCACACTTCTATTGTTCTCAAGTAGGAAAGCTGAATAACTGAATTTGCCTGTTAATGTGCGAATTGGCACTTCTGTGATCTTTCTTGAGTATCTAAAGTATCTCATCGCAAAAGCCTTACCAGTGAATATCTGCAGTTACTTGAAAAGGGGAGTTAATGATCATGGAAGAGTGGCAAATGATGTTGAAACTGAACAAATTGTACTAGACGAAGAAGCTGGCTCATGCAAAGGAAAAATGAGCTCTGTTGTTCAAATGAGGGGCTCAATTCCTCTTTTCTGGTCACAAGAAGCCTCAAGATTCAGCCCAAAACCAGATATAATCTGTAAGAGCAACTAAATTCTTCTACCTGATTGTTACTAGAAAATTTCAAAGGTGGAGTCATGTGTACTTCCATTCTGACTGGAATGAGCTTGCTTGTCTCCTTTCCGACACAAGTACAAAGATATGATCCTACTTATGAAGCAACGAGAATGCATTTTGAAGATCTTGCAAGGAGATATGGAAACCCAATAATCATACTTAATCTGATCAAGGTTTGTGCAAAAGAATCTGGTGGCCTCCAGAAAATTTACATTGTGTTTGCTTTTAAGTTGATCAGACTAACTTTGGTTTGTCCAACTCTTGGGCACTATTTGTTTCGATGGTTGTAGTCTTTTAATTCCAGCATCCAATATTTGCCTTTCAAAATTTTCTTTAATTCTGTCATTTATGAATTCAATGACTGCAGACAGTTGAGAAAAGGCCACGAGAAATGATGCTGAGGCGTGAGTTTGCCAATGCAGTTGGGTACCTCAATCAGATACTTTCTGAAGAAAATCACCTAAAATTCATACATTGGGATTTTCACAAGTTTGCAAAAAGGTGTAGATTATTTTCCCCTGATTATCCTAATAAGTTAATCTTTTAAGTCTTCTTTTGCTAATTTCTTCCTTTTTTCCCGTGTTAAGCAAGTCTGCAAATGTATTAGCAGTTCTGGGTGGCGTGGCGAGTGAAGCACTTTATTTAACTGGGTTTTACTACAGTGGAAAGCCAGTGGTTGTTAAGAGGCGGGCAACACAACTCAGCCGTACAAGCACTGCGAGGTATTTTTATGCATCTATTGACGTGTGTTTGAACAATTGATTATCATAATTGCTAGGCATATAATGAGTTACTCTGAGTCTAAATTTGTTGGTACTGAACTTACAAATGCAAAGGCGATGCTAGTTAGTTATACATCATTTAAACTCAATTCTTACTCTATGCTATGCTACTCATTTTGTTCTTAGGTCTCTGTTTCTCGCCTCTATAAGTGTTTTCCGCCCTTCCATGAAGTTGACGATAAGGATGTTCTGAAGCTTGTGTACTCTTTTCCCCACTCTTCTTTCTTCTCTCTCTCTCTTTCTTTTCTCATATGTCTGTTTCACTACTGTTGCTTCTCAGAGTGCTGCAAATAGAAAAGAGAAGAGTACAAATTGACGGGAAAGGAATTTAATATTGAAATTGGATTACCTCTCTATATGTGAACCAGTCTGTATCGAAGAGTAAAATGTCTGTTCCTTCTTTCTTCCATTCAAATATTGTCTAGTGATAACTGTTTATTTGCAGAAGTTAGGTACCTATTGTAAATCATCAACTTATCATTTAAACAATATAGCTGAAGGAAGTCTTAAGGTCTGAATAAGATAAGATGTAGCACCAGAAGAGGAGAAGGGGGGGGGGGGGGGGGGGTAGAATGGGCAAAAATAGGAGGAGCTAGAGAAAAATAAGAGATGTCAATTTCAGAAATGATTGTTGATCAAGTCAACTTATAGTTAAGTTTTTAAATAAAGTATACGAGGATTTTATTTGTATGATAGTGTTCTAAAATAAAGGCAGTGCAATAAAATAAAATGATGAGAGGAGAGGAAATGAGAAGTAGATAGTACACTTTCTCCAATTAGGGAGGCAAAGGATTCTATTCATAGAAAACCTTGCCACCACTCTAACCAATAGAAATTGTTGGTTTGTACAATTGGTGTTGACAAGATTCCCATCTTGGTGATATGACAGCCGCATGCAATTTGCTTTATAACAACCCCCCCCCCCCCCCCCCCCCCCCCGCCTCCCTCCCCGTGTGGATATCTATTAATAGAGGATGTGTCTTGTTAAAATTTGCTAAAAATACAAGAAATCCTAATAAAAGAGAAAGAGTACACATATCTTGTTTGTAATACACATTTCTAACTGCCTCAGTAAAAACCTTACCAAGGAAAACCCAATGCGACAGAATCTTGGTGAAGGGAAAAAGATTACATCGTGTGTTTTACTCCCCCTAATGTAAACATCACTTAATGTCTCGGAGACGACTCCCAATCTTGTATATCTTCTTTTGAGGTTGACAATGCCTTTAGTGAATTTACATTCAGATCTCCTATCAGGTACTATTTCTTTTTTGGAGTGAATGAGTTGCTAAGGAGAGTTATCCTTGTGAATTTCTTCTGGATCACGGACATTTAACTGCATTGAGGCACAATTGATTTATGACTAGATATAACTGATTCATGGTGTTTCGTGCAGGGATTCTTCTCTTAGAGATTTGAGGGCAAATTCAGGAGAGCTCTCAAGGATTGGAAGCAACAATGAAATCCTGAACTTGCTAATCAAACAAGAAAGAGAGGCTGATAATAGTCAACAAATTGGCAAAGATAGTGATGAGAAGGCAGCACCGAGTTTTCAAAGTGGAGTGCTCCGGACCAACTGCATTGATTGCTTGGACCGAACAAATGTCGCCCAGTATGCTTATGGTCTTGAAGCTTTAGGTCACCAACTCCATGCTATGGGCTTGACTGATAGACCTAAACTGGATGCTGACAGTAGCATTGCTGCTGCTCTCATGGATATGTACCAGGGTATGGGAGATGCTCTTGCTCAACAATATGGTGGCTCTGCTGCTCACAACACTGTATGGTCACTGATTTTACTGTCCGACTAATAAACCAATTTCTCTTAATGTTTTTTGAATAAATGTTGATTCCTAGAAATTGCTTGAGCCGAGGGTCTATTGGAAACAGCCTCTCTACCTTCACAAGGTAGGGGTAAGGCTGCGTATACACCACCCTCCCCAGACCCCACTTGTGGTATTACACTGGGTATGTTGTTGATTCCTGGAAATTGTTCATATTGTTGAATACTTATTTTGGTTAAACTAGGTGTTTCCAGAGAGGCAGGGCAAGTGGAAAGCTACAACTCAGTCGAGGGAATTCCTCAAGTCTATCAAACGATATTACAGCAATGCATATACAGATGGTGAAAAGCAAGATGCAATTAACTTGTAAATTCATCCCCTAAACTTTTACCTGCCATGTAAATTTCCTTGTTATGATGCATGCATCTAGGTGGCTAAGAATTTCCCAATCTGAAGTGGAATTCTCGATATATGGGTTTCTGTTGCATTTTTGGTGGAAAATTTTGATGCTGAACAATTTTGTCACTTTATTTTTAATTCATTTCCAGATTCTTGGGATATTTCCAACCTCAGGAAGGGAAACCTGCACTTTGGGAGCTGGATTCTGACTATTATCTTCATGTGTCTGGCATAGGAGACGATCTCATCCCAGAGTATGGTTACTTTATTGCAAATTTTAGTGCTCGTAAAATATCTATGGTAGATTCTGTCTATTTAAGTTGTTGTCCTAAGACCGTTTAGATTGGCTACTTTTGGGTAGAGATCAAATCAAAACCAATTTTTTTAGGTAATTTGAATTTTCTCTGTCAGGTATATTCCTCTTTTCCAGTTTGTCCTTTCTATTTTATGTTGGGTGTCTGAAAATTTCCTCCATTTGATAAAGGAATTTTTTTAACTTGACTATTAAGTATTAAATGTTATTCAATATCCTACCATTGAAAAGGTACCATTTCCAATAAAGAAAATTCAAACTTTATCAAGAGACGACTTTCTTCATGAGATAAACTGGTATTAAAATAAAATAAAACTTGAATTTTCAACTTAATGCTCTTGCCCATCAAACTATGATATACTTAACTTGGGATGGAGCAGTAGAACAAAAAGTATGTCTTTCTTTTGTCGCGCTAAGAGCATGATGAGTTGTGACTACTGAGATGCTGCACTCAAATTAGTAACCTCTACGGAAGTAAAAAGGGTAAGGATTCTTTTGATGCACATGTGGACTCTTTCCTGTCAAGCTACAAATTCGTTTGCAATAACATGAATGGGATTCTTGAATAAACAGATTTTTCCTGAAGTGGCTCAGGCCCTGGTTTTGTCAACTGTGTATTTGTAAATAAGGAAAGAATCAAGAAGAAAATTCTCTTCTTACACATGCTTGTCTACTTACTAATAGATGCTCTTAATTCATGGCACAGTTTGTCATTTGGTAGCAGTGCTGTTGGACAAGGATCCAAACTAGCCCCTGTTCCAGCAATCAAGGAGGATTTCTTGCGCATGAAGTTGACATCGTTTGACAAGTTGCTTGAAAGAACATGCTGCAATATTAAGAATGTACGGCTCTGTAGTGAAACTGATCAAAAATCAGGGAATTCTGGAGTGGCACCTGATGCTGCGTAAGTGTGAACTATAGTTTAGTGTATATTTTGGTTTGACGTTCCATTTTCAATGTTTTAGTTTTCTGTAGTTTTCATGTACGTGCGTAGAGAATTATAATCACGGCTTCTGTCTTTGGACATTAAAATCTTGAGTTATAACTAACATGACATCTGTCAAAAATGTCTGGAAATGAGAACTGGCAACAACATTTGACTTTGTTTTCTCCTTCATGCTCATTATATTGAAAAATTTCTGAGTCTTAAATGTTGAGATGCCTTCAGGGTTGATTCTTAATTTTGTTTTATCTCATTTCTTTGAGTTGAGATGAAGGGATGGGCTGACATGGTAAGAACAAAGAAATGAGGTTTACCTTTTTTCTTTTTCTCCGTCTTGCTTTGGCTGCCTCAGTTTGTTTTTCTTCTCTCTCTCTCTCTCTCTCTCTCTCTTTTCTTCCTTCAAATTTTAGCTGTAATGTTAGTAAATAATTTTGTATAGTCAGTAACGAGACGAACTTACAAGGTAGTTAAATATTTTTATTTTTGAAATTAGGTAGTTATATAGTTTTGCATTTAGGCTGAATTGAACAATTCTCTTAATTCCTTAATCTACTTAGGAACCATCAAACTTTACGAGGTTATCAATTAACACACATCAATTCTTATTTTGTCTCACTAACCCCTTGAACTGATACCTTTCCATTAGTTGGTTACTTCCATTTAATTTAATACTTCTGCTAAAAATATTATTTTAATGCTTATATTTTACTTAGAACATTTTTGTTGAAATGTCAGTACATACTCTTACGGGGATTTGAAGCATTAGTTTGAATAAGCATTAGATTCTAAAGTTTGTAATGTTGTTCGTTTCAATAGTCTAAGAGATCCCTAGCTACGACAACACCTACTAATTGTTTTGGGCCGTAATGGTTGTTAAATATTCTCTTAAACTGTCCTTATTTAAAAAAAAAAAAATCTCTTAAACCATTGAAGCTAATAAACAAAATCCTGTTAAAAACTGTGGAGGACTTAATGCTTATTCAAATGGTTATAGAAGACACTTTTATATTTTGTTTGAGCCCTGAGAAAGGAGATTATATGAGAAATGGAAAAAGAAAGTGTCTGCATAGAATGGAACGAGACAAATGGAAAAAGAAAAAGGTCAGGAAGTGCCTGCATAGAGCCTAGAGGGTATATTTTATTTTTATTCTGTATTCCCTTTTTGTTTTGTTCTTTTAGTCAAATGGTTAGTTTTGAATAATGGTATAACAAGAGAAATAAATTGTAGAATCAATTCATGCACTAATGATTAGTATCAGCAACAACAACAACATACCCAGTGTAATCCCACAAGTGGGGTCTGGGGAATGTTGTTGTTGATAACTATCATTAGTGCATGAATTGATACTACAATTTTAAAAGACAAAGTACTTTAATTTTTTCAAAGATCAGAAATTGACAACATCTTATTGATATTAGAGTTAAAATAAAAACTGTTACAGTTCTCATACAAAATATAAAAAAAATAAATGGTAATTTTGTCTTAGATGTTCAACTTATGAAAGAACGTTACTTTCTATATTTAGTAACTCTAATTCCAACATCACACATGGCATGTTTAAGATAACAAGTTCAACGGAAATTTTGGTACATTATACACATCTTTAGTTTAAGGCCATAATCCACAAGGTTCTAAAGGTCTCCCTTTCTTATAATTTGTCCGAATGAAGGGAGTAGCACAAATGGTCGAGTGAGGAAAAAATACTCAATGAGCTTACTGTATGATAAAATGAATAATGCCTTTCTCTCTCGATATATGTTCAAATAAGTGATATCCTATTTCTTATCCTTTTAGTTTTCTACTTCTTCCCTTTGTTTACTATCCTTTCTCTACTAACATGATGACAATGCTAGCTGTTGAGAAGGAGATTTGAGAAGAACAATTTCAAACTTACTGCCTTTTAAATTTTATTGACTGCTATTTTATGTGATATATTGTTAGTTTTGTCTTTACTGATTATGAATTATGACATATAAGTGAGAAATGCATGTCTATTCTGTTTGAAAACCTAAGTAAAGTTCTGATAAACATTTATTTTATACTTAGACCAAGAGAAAATGATTAGGCATAGAGCGTGAGATAGGGCGGGTGTCAGTACTTATTTGTCAGTACTTATAACTAAATAAAACAGAGAAGCACTATTCAAAGAGTATATCAAGTTTATAGGCTCCTAAACAGCTCCTCTTCATCTGAATAATTCAATATGAAAGCTTTGAGTTCTCGAACTCACTCTTGCCACTTTTTGTTTGAGATTTTTAAGATTGTTTTCGTGTATTTTGATAAAACTAGTTTATTTTTATTTTTGCGTTCAGTATATTGATTCTTTTCTCTGTAGTGTAAATTTTGCAATATGTGACCTGAAAGTTTTCTTTAGCTGATAATTTTGATTCTTTTTGCAGTGAAATACAGCTTAAGAGCCCGAATTGGCTTTTTGGACAAAGGAAGTATGATGATAGTAATTCTGCATCACATGCAGTTTCGAATGGGGCTTCAAACGGTGAGAACGAAGTGGATGGTCTTGGTGATCTTAGCTGGATTTCTGGTGTTCCTGATTTGAATCAAGAAGATATCTTTGAAAGGTATTTTACCCTCATAAACTTTTCTTGTAGCTTGCCCGTCCATTCTGTTTTGTTTTTCTCCTTTTCTTGTTGCAAAAGCACGTGTTGATAAAGGTGCAGAAGTCTAGAGGCTTTCTTTTTAAAACGTATTTACTGTTCATAACAGAATGAAATATGATCAACTGTACGGTTCATCACCAGCTGTATGTGTAATGCCATAGCAAATTATAGTTATACCATTTCACAATAATTGATTAGACCGCCTTTGAAATGATGATGGTGCAATAGCTTGGTGATGACTCTAATATATGGTCACTTGGGTAATATAAACTTTATTGTTTGTGTTTAAGCAGATGTTTAACTAGCTTATCTGGAAATATAACAGCATTCATTAGGTGGTTTACCTCAGTGTTATCAAAGGCGCGCTTTAAGCGCGCTTAAGCCCTGAAGCGAGGCTCAAAACATGTTGAGCGCTTCGCCTCGCTTTATGTGCGTTTCAGTGTCGTCATCAAGGATCTAAGACATACGTTTCCTTGCCAATGAGCCTCTCTGGAGGAGATGACACTAATTGATTGATATTTCACTTTATCGTAATAATTTTACAATTTCTTTGTCCATATATTTGTTATTCATGCTTATTATTATTAATCTTGGACTAAACATATATATATTTGTATTTTTGCACCATTGCGCTTTTTTGCATTAAAGCCCATGCTTTATTTGCGCTTCGCGCTTAAAGCCCCAGCTGACCTTAGAGCTTTTTTGCGCTTTTCGCTTTTGATAACACTGGTTTACCTATTTGTTTTAGTATGTTGTAGAGAAACTGAACTGAATTGCTGTTTGATTTTTCATTATATAAGTCAGCGCTAGTGCCCTACCTCTAGTATACTGTATACAAGAGGGGTCACCTTCAAAGGTTACCTTATTTAAAGAAGAAATAATATTTGACAAATTGAATGGTTAGGGGGTTCAGTAGTGAGCCTTAATTGGCCCGCTCTATAACTTCCCTCAGAGTGGTCTTCACCTTATCCGAGGAGCTTTAGTTTAAGAAAAACTTCTTTTGCTCTTTTTTTTTTTTTTTTTTTTTTTCATCACTTCATTGTAGTTGTTAAATCTCTCCGTAGCATAGGTGGATGGAGGATTTGAAGTTTATGGGCTTGTTCAGCGACCTCTAGTTAAAATACAATAATAATTGTGTTCACCGTCGAATACAACAACATACCCAGTGAAATCCCACAAAGTGGGGTCTGGGGAGGGTAGAGCGTACGTAAATCTTACCTCTCTACCTTAAGAGGCAGAGAGGCGGTTTACGATAGACCATCGGCACAAGGACAAATAGTGCAAAGCAATATGGAAAAGAATTAATGGGTGCGAATAAACCATGGCACAATACTATACAACTATGAATAAAGCAGTCTGAAAGAAAGCAGTAACTACCACATTAAGCGATAAACGACCTACAAGCAACCATGGATAGTAGCAAAAATCGAAGGACAAGAAACTACAAGAGTAACGGTACTCCTAGTATGAAAAGGCTAAGCGGGACACCGCTCAACGACCTACTAACCTTCTACTCTAATCTGTGTCCTCCATAACCTCCTATCTGAGGCCATGTCCTCGGTAAGCTGGAACAGCGTCATGTCCTGTCTAATCACCTTTTCCCAATACTTAGTGGGTTCACCATCAAATATTTACAGATATTTAGTGGATTTCGTAATACAGGGCTTGGGCAAAAGCTTATGGGTTCATGTGAACCCATAGGTTACACTGTAGATTTTCCCTGTACTGCAATCTAAGGATTAGTTAATGCTGAACTTTTTTTTTTGGGGTTAATGTCTAATTATGCTTAAAACAATTAGTTTCCTTGGACATGGTTGTATCCCCACCAATATATATAATATTCTAAAATGAGGAAAGGAAAGGGAGCTGGTGGTATTCCTCATTTTTCCTTCATTTGTCCCTCATAAAGAACCTGATTTCACTGGGTATGTTGTTATTGTTGGTTCCTTTCAAGGGACTGTATGTACAAAATGCTTTCCCTGTGCACTCTTCCATTTCAGTTTATTCTTGCTTACTGCTTTAATCCTCTTCTAGATACCTTACAATGACGGCAGCAAATGAAGCTAATGGCTGGTATGGTGGTTCATTGCTCGGTGATCAAGATGAAAGCAGTGAAATCTACCGACATTATGCAGAACTTATCCAGGTACAGATACGTTCAACTTTTATACTCTCTGTAATTATGCTTTGCTATATTGTGATCTGTGGAGCTGGTTAAGTCGCTCAAGTGTTTCAAATTTTCTGAAAATAAACTAGATTGATCCTTATAATGATGGAGCACTTTCAATTATATTCAGGACTCACGTAAGCATGGGGCTGAAAGTTTAGTTATTGCAAATTTCAATAATAAGTGACTTATGGCTTTGAGGGAACTTTTAGACCAAGATCCATTTCAAAAATTGTCTTTCGGCTTGCAATGAGCAGTTTTCCTCCTTTATAAATGTCTTTGTTAAGTACTCCCTCTGTTTCAATTTGTTTGGTTGTCTGGTTTTGACTTGCCATGGAGTTTAAGAAAGTAAAGAAGACTTTTGAATCGGTCTTATTAAACATGCCATGTAAAAAGCTGGAATTAAATAGTTGCCAAAAAGGTAAGAGACATTCTTCTTAAACGGATTAAAAAGGAAAGTAAGACGAACAAATTGAAACGGAGGGAGTACCTGGTTTTATGTTATGGAAAAGTGGGTGTCTTTGGATTTTCCTTACTCAGAATGATATTATATTGAACAAGCAGGGCCCTGCAATGGAACCTTTCGAACATGATTGTGAGAATGAAAAGTATTACACCGAACTTCTCCTGAAAGGCTCAGTTGATGCAATGGACGATGCAGCTATTGAAGCAGAGATGGAATCTGCTTTCAAGGCGTATGACCAAATTGGTGCAGATCTTGGGATTTTCCCAAAGTCATGTAAGGCATTGGCTGCTGATCCAAGCCAACTAACGAGATGGCTGGTTGGTGAAGACAAGCTGCCCAACGTATGAAAAAAAAAATACACAGATATGTTGCCATGTATGCATTTCCCCATGTTCATATATTTTGTCGTAATATTTGAGCAACTGTTTTTGAACATTTTAATTTTAACAGATAAAAGAGAGATTGGTTGTGAGCAGCAGGTTTTACTGCTGAAAAGCATGCTGCTCCTGAACAGTTGTATTTTGCATGAAGAAATGTGATAATCAATTTATTCATGTAGGTTCTTCACTTCATAGTTCATACTAAACTAATTTGTGGCTTCTTAATTACTGCCAAATATTATAAGAAGAGATTGCAGCGATTTAAGTAATTGTCTTTTCGTTTTCTTTAAGAAGCACAACTTGGTCTTCCCTTTCTTTTCTCATTAGTTTCTAATTAGATATCAATATTGATGTGAGAATTATTTTATATCTTCGCGTCGTTTCTTACGGAATGAGAATAAGTCTTATGCATTAGGTGCAAAAAATATTTACGGTTGATTTTTCGTATACTAGGGGTGTATATGGATCGGGTTGATTCAGATTTTTTAAACACCAAACCAAACCAATTGCGTCGGGTTTTAAAATTTATACACTAAACCAAATCAATAAAATTCGGGTTTTTAAACCTCGGGTTTTCTCGGGTTGTTCGGTTTTCTCGGATTTTTCGGGTTTTTTTTCGGAATAGTCTTGATACAAAACATATAACTTTTACTTTAAATATTTCTTTAGTCCTAGTAAGATACAATTATATAATTAAGGTGTTTCTTAAGAAATAACACAAAATGTGAGAGGAGTGATGACATTATATTAAAATATTCAACAAAAGCTAATATAATCAGTTAAAATAAATATTGCTACTTAACAAGTCATAAAAGAAAATGACTATAATCTAAAAATACTAAATCATGCTAAAATAAGTATTAATTATATGACAAAGAAAAAAACTTAAGTTATGTATTTTTACTCTCTAAAACAATTATGCCAAACTAAAGAATAGATATCCAACATTATTGTCATTCTAGTGGTAAATTGAATTTCTTTTGTTAGGATTAGTTGAGTTGGTTTTGGTTTGGACTTTATTTGAGTTACTAACATCTATAGGATATAAAACTTATTGACATTCAAAATTCTAAGTTCAAACTTGAATAATATGATAATAGATAAAAAAAAAATTACAAAAAAATTTAAGAAATATTTATAAATTACTTTACAAATAAATATTTTTATGTATAAAATATTTTAAAAATTGAATACATGTAATGTCGGGTTGGTTTGGTTCGGTTTGACTTTTTTTAGTTAAAATCAAACCAAACCAATTATGATCGGGTTTTTTTTTCCAACTAAACCAAGTCAAACCAAATCACTAGTCGGGTTTTTTTTTTCGATTTGACTCGATTTATCAGTTTGATGCGGTTTGTCGGTTTACTTTGTACACCCCTACTTAAGAGTCCTTTGCTCACGGAATGAGCGTAAGTTTTATGCATTAGGGTGCAAATTTTTTTTACACGGTCTCATAAAGTATTTACATGTCAAATATTTCTTACAATTAGGTTTCAACTGTTCTCTTATGGGTGACCTTTTTCTTTCAAATTTTGTGGGCCGTTCAGTGATATTTAGTTTTTCTAACTCGAAGTCAGTGTTGACAAACTTCAGATAAAATGAGTTTTCTTTATTGTTTGTTGCACTGACTGAAGCTCAAAAAATAGTGATTGGAAAACTGATTCGCATGTTGAATTGAAAACAATATCTGAAGTACTATAAAACTTCTATGAAAAACCTACGATTGAGCTTTGGTTCGTAATTCAAAATTAGAATAATACAGAAAATGAATTGAAGTTTATAATTTCATTGTAAAACTGGTAATTTATTGGTTTAAGTGATGATACTTCTCGGTGCAATTTGTGACTTGAATTTGAGGAGGAGAAATTAAGACCACCGTTGTCGACAACTGAAATGATTGATTTGGAAAGTTGAATTCGAAATCTGTTAAAGAATATTGTTTAGATATTGCTAAAACTTGTTTAAACCAGTTGGCTGAAGCTAAAACCAAAGTTCAGAAGCCTTCAGGGCTGATTTGAAGAGAGTTGGATCAAAACTTCAAGCTGACGCACAGAAAAGGAGCTGCAACCAACTTCAGATATTTGTGTTTGAAGTTAGGCCTGGTAGTTGAGATCTCAAACACATATTTGAAGTTGGGGATTATCAAATTTAAGCTTTAGTTCTTACCCAAGTCTTTGTTATGGGTACGAATTTTCTGACGATTTATGGCTAAAAGACAAGGAAAAAACTGAATTCTATGTGTCTAGAAAAGATTATGATAGAGGCGTGGTTTCTTGAATTCGACAATGAGAAGAATGGGGAAGAGAAGCTTCAAATCTAATTGCAAAGCAAATCAGCATTTCCTCTCAGCTTTCAGACAAAATTGCCAAATAGAAATTTTTTAACTTTTGCTATCAAAGATTAGTCACTATTTTAGAAGCTATTACTATAGTCACTATTTTAGAAGCTATTACTATCTAGTTGTTTTTATTATATGAAAGTTGTTTTGGATAAAAATATTCCAACTATAACTCGGAACAGCTCCAACAACGGTACTGGAATTCGAAGCTTTGACAAACATTGAGTTCCATAAATTGTTCTTGGAGTTTGAGCTTATAAACGCTTGAACTCCATAAATCGTTCATGGAGTTTGAACTCAAAGACTCTATCCTTGACGTGGTTTTACAGCTAAGAAATCAAGGATTCTATCCTTGAGTTTGAACTCAAGGAAAGAGTCTTTGAGTTCGTGGTTTTATAGCGCAAGGATTCAGTCAATGAGTTCGAACTCTAGTGCAATGCTTGTCAAAGTGAGAACACAAGAAAAGAATTGTAACGACCCGTTTGATCGTTATTGCTTTTTCGATGCTTTTGACCCTTTTCCGAGCTGTGTTAGCTCACATTTGATCCGAGGGAACCGTTGACACGCTTCCCGAGGTCTTTGGATATGATTTGGGCGATTTTGTGAAAATTTGGGCTTAAAGCGAAAAAGGGTTGACTTTGGGTAAACAAACCTTTTTCGAATATCCGTCGATTCCGAGAGGTCTGGATGGTTGTTTAGAACTTGTGTGTATATTCGGTTCGGTTACCAATTCACTCGGGTGCATTTTGGGACTTGGGTTGAAAAGTTAGTTTTGAGGTATCGGGGGTTGACTCGGTTATAATGAGACCTCTGATGGGAATTCCGAGGCCACGAGTGCGTTTGTAGCGTGTTTTTATGTATACTGCATATTTGGTTTATGTCCAAAGGGTTCCAGGATGGTTCCAGGTGTCGATTCCAAGTTTGGAAGATACTAGGAATTTCTGGTGTCTGGTGACCGCTTTACCGATAGGGTGACCGCTGAAGAGGTGCCGCTAAAGCAGTGCGGTTGAAGTGGTGGGGTGACCGCGGAAGCAGTCGACGGGGTAGCTTCTTAGTTAAAGGCCTTATAAAAACCCTTATTCCTCCCATTATTTATATTGCATTTCCTTAGCATCTTGAAGGCTAATTGAGGAGGGTTTGGTCAGATTCTCATGACGGTAAGTTCCCTAATTTTAATCTCTTTCATTTACCTTTTCTAAGTAAGAATTCATGATAGTAAATCCATAGAACTTGGAAGAATAAGAGAGGGTTTTTGGGTTTCTTTCTTGAATAAGTTGTTAATTATAAAACCTTGATTGTTAATGGATTAAGCTTGATTAAGTATGGAATTGATGAGTAGGAGCTTTATAAACATGATTCATTCATTATTAGTGACTAATTTGTGAGATTTAAAGTTAAGGTTTATACCCAAAATATTGGGGGTTTCACCTAGAATCCGAATTTGAGTAATAGATGAGTTCTAGCTTCTAATTGACGGGAATTGATCATCTGGAGTATTAATTTCATGTTGAGACCTATGGATTCCTAATTTCATCTTCTTAGTTCATAAACCCCAATCCATGGGCTGGGATTTGGGTCTTGAATAGAAGTAAAGGTTGAATGATGTTTCTTCTTGATTCTAATTTCATAATTTGGATGTGATTAGACTTCCATTATCACGAGGCTCAAAGGAAAGAAAGGACTATGGTTTGACTATTGGAGACTTTGTTGCTCGGCGTTTCAGGTAAGTTACGGTTTACCTTATGGGGAGACTTCGATTAGCCAAGTGTATGTTTAGATGATATTGTCGGAAAATGCACGTAAACCTTCGGGTATGAAGTTGGGTTGGATATTGCCTTAGGTTGGGCCGTGTTGAATGATTTGGGGGCTAGCCACCCCGTTGCGTTGTTGACTTATCTTGTTTTATTTACTTATTGGCTCGTTGCCACGTTGAGACATTGGATATTGGTGATTAGTGAAATATCATGATTATGATATTGCGGTGCTTGACTTTGATATTGATATTAAGATGAGATTTGTGATTCCATTGTGGCTTATTGTGTAGCCTTATTATTGATATTACTTGTGTGCCATGTGTGGTATTGTTTGGGATTGAATTGGTTGTTGATATTACATTGAATCGTATTCATACTCATTTCCATGATACATTGATATTGCATTGTTACGGTACTGAGTATAGAAAGTGAGAAGGAAATACTGATGCGTTGAAACACAGTGTATATCGAGTCATCTCTGGGCTATGTGCGGAATGACTGATATGAGAAGTATAGGTGGGAATGGAGTCATCTCTGGGCTGTGTGCGGAGTGACTGGTACATGGACTTCGCTGGTCCCCCATGGGTTGTGCTGCTAAGATGTGATGTTCCATTGGTCAGAGTACATATGTACGGTGCATATGCATTGCATTGTACCTCTTGGTTTTCTGTTATATGATTGTGATATACTGGTTCGGATTGATCACACTGCAACTTGGCACAGTTGGGTTTATATGCTATAATATAGGTGATGACTTGTTGCTATATGATTGTGATATACTGGTTCGGATTAGTCACACTGAGACTTGGCATAGTTGGGTTTAGATGCTATAATATAGGTGATGACTTGTATCGTGGTTATGGTTTCGTGTTGACTTGTACCTTGTTGTCTTACGTGTTTATCTTGCTTTGTTGTCTTTATATACGTTAGCTAGTCTTAATCGGCCTATGACACCTACCAGTACTTGTTGTTTGTACTGACTTACATTTGCTGCATTCTTTTATGAATGCAGAGTACCAGGTTGGATCTACTTCTACCCCTCGTGGCAGATTATCGAGGTTACGGCTGAGTCTATTTAGGGTGAGCATAAGGACTTTGGCTGCCCGAAGACTCTTCTTACTATTTATGTCTTATTTCAATTTCGAGACATCTTTTGATAAATTATGTATCATTCAGACTTGTAGTATTTGGTAGATGCTCTTGTATGACCAGACCAGACACTAGGGTTGGATTCTTATTACTTCAGCATTTTTTTTTATAGATTATTATCGTGAGACTTACATTATTCTATCTTCTTCCGCTTCATTTATGTTTAAAGATTGTTGGGATAAGAGTTCGCCTACCGAGGTGGAAAAGGTATGTACCCGCATGACTCAGAGAAAATGAATCGTGACAAGTTGGTATCAGAGCATTAGGATACCCGGTCTATAATACAAGAGTGTGTAGCGTCTCGTGGATCAGTATGATGAGCTCCGTATCTATCTGTGAGAGGCTATAAGAAATTTTAGAAAACTTCCAATTCTTTCATTCTCTTGTGCGACTTCATTCAAATTGGTATCTGAACTTTCTTATTTTAATCACCCAACAAGGGTGGAAACTCATCCTCGAATTCTTATGTGAATGACCGATCTATGATGTGTTGTGGTATGGTACGAGATGTGTTATTCTGTTTCGGACGCGTGATCAAGTTTCTATGGCTTAACGATTCGATTGTGTGGAGTCGCGATTAGATTTGGTTGTTGTGTGGGGTCGCGATTAGACTCGTTTATCGTGGGGAATTTCTTGAGAAATGGTAAAGACTTTTGTGGAAAGCGTGTAGAGAATTAAGGTTTCTTAGGATATCTCGGATATGAGTACTTTCGTGATATTAGAAAGAAAAAAAATGGTATCTGACATGGTGGTTAGGATAAGGTTGCAATTGATGTGAGGGCGAATTTTATGTTAGGTTGTGAAAGGTAAAAGGGGTTCGGCATGACAGAATAGTACTGATAGGAGTGTTTGTCTGGCTATAGTTACTATGGAGGATTGAATTTCATGGGAATAATTAGGCAGGGTATGGTAGCGACTGTATTTGCAGGTTCACGCGATATCTCGGGGATATGGTGCTAAGGAGTCAATCTTGTTATTAACTCGTAGATGTTAAAGGACTATTCTGTTATTAAGTGAATGCTATGGACACATCGTTTGATCGGTAAATTTGACTGAGTTGTAGGCTTCTGAGGAGCTAGTAATCAACTGATAGAAATGACTTCAATTACGGGCGAATGCGATGAGTTAACGACTTGAGGAGTTACTGGTTGTTTCACTTAGATTTGAGGAGAAATATTGATATTGTTGTTGTGGTTCATTTGGATTAGATGGATGATCAGTTTAGAGGATCGAGTGGATTTGAGTGTTTGTTAGTTAATAGTACTGAAGGATTATAATGAGGCATCTTGCTATCTGGTTCAGGGGATCAAGGTTCGTAAGACTTGAGGTGAGGTAGTATAGGTACTTGAGTCATGTTTGGATTGCGGGGGCATTATGTTATAACCTTCAGTAAAAGGTGTGACCGATGAGGTTGATTGGTGTCTTTGAGTTTAAGGGCAGAAAGGAAATCGTTGAAACAAGAATTAGCGATGTGAGAGCTTGGTTGTGATTGTTCAGTATAGAGTGGCCTTGAGAGTTTAAGGATGAGTTGGAATTTTCAATTGTGTCGTGATCTAATAGGACCAGTGATTGACTAATGGGACGATTACCAGTGTTGGGCCAATTCAAAAGTTTAGTACTCAGGAGGGTTAATCAGGTGCTGCACCTAATGTTGGACTAAGGTTGGGGGCCTTATATTCATTGTGTAAATTTGACTAGATCCCGTTACTAGTGGTGTTATTACTCGGCTTATGTGATTGAATATAAGGAATAGTCGTGCTAGTGGTTAGAGGTGTTCAGATTCGATAAATGAGGTAAAAGGTGATTCTTCGAGGGCTAGCAACGTTAAGGATTTTGAGTAAGGGGTTAGTAAACGAGGATGCTTGAAATGGTAGATCAATGATGGGTTAACTGAGTTAAGTTCGGGATAGCATTTTGGAGATTGAGTAAGACAATTCGGGCAAGGACGATTCAGTTGGATACATGGGGATATTAGTAAGACTGTTATGTGATACGCCGGATTTAGAGAATGTTCAGTTTTGAGTGGTAAGCGTTAAGCAAAATCTAATGTGCAGAGTGTGTGGTATGATCCTATCTCCAGGATTGATTCGGCTAGCTTGCAAGACTTATGATTATGCGGTATTCGATGGAGTACATTCGAGGATTGATTATGGTATCGATGATCATGAATTGATTAAAATGTGGGAATTTGACGAGTCGATAAAAGGTGTTGTTGATCGAGAGTCGGTAAGAATGAGGTGCATCTTGGGATTACTTGAGTCTATTTAGATTGCGGCGTCGTTGTCTTGCATATTCAGATGAGATGTGACTGTTGCATGAGCTTAAGGAAGGAAGTTTATATAAATGGACTAAGTGATATCAGGAAAATTCTGTGAGGTTCGTGTCGGCAATTAGTGATAAGCATATTTCAGTGAACCGACATGTTGAGGTTTATAAAAAGTGGCTTGGTGGTACACCTTTGGATAAGTTTCGTAACATTCTACAGTGGATGAGTTAGCATACTTTAAGAGAAAAGATTTGTGGAATCCTTATCATGTGAGGACTAGAGTTATATTTTCGAGGTGAGACCCTACTCGTGGTAATATATTATGTTGCAAGTAATATTGACCGGACAGTTTGGGTAAGCGTCTTTGGTTATTAATGACTTGGGGATAGTTGTGTGAGATTTAGAGCGGCAATGTAAGATTGGATACTTTCGGAAAATTTATGGGCATATCGAGGTGATACAATGAGAGGTTCGATGGTTAAATGATTATTATATGAGGCTTCAGGTTTTGCGTCGAAAAGTTTGGGGTTGTATAGGATTTGCGTGTCGGGTAAAGGTTGAGAAGCATGACGATTGGAATCGTAAGGTATAACTCTTCGTTACTAAGTTGATAACTCGGATAGGACTCAACTTGTTAAGTCGAGGGTGATAGATATGATTTGTTATGCGTGAGGAAAAGATTAGAATTGGCCGCCACAGATGTGAGATATGACTGTGATTGGTTTTGGAAATTCAGAGTCAGTTCAAATGGCTATTGGTGATATTCGAGAGTTGTGCATTCATTCAGGATCAACAATGTTCTAGTTAAGCTTACTGGTCTATGGTTATATTTCCAGGAAGATATTTAAGGATTCGATATGTTTCGGTTCAGATTTAAGGTATGACAGATTTACCGAGCTTTGTCAGGGTTTTCTATTGGATTTGATGATATTTTCTGAGAACAGTTAATTGGATAGAATAATGGTTTACAATGAGCTTAGTGTAAATTTGAGGAGGAATTGTTGTACGAGAGGTCTTTATAGTGACCAGTTGGGTTCCGATGGACTTTGCTCGGCGAGATATTCAGTGTTATGGTTCCTGTATTATGATTTAAAGGTTTAGGAAGACTTAGAGCTAGCCAAGTTGGCTGTCAGTAAGATCAGTTTTGATGAAATTGCGTAAAGAACTGGATGAATCAAGTATTCATTCTGGAGAGAGTAAGTCACGATTTCAGGTTTGTAGTGTGTGTGTTCATGTGTTTCTAAGAAATCACGGTGCGAGAAAAAACTTCAGCAAGTGTGAAGGAAAGGTTAGCGGAATCAGAATATCTTTTCGACTCAGAATGGGTTATGGGTTGTGGCCATGTTTCGAAGGATTGCGTTGGTTTGGGAAAGTGGTTATGGGGCCTATTGATCCCGTTCAGATTCGCGATTTTATCAAATCAGAGAATTTGAGCAAAAGCAATTCGTTTATCCGAGAATCAGTTGTGGGGGAAATTCGAATATGGAGATATGAGAATTGAAGCTTGAGCTAAGTTTAGAGAGTTGTGACTGGTAAAGTGAGCGAGTAGGTTCTTCTGAAGGTTACACCCATGCAGGGTGTCATGTGATTAGGGAATGAGGGCAAGTGAGCTCAAGGCGTGTTGGCCTGTTTGAGACTATCTGCTGCATTGCCCTATGTTTTACGAGTTAGTTTCCCACCAGACCGATCAGGTATTCATCCAGTCTTCCATGGTTTATGTTGAAGAAGTACCATTCTGATGGTTCTTGTATCATTCATTGGGATTCAGTTCTGAGCGATGAGAATCCTTCCTTGTAGGAGGAGCCCGATATGTGTTCGAGATATCCCTAGTTGTTGCGAGCTCAGGTATTTTCCCCGTTCTCTACCTTGTCGCTCGAGGACAAGCGATTGTTTAATTGGTATCTGATGTAACGACCGTTTGGTCGTTATTGCTTTTTCAATGCTTTTGACCCTTTCCTGAGCTTTGTTAACTCACATTTGATTTGAGGGGACTGTTGACATGCTTCCCGAGGTCTTTGGATATGATTTGGACGATTTTGTGAAAATTTGGGCTTAAAGTGAAAAATGGTTGACTTTTGGGTAAACAGAAATTCTGAGAAGTCTGGATGGTCGTTTAGAACTTGTGTGTATATTTAGTTCGGTTCCCAATGCACTTGGGTGCATTTTGGGACTTGGGTTGGAAATTTAGTTTTGAGGTATCGGGTGTTGACTCGGTTAGTTTGAGGTATCGGGTGTTGACTCAGTCAATGAGACTTCCGATGAGAATTCCGAGGCCACAAGTGCGTTTGTAGCGCGTTTTTATGTATATCTGCATATTTGGTTTGTGTCCGGGGGGTTTCGGGATGGTTCCGGGTGTTGATTCCAAGTTTGGAAGACACCAGAAATTTCTGGTAGCTTGTGACCGCTTTAGCAGTGGGGTGACCGTGAAGCGGTGGGGTGACCGCGGAAGTGGCCGACGGGACATTTTCCTATTTAAAAGCCTTATGAAAACCCTTATTCCTCCCATTCTTTATATGAAATTTTCGTAGCATCTTGGAGGCGATTTTTGAGGAGGGTTTGGTCAGATTCTCATGAGGGTAAGTTCCCTAATCTTAATCTCTTTCATTTACCTTTTTCAAAGTAAGAATTCATAGTAGTAAATCCATAGAACTTGGAAGAATAAGAGATGGTTTTTGGGTTTCTTTCTTGATAAATTGTTAATTATAAAACCTTAATTTGTTGGTGGATTAAGCTTGATTAAGTATGGAATTGATAAGTAGTAGCTATATAAACATGATTTCGTCATTATTAGTGACCAATTTGTGAGATTTAAAGTTAAGGTTTATATGCAAAATTGGGGGTTTCACCTAGAATCCGAATTTGAGTAATTTATGAGTTCTTCTAGCTTCTAATTGATGAGAATTGATCACCTAGAGTATTAATTTCATGTTGAAACCTATAGATTCCTAATTTCATCTTTTTAGTTCATAAACACCATTCCATGGGTTGGGATTTGGGTCTTAAATAGAATTAAAGGTTGAATGATGTTTCTTCTTGATTCTAATTTCATAATTCGGAAGGAAGGGAAAGACTAAGGTTTGATTATTGAAGACTCTGCTGCTCGGCTTTCTAGGTAGGTTACGGTTTACCTTATGGTGAAACTTCGATTAGCGAAGCGTATGTTTAGATGATATTATCGGAGAATGCATGTAAACCTTCGGATGTGAAGTTAGGTTGGATATTGCCTTAGGTTGGGCCGTGTTAAGTGATCTGGGGGCTAGCCACCCCGTTACGTTGTTGAATTATCTTGTTCTATTTACTTATTGGCTCGTTGCCACGTTGAGACATTGGATATTGGTGATTAGTGAAATATCATGATTATGATATTGCTGTGCTTGACTTTGATATTGATATTGAGATGAGATTTGTGATTCCATTGTGGCTTATTGTGTAGCCTTGTTGTTGATATTACTTGTGTGCCATGTGTAGTATTGTTTGGGATTGAATTGGTTGTTATTATTACATTGCATCGTATTCATGCTCATTTCCATGATACATTGATATTGCATTGTTACGGTACTGAGGATGGAAAGTGAGAAGGAAATACTGATGCGTTGAAACACATTGTATTTCGAGTCATCTCTGGGTTGTGTATGAAATGACTGATATGAGGCGTATAGGTGGGAATGGAGTCATCTCTGGGCTGTGTACGGAGTGACCGGTACATGGACTTCGTCGGTCCCCCATAGGTTGTGTTGCCGAGATGTGATGTTCCATCGGTCAGAGTACATGTGTACGGTGTATATGCATTGCATTGTATCTCTTGGTTTTCTATGATATGGTTGTGATATGATTGTGATATACTGGCTCGGATTGGTCACACTGAGACTTGGCATAGTTGGGTTTAGATTCTATAACATAGGTGATGACTTGTACCGTGGTTATGGTTTCATGTTGACTTGTACCTTGTTTTCTTACGTGTTTATCTTGCTTTGTTGTCTTTATATACGTTAGCTAGTCTTAGTCGACCTATGATACCTACCAGTACTTGTTGTTTGTATTGACCTACACTTGCTGCATTCTTTGAGGAATGCAGAGTACCAGGTTGGATCTACTTCTACCCCTCGTGGCTGATTATCGAGGTTTTGGCTGAGTCTATTCAGGGTGAGCATAAGGACGTTCGCTACCTGAAGACTATCTTATTTCCATTTCGAAAAATATTTTGAGATCTTATGTATTGTTCAGACTTGTAGTATTTGGTAGATGCTCTTGTATGACCAGATCAAATACAGGGGTTGGATTCTCATTACTTCCGCATTTTCTTATATTATTATCGTGAGACTTATATTATTCTGTCTTCTTCCGTTTTATTTACGTTTTAGATTGTTGGGATAAGGGTACGCCTACCGAGGTGAGAAAGATAGGTGCCCGCACGACTTAGAGAAAATGGGTCGTGACAAGAATCCTTGAGTTCATTGTTCTACAAATAAGAACGCAAGGTTTCTCTCTCTGAATCAAACTCAGGGAAAGATTCCTAGAGTTTATGGTTTTACAAATGAGAATTTAAGGATTCGATCCTTGAGTTCGAAATCCAGCACATTGTGTTGGAGTTTTAATTGTCAAAAATTAGAACTCATTCGATACGTATGTCAAACATATGTTTTGTGTTCCAACTAGGGGTACTTTTGTTAAGATTTTATCTCCACCTTAAAAGTGATTATTTCTCGATTACATTTCAAAAAGTGCTAAATAAATATTGATTGGTGGCTCCAAAAACTGATTACGTTCTCTGTGTCCTATTCAGCTCTCATTAGCTGACTGAGCTTCAGTATTTTGGGAAGCTGAAGCTAGAAAAAGCGACTAGGTCCTGCTTCACTTAAGTTTGTGGTCAAGGATCTTGCAATAGCAAAAAGTTCAAGGTTGACCAAAGTCTGCTTTCGTGGTCCAAAAGCTTGTATTCGTGGAGCCTTACAAGGCATCACTCTTCGCGATCGCGGATTCCTTGCTGATGTTTGCAGTGCACCAGTTCCTAGTGCACCAACAACTGTGAGATGCGAAACACCAGTGCCGAAGTAGCGGCGAGCCCCTCTAGTTTCAGCTCAAACCATCCCAGCAAGTGACAAATATTATAAGCAACATATAAACATGCTCAGAGCGTAGATTGAAATGCAAATACTCAAAACAAACGATTAGTTATAACACTTTCTCATAACTCTACTAGGACTGCAACTATACGTTCAATCCCTCAATGTAATAATCCTAACAAGTTTTTTCAGCTTTAATAAATGCTTTTTCTTAGTATTAAAAAAAAAGCTATTCCAGTGTGACTCTAATTCCAAAAGTACCACATCCCACTTCAATCAAAGAGTACAGGCCTATCTCTTGTTGTACTGTGTTATTTAAAATTATCTCCAAAATTTTAACCAAAAGGATGCAGTCAGTGATAGACAAGTTGGTAGATAATTCACAAGCTGCTTTTGTTCCTGGTAGACTTATTAATGACAACATCATTTTAAGTCATGAATTGGTAAAAGGCTATGGAAGGAAAGGTATCTCTCCAAGGTGCATGCTTAAGGTGGATGTGCAAAAAGCCTATGACTCCATTGAATGGGCTTTCCTAGAGCAAGTATTGATTGGGTTAAACTTCCCTGATGGGTTTGTTAGATGGGTTATGACATGTGTTACTACTGTCTCATATGCTATTATGGTAAATGGAAAACTCACAAAGGCCTTTCCTGCTAAAAAAGGATTGAGACAGGGTGACCCCCTATCACCCTTTTTGTTTGTACTATGCATGGAATACCTTACAAGACCGTTGAAAACTCTAAATAAAGACCCTGATTTGAACTTTCACCCAAAATGTGAGAAACTGAACATCATTCAACTTGGGTTTGCGGATGATCTTTTATTGTTTTGTAGAGGAGATGAAAGTTCTGTGATAAGGTTGTTTGCTTGTTTCCAAAAGTTCTCTGCAGCTTCTGGACTCATTGTCAACACTAGCAAAAGCTCTGTGTACTTTGGGGGCATGGAACAGGCCATAAAGGATAGTATTTTGAGCCTGTTGCAATTCTCTGAGGGTTGCTTGCCTGTCAGGTACCTTGGAGTGCCACTTAGCACCAAAAGATTATCAGCAGCCCAATGTATTCCTTTGCTTGATAAAATGACTAGTAGAGTGACACACTGGACATCAAAATTGCTCTCTTATTTTGGGCGGTTACAGCTTCTCATATCAGTCTTATTTGCGGTACAAACTTTCTGGGCTCAAGTTTTCATTCTACCAAGGAAGATCATGAAGAAAGTTGAATCAATATGTAGGACCTTTTTGTGGACCGGAGCGATATGAGTTCTAGGAAAGCTTTGGTGGCTTGGGAGCAGCTTTGTTTACCAAAAGTAGCGGGGGGACTGAACATTTTACATGCTCAAACGTGGAACAAAGCAGCCATAGGTAAAATACTATGGAACTTGTGTAAAAAGGAAGATGAATTGTGGGTAAAATGGGTGCATGTATACTACATAAAAGGGTAGTATCTATGGGACTGCGTGCCCAAACAAGCTTCTTGGGTGTTGAAAAAGATTTTTAAGGCTACTAAAACTTTGACTGATGCTGGAATGGACTATCAACAAGTGCAGGCTTCCTCTACTTTCTCAATTAAGTAGGTATATAAAGCCTTGAGAGGCTCCTTTCAGAAGGTACCTTGGAAGAGATTTACATGTGACAATGTTGGTGCACCTAAATGGGTTTTTATCCTCTATTTGGCTATACAAGGGAGGCTATACACTAGGGACAAACTACTGAAATGGGGTCTTATAGATGAAAATATTTGTCCTCTCTGTGAAGCTACTGCTGAATCTGTGGATCATTTGTTCTTTCAATGCCCCTTCTCAGCTGCCATATGGGGGAAACTATTGATCTGGCAGAACTTTAAGAGAAATACCATGAGCTGGGCTGAGGAACTGCAATGGATGATACACCATGTGAATGCCAGGAATACTACGGTTGAAACGTTTAGAATTGTGGTGACTGGATGTGTTTACTTCATATGGCAGGAAAGAAATGCACGCATTTTCCAAGGGAAAAAGAAGACTCCTGAATTGCTTATACGATTGATCGTACAAGAAGCAGTGCAAAGAGCAAGCATGAAGCCTCGACTAGCTAGCAGACTGCTGGACCTGAATTTCTACCCTTGAGAAACTAGACTAATGGTGGACTTGTTTTGTTGAAAAGAGCAGCTTAGTTACTAGCTGTTTATGATGCTGGACCATGGGACTGTGTCCATGAGCTAGTTTTTTTTCCCTGAGCAGTGTACAGAAACAACTCTTTGGTTAATAAAATGACTTATTATCAAAAAAAAAAAAAACTATTTGTCTATTGGTGTTGAAGTACTAGCAAAAGGCACTCCTTAAGTATAAAGATTAATGGTTAAGGCAAAGGAGCTAGCCCGGGGTTTAGGCCACCATTAGTGGAAGTTCAAGTGCTCAACTCATCATAACAGCTCATATTAATTATTAATTACAAGATAATTATACTTTACTAGTTTGAAAATCCACTTGTCAACTTGAATAACTAGAAAGCAAAATAAAACAAAATCGGAAACCAAATTTTCACTTAGTTAATAATATAGGAACTACAACACGGAAAAATTCGTTTCAAAAAAGTAAAATTCAACTGAAAACACTTTTCAGATCTATCATGAATTCATGACATAATTTATTAAAGGGAGCAACCACATATTACTACCAAAAAAAAAAAAAAATTATTTATGAAATTTGTCGTTAAATTACTCCATAGCTAATAAAAATTTATGATAATGATTCGCTAAATAGGATTAGCGACCGAGTTTTCTAGCTACGGAATTTTCCTTTACTAATTCTTGTTTTCTTTAGTAGTGGATCATTACCAATTGGAGTTGGTAGGGTTTGGGGGGGGGGGGGGGGGGGGTTGAGTGGAGTTTGTTGGTTTATATATAGAGTGAAGTAAGGGAAACTTCAAGTTCAAATTGACTAGATTGAGTTTTCACATTGTTGAGATGAAGTTCCACTACTTGTTTTGCTGCGTTCTAACAATGGGTATCCTAGTCTCTTCAGGTATGAAAGGAAATCCCTTTCCTTGAAAATTGTTTTTCTCTCCAGTTATATTGATGAGTTGAAATATAATAATATGTAACTCTTGACAGTATTTTTGAGAGCTAAAATTGAAATCCTGCTTCTTGTATAGATTGGAGCCTGTTTCAATCCTATGTAGGTACCTTTATAACCTTTTTGTTTGTTATATATAAAAAAGAACATCCACCCTCAGTTGGATGATTAACTAAAATTAATACGTAAGTCTTCACAGTAAGTCTGATATGATAATCTGAGAAATAATATAAAACCTGTTAAAATCAATCAAATCGTATTGATAATATTAGAAAATCTTTTAACTATTAATGTAATTACTTAAGTATTATTTTGATAGGTACAATGTTTTCTGAACTATGTTGATGTTGAATTTGAACTAACAAATCAATTTGAGGTAGCAGTTATATTTTTGTCAAATCAAGTTTTAAGAGGAACCTAATATTAGATAAATCCTAGAGACTAATTAAGGAGTGGTACTAACACTATAGAATCATCATTTCTCATCCATTTCGGTTTCAATATTAAAATGTAGTATAAAAATATACCTATTTCATAATGTTTTACGTGTAACACGATAATTTTTTAATTTCTTGTTTTGGATATTAATTAAGCAGTGGAAATAAGAAGGATGAAGGAAGAAAAAGGAGGAAGGTGCTTGGCAGTAATGGAGTGGAATGGATGCAACCTTTCATCTTGCAAGATGCGTTGCTTACAAGTGAAGAATGGGAATGGAGTTTGCTTACCAAAAATACACGAGGGATACCAATGCATTTGCTATTTTAATTGCTGACAAAATCTTCAATGCTGTAATCATCAGTTGATCTAATAGAGATTTTCTCAAACTAATAAAGATTCACATGAAAGATGACGCCTTAATTGTTCATCTTTAAAATATACTCTCTCTACCCGAGGAGTTGTTTTTTTTTTGGAAGCCGTAACCACTATTCTTTGGGTGCGCATAGGGTAAACTCAGCTCCTGTGCAATAGCTCGCAAATCACACAGGAGAGATAACATTATTTTGCGCGGATTGCCCTTCTTTTGGGGTGATCTTTAAATTTTGCCCCTCATATTTATGGTCTTTAAATTATGCCCCTCATATTGCTGGTCTTTAATTTTTGCCCTTCGCATTGCAACTCTGAGCGTTCACGTAGAAATCATGAAGTTCTGAGTTCGAACTCCCGCTCAAGCATAAATTAAAAAAAAATTGCAAGGTAAGGTTTGGGTCGCGTGTATGCGGGACCCGACATACTCTTATTAAGGAATTACCAAATTTATGCCGGACCCGGCATACTCATGCCTTATGGGAAGACTTGGCATAACTATGCCAGGTCCGACATAACTTTGATAATTCCTTAACAAGTTTATGCCGGTGGGGGCATACTTTTAATGGACAAACTTTTATGCCGGACCCGACATAAACTTGTGAAGGAATTACCAAAGTTATGCCGGACCCGGCATACTTATGCCAAGTCTGCCCATAAGGCATAAGTATGTCGGGTCCGACATAACTTTGGTAATTCCTTCACAAGTGTATGCCGGTGGGGGCATAGCGAAATTTAAACTCTGTCTTGCGATTTTTTTTTTTTAAATTTTGACTGTGTGGGGGTTCGAACTTGGAACCCATGGGTTTTAGCCGAAGGGCAAAATTTAAAGATTTCAAATATGATGGGCAAAATTTAAAGACCACCCCAAAAGAAGGGCAATTCTGTGAATTTCCCGAGAGATAACTCGCACTAGGCAAACCCTGTGTGACGAGCTCGACCCAAAAGGCAAATCCCCTACTGTAAGCCCGAGACCTCCATTATGAAAGTCCCATGCTCAACCAACTGAGCCACCCTTGTGGGTAAGAGAAATATAAAAAAACACAAAAGAAAAAAATATATAGAATTAGACCTTTTAAAGAACTCAAGTGAGGCCAGCGAGGTTTGAACCCTCGCCAATTAATCTCTCTCCCGAGTTATCGTTATACTTTTCGCTTTCAAGATTCAAACTATGTGAACTTTGACCAACATTACATAATGTCTTTTTTCATCATATTGACATGAAACGAATTGCAACTTATAGTACTTGTCATATAGTTTTTGAGTATCTCTAAATTTTGGTTTTAAAATATTGAGTTGATCTAATTTAACGTTAGGTATTAATGAAATTGACTCTAAAAAGGCGAAAAGTGCCACATAAATTGAGTCGAAGGAATAATTATTTAATTTTCTTTGGTATTAAATCAATAACAATAAGTGTGTATCTATCTATCTATCTATCTATCTATCTATATATATATATATATATATATAGATAGATAGATAGATAGATAGATAGATAGATAGATAGTCTAGGCACACGTGTTTGGGTGTTTAAAATAAAATTCGAAGAATATAAAAAAAGGAGGCATGGAATATATATATATATATTATATATATATATATTTTATTTTTTTTAATTCACATAAAGGTTCCGTTATATTGAGATAGTAAAGATGCAAGAGTTTGAGAAGCAGTTGAGTTGGCGTAAATAAAACCAATAGAATCCCTCAAAGATTTTTTGTACAAAAATTAATGATACTGCAGTATTATAGCCTGTTTGGCCAAGTTTATTTTTATCTAAAAGTGCTTATTTTTTTGATACTTACTTTTTTTTTTTTTTTTAAAAAGATGTTTGGCCAAGCTTTGAGAAAAAACAAGTGTTTCTGGAAAGTAGTAGAAACAGTTTTTCAGAAGCTAAAAAAAAAAATAGTTTCTGCTCAAAAACACTTTTTTGAAAAACACTTTTGAGAATGGAAAAGGGTCAAATATACCCATGTACTATTGGAAAAGGGCTAAATACACCCCTCGTTATAATTTGAGTCCAAATATACCCCTACTGTTTGCTAAATACACCCCTCGTTATAATTTGAGTCCAAATATACCCCTACTGTTATACTTTGGACACAAATATACCCTCCACCGTTAAAGTTGTCCAAGGTGGACATCCAATCCTATATGACACTGACATTTGATGAGATGATACCACCTGTCATGCCATCTCAGCACCACTAACACATTTTACCCCTATCCTTAATTTGTCTTCCACCTCTAAAATTTTCTCCTTCCCTAGCTCCATGTCAAAAATGGGGACTGCTTACCTAAATTACATTTCCAGAGAGATGAACTTCAACATTTTTCCATACCGAACAACCTTAAGTGTAACTCAACCATGGCAGGTTACATAGCTTATTTTTTGGGAAACAACAGTCATGAGTCACCTATGTAGTTCTAAGTGTGACATGAACTCTAGTGAAAATATCGAAGTAAATTAAACCCATAAAATTCAGACTTGCAATAGTATTATTTTTCTCACAAAAATAAAAATTAAAAATAGAAGACTTGTAACTTATTTCTCAATAATGATGTGGGAGTTAATTGTAATGGCTCAATTTTCAGAGAGTTCACCCAAGTACGGGAGTCAATGCACTCAGCTATGTCGACGAACAAGACAGAAATGGGGAGAGGATTTTTTTTTTTTTTTTGACATGGTGGTGGAAGGGGAAGAAATTTTAGAGGTGGAAAAAACAAATTGAGGATAGAGGTAAAATGGGTTAGGGGTGTTGAGATGACATGACGCGTAGCATCTACCTCATCAAATATCAGTGTCATGTATGATTAGATGTCAACATTGGACAACTTAAATGGTGAAGGGATATATTTGTGCTTAAAATATAATGAGGGGTATATTTGACCCTTTTAGATAGTACATGGGTATATTTGACTCTTCTTCGTTTTGAGAAAAATACATTTGGAAGCACTTTTTAAAAGTTTGGCTCAATACAAATTGCTGATCAAAACACTATTTAAATTAATTGACAAACACAATCTGCTTTTCGCCAAAGTTTATTTTTTATTTTTTTAAGCACTTTTGAAAAAAATATTTTTTAAAATAAGTTGATTTTAGAAGCTTAACAAAACAGGCTATTAGTACCGATATAGAAGTATTAGAAGAAATTAAGATTGTTAAAAATATTCTATGGGCTCTGTGTATATATTTATTTACACCTTAGAAAAGTCGGTTCTTGAACTACCAAGGACGTGAGCACTTCGATAGTTTAGAAATTGAATAGATGATTCATGAGATATGCCTATTGTCTATGTTAGACATACTTTAATATGCCTATTGTCTATGTTAGACATACTTTAACATAACTACACCTACAACTTAGTTGAATTTGAATTTTATGTTCAGAATTTGTTTTCAAATTCATACATAAGGTAGAGCATATGACACCTTTTTTTTTTTTTGTCAGTATAAAAAAGAATAACATTTTTCTATATTTAGCAACAATTTAACTTTAAATTCTCATTTTACCCTTAATGAAATAATTTCTAGCCTCAAAAATGGCTTTGCCTTGTTCTTTTACCATAAGATTCAAAAGTATTCATTTTTTCTTAAAATTTATGCCCAGTCAAATATCCTCATATAAATTAAGACGGAGAGAGTATCTATTTATGAGTTTGAGTTTCAAAATGAGTGTACATCAACCATGCATATATAGATTGAAATGAAACAACGTTTACTCCCATCTTTGGCAAATTGTCATATGGTATCAAAGCATCTAAAAGTCTCATGTCTAACAATGACCTTCTCATCCAACATCTGCCAAACATCGTCCCAAAACATCTCTGGAAATTTAAACGTAGGACATGATCTTGAGAGATATGTGGATGGTTCTCGCAGATGCCTTTCTACAACTTTTCCCAATTAAAACCTTTTAATCGTAGCCAGTTTGAAAAGTAATTGATGCCAAATTGATGTTAGAAAATTGAGATGTAATTGATTTATTCATTTAATTAGTTCAATTTCTTGATTTAACGGACCAAAATATTTATCAGTTGGTCGCTGATTAGTTTAAACAATTAATTAATTGATTAATTATTTACTGGTTTGACTTCAAAACCTTATAAATATGTTTAAAAATCATAATTTATGTGATAAATATTCCAATGATATTTTGTCAAATGAAATGTCAAAGTGTTATCAAAGTAATTTTGTAAAATCATCTTGACTTTGAAAGTACATATTCTAGTCTGTTTGTGATTAAAAAAATTCGACTTATCAGGCGTTCATTCGATATTTCACGTTTCGATGTTGAAGAGGTATCACGGCGATGGTTCGTACATAATCCGTTGGGATTCGATTTTGCTAGATGAGAACTTGACATATAAGGAAGAGCCTATCGCTATCTTAGATAGAGACGTCCGTAAGTTGAGGTCGAAGGAAATAGCCTCCGTGGAAGTCCAGTGGAAGAATCGCCCAGTTGAGGAAGCTACTTGGGAAACAGAATTGGATATGCAAAGCAAGTATCCTCAGCTTTTCGGCGAGACAGGTACCTTTTTCCTAGATTCCTCATCCTTGTCCGTTCGGGGATGAATGGTGTTTTAATTGTTATAATGATGTAACGACCCTCGCGATCATTATGGAAAATCTAGGATCGCCCTACCAAATAGAACATTTCCAAAGGTAGAATGAGCTAATAGAAACTCAATTGTAGAAGCCTAAGAGCTGGGAAATTGGTTTGTTTGTGATTATTGTTTGGTTGTGTTGAGTCAGTTGGGGGGTGACGTAGGAAATTAGACCTCCGTTGGGAATTCCGAGGCCACGGGTGAGTCTGTATGGTGTTTTTATATTTATGTGCATGTTTTGTTGATATTTGTGAGGCCTCGGAATGAAGTGTTGTGTGGTAGAGTAAAAAACTATGAAATTAACGAGCTTACTGGCTCAGTGGTACCGCTGCGGAGGGACCGCTGTAGCTGTGTGTCTATCACCGCCGCGGTCAGTCGAGTTTTGGTGTGTCCGGTATGGCAGGCACTGGACCGTTGTAGCAATGGCGCTATAGCATGATCAGGCCCGCCACAGCAGAGGGAAGAATTTAGTGAGGTCCGCTACATTGGGCACTTGCCCGCTATAACGGGACCGTTGCACCGACGGGTGGGCTGCCGTAGCGGTTGACGGAAACAAAATCCCGGGTTTTAAACACTTAGTTCCGAATTCTTTATTCATAAAACTCCAAAACAGTTTCCAAGGAGCACCTAAGGCGAAGTTCTAATCTAGGGAAAGAATATTCTTGAGAGGTAAGTCTCAACCATTCCTTCCTTCATTACGCGTTCATTTTTAAGTTTATCATCCTTTTAATAGGTCTACAATAGTGAATTGTGAATAGTAACCCTAGAACCTAATAAACTTTCAATAGTTGGTGGGTTATGAGTATTATTGTGTGATTATCATCTAAAGGCTTGGGTTATCACTTTCTAATCAAGAATTGAACTAGTAGAAACATGAACTAAGTGAATTGAGACGTAGGGTTTCATAAAAATGGTAGCTTGACCATAGAAACTGCTTGTAAGAGATAACTTGGTTGAATAGCCTTATAAATTGATAGTTGTGGCTGCGAAGGCCAATGTTAGGATGATTTACGTCTAGTAGTTATTCACCTATTAGAAAGGGTTAAGGTGGAAGGGTTAAGGTGGAAGGGTTAAGGTGGAAGGGTATGCACTGTATTGATATTGTTGACTAGAATGTTTGTGACGTATTTAGCATCTTAATTTCTATACTTTGAGAGTTCCGAGGCTTTACGGAAGGGAAAGGCTATAGCGGAGTGATTCGGATTGTTCCACCTCTGCAGTTGAGGTAGATTACGATCTACTTGAGTTAGACTTTGATTAGTTAATTGTATGTGTTATGAAGTTGATAGGAGAAAACATGTCTGGTCTTCAGGCATAATGTGTGTGGTTGAATTCCTATATGCTATTGATTGGGTGATTATGTGGTCTTAATGCCACTATTCGCTATGTTGTGACTTATCGTTTGATGATAATTATGGTAAGAAGTTAATATGATCTTCTTGATGAAATTGAGATACAAATTGTTAATCGATTGTTGAAAATAATGTGATAAGAAATATATAAATATGAAAAGGCTCATTTGACCAGGGGTGAGGATGAGACCTAGACATGAACATGCACATTTGACTGGGGGTGAGGATGTGACTTGGATTATAGGCTCGTTGTCCGAGGTTCGTTCCCGAACGAGTGGTACATGGACACCATAGGTCCCTTGCAGGTCATGACTATTGGGCAATGGCACCAATTAGCATGTATGGACACGAGTGGTCAGAGGCTGAGTAGTAAGAATGTTGTCGGGAGACTTATTTCCGTTGTTTGCTTCTATTGACTTGATTTTTGATATCATTGGGTGACTTGATTGTTAATATCATTGATTGACTTGTTGTTGGGCTATTTGATTATGTGTTGTTGACTGTTCTGTCTATTTTATTGATTTTATGATTCATGCATGATACTAATCTTAGTCAGCCTATGATATCCACCGGTACATAGTGTTTGTACTGATACCACCTTGCTGCATTCTTTTGAGTGCAGATTGTGATCCAAAGATTGCTACTCAACCTCACATTTAGCGTTGAGGCCATTTGCTGACAGATTGAAAGTAAGCTTCTATCCATGCCAGGCCGCCCGAAGTTTTTTTTTTTTTTTTTTTTTGATGTCTATTTCCATTTCAGACATTGATAGTTATTTATTTCAAACAATAAACATTCCTTAGACATGTTTGGATTAGAGTCCTTGTACAGCGACTTTCAAATTTTGGGGATTGTAATAATTAGGACTTCCGCATTTACGTTATTATTTTATGGCATGCCTATTTATTGATTTTATCTTGTGTTTAACCATTTTGAATTGGTTAAATAAAACTGTACTTGAATGATAAGACGGTTAGACATATTGGTTTGTTCACTAGGAGTTAGCGCGGGTGCCAATCATGGCAGGTTGGGTCGTGACAGAATTGGTATCAGAGCTTTAGGTTCATCGATCTCATCGTAAAAGGAAATGTCTAGTAGAGTCTTGCGGATCGGTGCAAAGACGTTTGTACTTATCTTCGGGAGGCTACCAGACACTAGGAAAATTCCTTTTTCTTCTTTCTTTCGTGCTACTTGATTTCAATTTGTATCTGGATGATTCAAATTAGTATCTGACTATCCTTCGTTCTCTTGCAGATGGCGAGAACACGTGTGGCAGCAACCAGAGGTAGAGGTGGAGGTAGAGGAGCAGATAGAGGGGCAGCACTGGCTGGGGATGGAGTCCTAACAGTTGATCCCGTTTCTCCAGTGGTTCCTACTGAGGCCGCGGGAGATGAAGCCGCACCAGCAGCAGTGCCAGCTCCGCCAAGGGCTGCAGCTGCTCTAGGTATACCAGATGCGATAGCCCAGGTGCTGAACTGGCTACATGGGTTGGCACAGACCGGAGCGATACCGGCCGTTCCAGCAGGTAGGGGTGCAGGGATAGCATTCCCAGGTTCGAAAAGAGTTCGGACTCCGGGAGTTCAGCATGTCGCAGCAGTGGCACCTCGCTTAGATGAAGTTCTGGATTTAGAGGCATTTTCGAGGCTAGTGGCAGGGCCGGTGAGGAGCATGACTTATTTTGGAGGTCCACTAAAATGAAGCCTCCGATTTTCTATGGTACTGAGTCAGAGGATGCACACGAGTTCATTATAGATTGTCATAAGAGGCTCCATAAGATGGGGACTGTGGACAAGTATGGTGTTGAGTTTTTGACCTTCCAATTCTTTGGTGATGCCAAGTTATGGTGGAGGGTATATGTGGAGTGCAGGCCAGCTGGGTCACCTCTGTTGACTTGGGTTCAGTTCTATTCGGTGTTTCTAGATAAGTATGTTCCGCATACTCTGAGGGACAAGAAAAAGGATGAGTGATACGCTCAAATTACACCTATTAATGGTATAACGTGGACGTTGTCAAATATAGTAACCCAACAAGGTTGTGGTCGAATCCACAGAGAATATGGTGTAAAAAGTTTACTAAACACATATTATACTAGTCTTGCGGTCCTGGTGTATTCCAGAAAAGGGTTTTATAGTTGATTTTTTTTGTGGACTAATTTAAAGTGACTGAAAATTTAAAGTTGTAAATATATGGGTAAAAAGAACCAAGGTTGTGTCTCTGTCAGATAAAGTGTATGATCATGGGTATTGATCTTGATATACTTCTAATGGACTGTTTGTAAAGATGCACTTAAACTCTATGTAAATCTGAACTATTTCCCAATAAGAAAAGATTATTTCTTTCTATGCTTTTTCCAAAGATAAGAAAGTATGCATGAAGAACGGTTAATTATGCCAAGTAAATTCGTCTTATTCCTAAGTGAATTTATTAAACAAGATTTAAAGCCCTGAGTTCTTGTTATTTGTTCTTACCTAACCCTAGCTATTTTTCCAAATAAACTAAAGGTTAAGGCGTTAGCTAATGTTTGTAACCACTAACTATATGATGAAAACAAAGAACAAATAAACCCTAGCAATCCATTATGCGTATATCTTTCATGATCCCCAATCACAAAATACCCATCCTTGGGTTCACAACCTTAGTAAAGGTGTTTAGCTACTCATGGCAACAAGAAAACAATAAAAGATTGAAGATTGCATAATTGAATTATTGTATTGAACTTACGAATAAAAATTGAAAGTAATGAATGTACTTGTCTAGAAATCTTCAAAAGCAATAATAACTCGAAAGTAATTACTACAAGTCTAAAACTCCAGATGTCTGAAAAATAAAACCTAAACAGGTATTTATACAAGTCAAAACTCGGAATAATCAATCCAGTCCTGTTCCATCTCAGCTTGCACTTCGACGGGTCGTCTTTGCACTTTGACGGTCGTCGACATGCTCGACGACTAAATCGACGATCTGAGTATACTTTTATCACTCTGCAGGAACTCCACTGTCGAAGCACTTCGACGGACCGTCGATCATGTCGACGGTATAAGTCGACAATCTGATGATGATATGATGAATTGTCATTTCGCAGGAACTTATCGACGAGGCAACTCGATGGGCCGTCGAGCATGTTAACGGTCCGTCCTTATGCTTATCAGAACAAATTGTTTCTTTTGCTCGTTTTTTCACTTTCCGAGCATTCTAACTTCAAAATACCTGCACAAAACACAAAACACATCAAACTAACACAAACTTGCTCGAAAACAAGTAAAACTTATAGTTAAAAAGAATTAGATGTGCCAAAATTCCCGGTAAATCAATGAGTTCACTAATATTGATCAAGGGAACTCGTTTGTTGTTGTTTATAAGTCCCGTTTCCGTTCCTTGTCCATATATGCTCTTCAGTTGCTGCCTACTGAGGAGGAGAGGATCAGACATTTCGTGAAGGGGTTGAACACTGGACTTCAGCTATCAGCACTTCAGCTTGTAGCCACTGGGGCTTTATTCCAGGATGTAGTGGAGCATGTCCGTGTTTTTTAGGGGATTAGACAGGAGCGTCATGCAAAGCAGGTAGAGAAGAAATCCCGAAGGGGTGGGAATTTTAGCAACTTCTTCTCCAAGGGTCAGAGTTCCCAGGTGTATTTGGGGCATCCGGTTCAGTCCGCTATGCAGGTGTCTGCTAGGGGCCCATCAGGGGCCAATCATTAGTCTTTGGATTAGCATGAGGGTTATACTGCTTCATCAATTTCTGTTGAGCGGCCTATGGTGGATCGTTCTTGTTATGAGTGTGGTGAGCCAGGGTATATTAGAAGGTTTTCCCCAGACTCAGACAAGGTGGTCAGGGGACTCAGTATCAGGATCTTCTGAGCTCCATTTGCACCAGATAGAGGAGGCAAGGACCGTGCACCGATAGGGAGGGGTGGCCACACCGCAGGTAGGGGTTGCGTCAAGCCTAACCGAGGCAGTCGGTAGGCAGGAAGATGTGGACAGCAGCTCGGCAGAGTCGGGGCACAGATTGGATAGGGTAATCACAATGGTTCATAGGCTACAAGAGGGCGCAGTGACTTTTACACTTTCCCAGGTAGACCCGAGATTGAGGCCTCCGATGCTGTCATCACATGTACTATCTCAGTTTATGACCGGATGGCTTCTGCTTTATTTGATCCGGGTTCTACTTTTTCATACGTGTTTTCATATTTTGCTGTGGATTTGGATATGATCTGTGATACGCTTGATGCCCTTATCCATGTATCTAATCCGGTCGGGGATTCCGTGGTGGTAGATAGAGTCTACCCTTCTTGCGTGATTACATTTATAGGATATAGTACTTGGGCGGCATAGTAGATTTTGATGTCATCTTGGGCATGAGTTGGTTGTACCCGCATTAAGAAATTCTAGACTGTCACTCTAAAATAGTTACCTTAGCTATGCCTAGGGCACCTAGACTTGAGTGGAAAAGTAACCTTAGTCCCCTCCCTAAGAAAGTCATATCCTTCGTTCGTGCTAAGAAGCTAGTAGAGAAGGGTTTTTTAGACTATTTAGCATATATCCGTGATACCGACGCAGATACTCCATCTATTAATTCACTTCCAGTGGTATGCAAGTTTACAGTTGTTTCTCCGCGGACTTACCGGGTATGCCACCTGACCGTGACATTGACTTTCAGATTATTTTAGACCCAGGGACTCGTCCTATCTCTATTCCACCCTATAGGATGGCGCTAGCAGAATTAAGGGAATTGAAAGAGCAGTTGCAAGATCTCTTGAGTAAGGGGTTTATTCGCCCAAGTGCCACTCTTTGGGGTGCTCCCGTGTTGTTTGTTAAAAAGAAGGACAAGTCTATGTGTATGTGTATTGATTATTGTCAGCTGAATAAGGTTACTATCCGAAACAAGTATCCCATCTCCCGTATTGATGATTTGTTTTATCAGCTACAGAGAGCTTCTGTGTTCTCTAATATTGACTTAAGGTCGGGGTATCACCAATTAAAGATTCAGGCAGAAAATGTTCCTAAGACGGCCTTCAGGACTAGGTATAGGCACTATTAGTTCTTGGTTATGTCTTTTGGGCTTACTAATGCCCCAACTGCGTTCATGAATTTGATGAACAGTGTTTTTAAGCCCTAAGTAAAATCTTTCGTGATAGTGTTTATTGATGATATCCTAATGTATTCTAGAAGTAAGGAGGAGCATGAGAAACATTTGAGGATTGCTCTTGGGGTATTGTGGGAGAAGAAGATGTATGCTAAGTTCTCCAAGTGTGAATTTTGGTTGTCTTCTGTGTCCTTCTTGGGGCATGTAATCTTGAAAGAGGTTATTATGGTAGATCCGCAGAAAATTCAGGCAGTCAGGGAATGGGCTAGGCCTACATCAGGGACAGAAATCCGTAGTTTCGTGGGTCTGGTTAGCTATTATCATCGGTTTGTGAAAAGGTTTGCCTCTATTGCTTCTTATTTGACCCATTTGATTAAGAAGGAGGTACTGTTTCAGTGGTTCGATGAGTGCGAGGAGAGCTTTCAAATGCTCAAGACATTGTTGATGTCACGCACCGAACCATGACCTGAGCGTAACACGACACTCGGGCCTTTCTTGCATGTGTCCGAGCGAACCTCATGGCTTTCTTGTCAACATGGGCATCAAAACAATATAATCTATATGATGCAATTTAAATGAATCAGGATAACATAATAGTCTGCAAACATGAAAGCATAACTGACTCTGTGAACTAACATCTGTCTATGAAACCTCTAAAACATGTCTGAATACTAACTACCAGGACATGGCCCTGGTCTACCATAAAACGAATACTAATGCAGACTCCATGTTGAACCCCGAGAGGAGTGGGGCTCACCAATAAGCTGATAACTGAAGTGATCCTACTGCGCAGGTGTATGCTCCTGAAAATCGGTATCTGCACCGTGAAGTGCAGGCCCCGGGCAAAAGGGACGTTAGTACATGGTGAATAGTACTAGTATGTAAAACCTGCTGAAATGAAGAACATGGCACAACATAGGTATAGGACATGAACTGAAACTGAATGTAACTTGAACATGAGCATGAAACGTGAGTAAAGTCTGAAAACAGTAAATCAATGGAAAAACATGTATGTAAAACTGCTTGTAACGTGGGGAACGCTATAGTATAACCGACAACATGATCGGGTACTTGCGTCCTACCAGCAGAATACTCACACCTTGCCAGGGATATGAGATTTAAGTAATAATAAGCATGTAAGGATCCAAACTGCATAATGAAGGTGTTGCCTCCTTGCTGACAACCCTTATCTTACGGTGGCAACGTAGTTTCAAGCTATCTGAGCCTTCTCGGTTAACTAAGCAATTCCAAAAAACATGAACATGATATAGTTGGCTAAGAAGCCCATGACTTTCGTGAAATAACTTGTAATCATGATATCACGAAATAACTTGTAACATGGTTTCATGAAATATCTTGTAATATGGTTTCATGAGATAACTTGTCATAGTCTTGCAAACATGTTCTTGATTCATGAATAATAACAATAGTTCATAATTATATATATTTATAATTGACTTGAAAACATGCTTGTAACTTGCTAGGTAAAATCATAAAGTTTCATATAAACATAATGGGAACACATGAGGAAGAATTCATAATTCATGGATTAAGCTAGGGTTCCTAATAACCGTAATGGAAGATTAGGAATACAATAACGAATACAGATACAACATTCATGTACATAAATACATAAATACGGGCTACCAATATGTTGGGTTTAATGCCCTAGGATTTGAACTTCATGGATATCAAGAAACGGAGCATGGGGAAGAACGTAGAGATTCCCACATGTGGATGGAAGTTCTACATACCTTAATTGCTCCAAAACTTGAATTAAACACTTGAATTTTGGAGAAGATTTCCTAAATCTTGATTCTTGAACCTTGAGGTGGGTTTTCTTGAAAACCCTAGATTAGGAACAATTATTTCTTGCTTAGATTATTAGAGTATATGTTAGAATTGAGTTGGAATAATTAGAGTAGGCTTACCATGGTGTTCTTGATGATGGAAGAGAGTAGGAGGTCGTTTTAAGGCTTGAAGGAATGAAAATAATGATGTGAACTGATACGGACGAATATATACTGTTCTGGAAAATTAAAATTTCCGCCCAGTTAAATACTAGCCGTATTTTGAAATACAGGCTGTATTTTGAAATACGGTCTGCACTGCGTCTCTTCAGTAAAATGGCCATAGATCTTTGCACAGATGTCCGTTTGACCCCCATAATATACCGTTGGAAAGGTATTGCAAAGCTCTACAACTTTCATCAAGGAAGTTTTCCAAATTCCAAATACGTTTTGAAATACGGACCGTATTTTGAAATACGATCCGTATTTAACCATATGACATCCAAATGCCAAATTCCAGAATGTTCAGAAATCCGCGGTACCAGTTTACGACTTGAATTATGTCCCGTATACTGAAATACGGTCACTGTTCATGGTCAAAGCTTACGTTAAAGGTACGAGGTGTTACAATATCTCCCCCTTAGGATCATTCGTCCTCGAATGATGGGTCATGGTTAAGAATATGGCTGAGCATGGCTTGAATACATGAATGTGAAGAAAACATGACATGAAACATGAGACATGAAAGGATGTGATTACATGAAAACATGGATACTGAAGCATGAGACATGAAACATGAGCGCTGGGTACATGACATGAGCATGAAACATGAGACTTAACATGACATGGCTTGAATACATGAATGTGAAGAAAACATGACATGAAACATGAGACATGAAAGGATGTGATTACATGAAAACATGGATACTGAAGCATGAGACATGAAACATGAGCGCTGGGTACATGACATGAGCGTGAAACATGAGACATAACATGACATGGGCCATGGAAAGTTACCTTGAGAGTTCTCTGCTTGTTGTTCAAACAAAAATGGGTACTTAGATTTCATATCCTCCTCGGCTTCCCATGTAACTTCCTCAACCTTCTGGATCCTCCACAGGACTTTCACTGAGGCTATTTCCTTAGTTCTCAACTTGCGAACCTGACAATCAAGAATGGCTACGGGGATCGCCTCATAAGTCAACTCATCCTTAACTGTTATAGTATCAGCAGGAACAACCAACGATGGGTCTCTTACACACTTCCTCAACATGGACACATGAAACATGGGATGTACAGCAGCCAAATCTTGTGGCAACTCATGTTCATAAGATATTAGACCGACCTTTCGCAGAATTCTGTAAGGTACAATATATCTGGGACTTAGCTTCCCTTTCTTGCTAAATCTCATAACACCCTTTATGGGTGAGACTTTAAGGAACACCCAATCATCAACTGAAAATTCTAAGTCCCTTCGCCTCTGTCCTGTATAAGACTTCTGGCGACTCTGAGCCGTTCTTAAACGCTCCTGTATTAACTTAACTTTCTCCATAGCGTGATAAACCAAATTTGGTCCTAACAACTCTACTTCACCAACTTTGAACCAACCAATTGGTGATCTACACCTTCGCCCATACAGAGCTTCAAACGGTGCCATTCTAATGCTAGTATGATAACTGTTATTATAGGAAAACTAGATAAGAGGCAAGTGATCATCCCAATTACCTTTAAAATCCAAGACGCATGCTCTCAACATGTCCTCCAGCGTCTGAATAGTACGCTCTGCCTGGCCATCTGTCTGCGGATGAAAAGCTGTGCTAAGGTTCACCTTGGTACCCAATCCTTTCTGAAAGGATTTTGAGAAGTTCGCTGTAAACTGAGCACCACGAGTTGAAATAATGGACACTGGTGTCCCATGCAATCTGACAATCTCATTAACATACAGCTTGGCATAATCTTCTGCTGAATCTGTGGTCTTGACTGGCAAAAAGTGCGCCGACTTAGTAAGCCTGTCAACGATGACCCAAATAGAGTCATGTCTCCTGGCTGAGCGAGGTAGACCTGATACAAAATCCATATTGATCATTTCCTATTTCCAGACAGGAATATCAATATTCTGAGCCAAGCCACCAGGCCTCTAGTGTTCGGCTTTCACTTGCTGACAATTCGGACACTTAGCTACAAAATCTGCAACATTCTTCTTCATATCGTTCTACCAGTAAATCTCCTTAAGATCATGATACATCTTAGTGAAACCTGGGTGAATGGAATACCTGGAATTGTGAGCTTCTAACATGATTCGTTCTCCGAGCCCATCTACATCTGGAACACACAATTTACCTCGGTATCTTAAGGTACCATCATCTCCCCCTTGTTCGAAAGCCGTCGTCTTATTCTTGTGAATCGCCTTTCAGCTGCAACAAGTAGGGATCATAAACTGTTTCTCCTTGACTTCATCGACTAAAGAGGAAAGAGCCCTATTCTGAACAACTACACCACCATCCTCGGAGTCCAAAAGTCGAACTCCAAGATTGGCCAAACGGTGAACTTTCTTTGTTATAACTCTCTTATCCACATCCACGTGGGCTAAACTTCCCATGGAACGCCGACTAAGAGCATCAGCTACAACAATCGCTTTCCCCGGATGATAAAGACTATCCACATCGTAATCCTTCAGCAACTCGAGCCATCTCCTTTGCCTAAGATTCAGCTCCCTTTGCCTGAAGATATACTACAGGCTTTTATGATCTTTGAAAATATCAACATGCACTCCATACAAATAATGACGCCATATCTTAAGTGCAAAAACTACAGCGGCTAACTCTAGGTCATGAGTCAGATAATTCTTTTTGTGAACCTTGAGCTGACAAGATGCATAAGCTACAACCTTACCATGCTGCATTAAGACACATCCGAGTCCAACTCTCGAAGCATCACAATAAACCACGAACCCTTTGGTTCCCTCTGGTAGAGTCAAAACTGGCGCATAAGTCAGTCTCGTTTTTAATTCCTCGAAACTGCGCTAACAGGCATCTGACCACTGAAATTTAACTTCCTTCTTCATCAGCTTGGTCAATGGTGCTGAAGTAGACGAAAGCCCCTCTACGAAACGTCGGTAATAGCCTGCTAGACCCAAGAAACTGCGGATATCTGAAATTGATGCAGGTCTGGGTCGATTCTTAACGGCCTCAATCTTCTGAGAGTCAACCTGAACACCCTCACCAGAAATCACATGACCTAAGAAGGCTACTGACTTGAGCAAAAATTCAAACTTAGAGAATTTTGCATACAACTTGCGATCCTTAAGAATCTGACGAACTATACGAAGGTGTTCTGTGTGCTTAGCCTCACTACGATAGTAAATGAGGATATCATCTATGAAGATAATGACAAAGAGGTCGAGGTATGGCTTGAAGACTCTGTGCATGAGGTCCATAAATGCTGCTGGGGCATTGGTCAAACCGAAGGACATGACACAGAATTCGAAATGACCATATCTGGTTCTAAAGGCTGTCTTAGGAATATCTTGTCCCCTAACCTGAAGCTGATAGTAACCTGATCGGAGATCTATCTTGGAGTAACATTGGGCACCCTGAAGCTGATCAAATAAGTCATCTATTCGTGGAAGAGGGTATTTGTTCTTGACCGTGACTTTATTGAGCTAGCGATAGTCAATGCACATATGCAAAGAACCATCTTTCTTGCGAACGAAAAGGACTGGGGCACCCCATGGAGAGACACTGGGTCGGATAATAACCTTGTCTAAAAGATCTTTGAGTTGAGACTTAAGCTCTCGTAATTCAGTTGGAGCCATCCTATAAGGTGGAATGGATATAGGTTTCGTACCTGGGAGTAGGTCAATTGCGAAATCAATTTCCCTATCAGGAGGGATTCCGGGAAGATCCTAGGGAAAGACTTCTGGAAACTCATTGACAACAGAGACTGACTGAAGAGTTGGGGTCTGGGAAGTTGAATCCCTAACCCGAACGAGATGATAGATATAACCCTTAGACACTATTTTTCTTGCCTTGAGGTAAGAAATAAACCCACCCTTAGGACTTATTGAATCACCCTTCCACTCTACGACTGGCTCATTAGGAAACTTAAAATTTACAGCTTTGGTTCTACAAGCAACTGACGCATAACATGAATATAACCAGTACATGGCTATGATTACATCAAAATCTATCATTTCTAACTCACATAGGTCAGCTGGAACAACATGGTGATAGACTTTGACTAGATAGCCCCTATAGACACGTCGGGCTATGACTGACTCACCAACTGGAGTAGATACTTCAAAAGGTTCTTTTAGCTTTTCAGGTTCAATACCAAATTTCCTAGCAACATAAGGGGTGACATAGGATAGGGTGGATCCAGGGTCCATGAGAGCATAAACATCGAAACTGAAAACGGTGAGTATATCTGTGACAACATCAGTACGGGCATCGATATCCTAACGCCCGGTCAAAGCATACAAACGGTTTGGGCCACCGCTTGTGTTGCCGGATCTAGCCGGTACACGTCCTGCCTGAGTTTGGTTATTATGAGGAACTGACGAATTTACTGACTGAGTCCGATTACCTCCTGTGCCATATCTGATTGAAGGGCAATTTCGCTGAACATGGCCCGGCTGGCCACACCCATAGCAAATATTTGATCCAGAGCGGCACTCCCCAGGATGCCTCTTCCCACACTTAGCACAAATCGAATTGGTGACGTTACTCTGAGTCACACTGGCCTGAGACTGGGAGCCTGACGACTTGAAATTCTGTTGACGGTTATCTTTCCTGAACTTGGAAATTGGAGCACTTGCCGAGGACGGAGTAGGTCCGGCTGACCTGTTCTTAAAGAACTTTCTGTTTTCATTACCGCTGAACTGTCCGGTAGACTTGGCCCTCTTGTTGAACTCCTTGTCTTTCTCTTTCTGCAAGGCTTCCTCCTCCTTCAGCCTTGTCTCATTCCCTTGTACGAAAGAAACCATCTTGGAGATAGTCATCCCCCCATTCTGTGCCGCAATATTGGCCCCATCGTACAAATATGGATCAGGACCCCCAACAAACCTCCTCACTCGTGCCCTCATGTTCGGTACCATATTTGTAGCACGTTTATCCATGCTGATAAATTCTAAACAGTAGTCCTGAACTGACCTACCATTCTATTTAAGCTTCAGGAATCGCTCAGCCTTAGCTTCTCTGACTTCTATTGGCATGAAGTGGTCCAGGAATGCACTTGTGAATTCATCCCATGTAGCATCAGGTGAATCCTCACCTCGGGATAATTCCCAAGATTCATACCAGGTGTTAGCAATGCTCTGCAGCTGATGAGCTCCAAAAGTAGCTTCTTCGATTTCCGTAACTGTCATAATCCTGAAGATTTTCTGAAGAGCATCGATGTAGTCCTGAGGGTCCTCATCTTTCTGTGTCCCCGTAAAGACTGGGGGATTCATCCTGAGAAAGTCCTTTGTCTTAGAAGACTCTCCATTACCTCTTGAACTTGACCCAGATTCCTGACGTTGGGCCTAAGCTGCTACCAGTTGTGTGAGTATATTGATAGAATTCCTAACATCTCCTTCCGAATCAATAGGAGGTGTTACTGTAGGAGCGGTTGGGGCTGCTGTCTGAGTCGGAACAGTCTCTTCGCGAGTTGTTTCTACAGTAGCCCCTTGGCTGGTGGCTATAGCCTTTCTGGTGTATTTTCTTTTCGCAGGCATTTTCTGAAAATACGTACACACACGAATTAGAAAGACATCCTAAAACTACTACTCTAACTGCACGATCTAGAATATGAAAGAAGTCAGACAATACTGAATGTCTTGGTGGTCAACTGTTTATATGTATGGGGCCCTCACACATATAAAAGTGACCCCACTGGACACGGTTTCATAGACTCCCCAAAGACACTTGAACTTAGGCTCTGATACCAAGCTTTGTCACGCCCCGAACCATGGCCTGGGCGTAACACGGCACTCGGGCCTTGCTTGCATGTGTCCGAGCGAACCTCATGGCTTGCTTGTCAACATGGGCATCAAAACAATATAATCTATATGATGCAATTTAAATGAATCATGAAACCATAATAGTCTGCAAACATGAAAGCATAACTGACTCTGTGAACTAACATTTGTCTATGAAACCTCTAAAACATGTCTGAATACTAACTACCAGGACATGGCCCTGGTCTACCATAAACTGAATACTAATGCAGACTCCATGTTGAACCCCGAGAGGAGTGGGGCTCACCAATAAGCTGATAACTGAAGTGATCCTACTGCGTAGGTGTATGCTCCTGAAAATTGATATTTGCACCGTGAAGTGCAGGCCCCGGGCAAAAGGGACGTTAGTACATGGTGAATAGTACTAGTATGTAAAACCTGCTGAAATGAAGAACATGACGCAACATAGGTATAGGACATGAACTAAAACTGAATGTAACTTGAACATGAGCATGAAACGTGAGTAAAGTCTGAAAATAGTAAATCAATAGAAATACATGTATGTAAAACTGCTTGTAACGTGGGGAACGCTATAGTATAACCGATAACATGATCTGGTACTTGCGTCCTACCAGCAGAACACTCACATCTTGCCAGGGATATGAGATTTAAGTAATAATAAGCATGTAAGGATCCAAACTGCATAATGAAGGTGTTGCCTCCTTGCTGACAACCCTTATCTTACGGTGGCAACGTAGTTTCAAGCTATCTGAGCCTTCTCGGTTAACTAAGCAATTCCAAAAAACATGAACATGATATAGTTGGCTAAGAAGCCCATGAATTTCGTGAAATAACTTGTAATCATGATATCACGAAATAACTTGTAACATGGTTTCATGAAATATCTTGTAAAATGGTTTCATGAGATAACTTGTCATAGTCTTGCAAACATGTTCTTGATTCATGAATAATAACAATAGTTCATAATTATATATATTTATAATTGACTTGAAAACATGCTTGTAACTTGCTAGGTAAAATCATAAAGTTTCATATAAACATAATGGGAACACATGAGGAAGAATTCATAATTCATGGATTAAGCTAGGGTTCCTAATAACCGTAATGGAAGATTAGGAATACAATAACGAATACAGATACAACATTCATGTACATAAATACATAAATACGGGCTACCAATATGTTGGGTTTAATGCCCTAGGATTTGAACTTCATGGATATCAAGAAACGGAGCATGGGGAAGAACGTAGAGATTCCCACATGTGGATGGAAGTTCTACATACCTTAATTGCTCCAAAACTTGAATTAAACACTTGAATTTTGGAGAAGATTTCCTAACTCTTGATTCTTGAACCTTGAGGTGGGTTTTCTTGAAAACCCTAGATTAGGAACAATTATTTCTTGCTTAGATTATTAGAGTATATGTTAGAATTGAGTTGGAATAATTAGAGTAGGCTTACCTTGGTGTTCTTGATGATGGAAGAGAGTAGGAGGTCGTTTTAAGGCTTGAAGGAATGAAAAATAATGATGTGAACTGATACGGACGAATATATACTGTTCTGGAAAATTAAAATTTCCGCCCAGTTAAATACTAGCCGTATTTTGAAATACGGGCCGTATTTTGAAATACGGTCTGCACTGCGTCTCTTCAGTAAAATGGCCATAACTCTTTGCACAGATGTCCGTTTGACCCCCATAATATACCGTTGGAAAGGTATTTCAAAGCTCTACAACTTTCATCAAGGAAGTTTTCCAAATTCCAAATTCCAAATTCCAACTTGTAACATGGTTTCATGAAATATCTTGTAATATGGTTTAATGAGATAACTTGTCATAATCTTGCAAACATGTTCTTGATTCATGAATAATAACAATAGTTCATATATATATATATATATATATATATAATTGACTTGAAAACAAGCTTGTAACTTGCTAGGTAAAATCATAAAGTTTCATATAAACATAATGAGAACACATGAGGAAGAATTCATAATTCATGGATTAAGGTAGGGTTCCTAATAACCGTAATGGAAGATTAGGAATACAATAACGAATATAGATACAACATTCATGTACATAAATACATAAATACGGGCTACCAATATGTTGGGTTTAATGCCCTAGGATTTGAACTTCATGGATATCAAGAAACGGAGCATGGGGAAGAACGTAGAGATTTCCATATGTGGATGGAAGTTCTACATACCTTAATTGCTCCAAAACTTGAATTAAAGACTTGAATTTTGTGGAAGATTCCCTATATCTTGATTCTTGAACCTTGAGGTGGGTTTTCTTGAAAACCCTAGATTAGGAACAATGATTTCTTGCTTAGATTATTAGAGTATATGTTAGAATTGATTTGGAATAATTAGAGCAGGCTTACCTTGGTGTTCTTGATGATGGAAGAGGGTAGGAGGTCGTTCTAGGGCTTGAAGGAATGAAAAATAATGATGTGAACTGATACGGACGAATATATACTGTTTTGAAAAATTAAAATTTCCGCCCAGTTAAATATTGGCCGTATTTTGAAATTCGGTCTGTATTTTGAAATACGGTATGCACTGCGTCTCTTCATTAAAATGGCCATAACTCTTTGCATAGATGTCCGTTTGACCCCTATAATATACCGTTGGAAAGGTGTTTCAAAGCTCTACAAATTTCATCAGGAAGTTTTCCCAAATTCCAAATATGTTTTGAAAGACGGACCGTATTTTGAAATACGGTTCGTATTTAACCATATGACATCCAAATGCCAAATTCCAGAATGTTCAAAAATCTTTGGTACCAATGTACGACTTGAATTACGGCCCGTATACTGAAATACGATCACTGTTCATGGGCTTAAACCCCCATCTTACAACTGAACAGGGAAATTTCAATTCCCACATTCTTTATCTGATTTTCTAAGTTTAGGATCATGGTCAAAGCTTACGTTAAAGGTACGAGGTGTTACAGTTGACGAAAATCCATTTTAGGCTTGCCCGTGGAGGGCAAGAATTTTATTATTTATTGTGATGCTTCACGTTGTGGGTTGGGTGTTGTTTTGATGCAGGAAAAGAAGATAATTGCTTATGCTTCTAGACAATTGAAAGTGCATGAGAAGAACTATCCTACTCATGACTTAGAATTGGCAGTAGTGGTGCTTGCGCTTAAAATCTGGAGGCACTGCTTGTATGGTGTCCATTGTGAGGTGTACACTGACCATCGCAGCTTGCAGTATGTGTTCGCCCAGAGGGATCTGAACTTTAGGTAGCGGAGATAGATGAAGCTGTTGAAGGATTATGACATCATCATTCTATATCATCCTGGTAAGGCAAGCGTGATGGCTGGCGCGTTGATCAGGAAGTCAGCTAGTATGGGAAGTCTGGCTCGTTTGTTCTCTTCAGAGTATCCGTTGGCTAAAAAGGTTCAGACTCTAGCTAACAGTTTCATGAGGTTGGATATTTCTAACACAGGCAGGGTGTTGGCTTGTGTTGAGGCTCGGTCATCGTTTCTGGAGCATACTAAGGCTAGGCAGTTTGAGGATACTAAGTTGTGTAAAATCCGTGACAAGGTGTTGCGTGGCGAGGCCAAAGAGGCCATGATCGACGAAGAGGGGGTGTTACGGATTAAGGGGCGAGTTTGTGTACCACGTGTGGGTGATTTGATCAAGACTATTCTGGCAGAGGCTCACAGTTCGAGGTATTCCATTCATCTTGGTGCTACTAAGATGTACCGAGATCTGAGACAATATTACTGGTGGGCTAGGATGAAGCGCGGCATAGTAGAGTTTGTTGCTCAGTGTTTGAACTGCCAACAGGTAAAGTATGAACATCAGAAACCTAGGGGTACACTTCATAGGATGCCTATTCCTGAGTGAAATTGTGAAAGAATAGCTATGAATTTTATAGTTGGTCTTCCGAAGACGTTGGAAAAGTTTGATTCTATCTGGGTTATTGTCGACAGGTTGACTAACTCTGCTCACTTTATTCTGCTTCGGATAACTTATGATACGAAAAAATTATCCAAGATCTATATTCATGAGGTTGTTAGGCTACATAGGGTCCCTATTTCCATCATGTCCGACAGGGGCATAATTACATCTCAGTTTTGGAAGCATCTGCATGAGGAATTGGGTACTAGGTTGGAACTTAGTACAACTTGCCACCCTCAGATTGACGGGTAGTCCGAGCGGACTATTCAGGTTCTTAAGGATATGCTTTGGGCTTGTGTGATAGACTTTGGTGGTCAATGGGATCAGTTCTTACCATTGGCAGAGTTCGCATATAATAATAGCTACCACTCGAGCATCGACATGGCTCCATTCAAGGCGTTGTATGGGAGGAGATGTAGATCTCCTATTGGTCGGTTTGATGCATTTGAGGTAAGACCTTGGAGTACGGACCTTCTGAGAGAGTTCTTAGAGAAGGTGAAGGTGAATGAAGCTATGCTTTTGGCAGCACAGAGTAAGCAAAAGGAGCATGCGGACCGTAAGGTCCGAGATCTTGAGTTTGGAGAGGGAGAGAAAGTGTTGTTGAAAGTCTCACCCATGAAGGGTGTGATGAGGTTTCCGAATAGGCGCAAGCTTAGAGCGAGATTCATTGGGCCATTTAAGATTCTCAAGCGTGTGGGGGAGGTAGTTTATGAGTTGGCTTTACCTCCAAGCTTATCAGGCATTCATCCGGTATTTCACGTTTCGATGTTGAAGAGGTATCATGGTGATCGTTTGTACATAATCCGTAGGGATACAATTTTTCTAGATGAGAACTTGACATATGAGGAAAAGCCTATCGCTATCTTAGATAGAGACGTCCGTAAGTTGAGGTCGAAGGAAATAGCCTCCGTGAAAGTCCAGTGGAAGAATACCCCAGTTGAGGAAGTTATTTGGGAAACAGAATCGGATATGCATAGCAAGTATCCTCAGCTTTTCGGCGAGACATGTACCTTTTTCCTAGATTCCTCATCCGTGTCCGTTCGGGGACGAATGGTGTTTTAATTAGTATATTATATAACGACCCTCCCGATCGTTATGGAAAATCTAGGATCTCCCTACCAAATAGAACATTTCCAAAGGTAGAATGAGCTAATACAAACTCAATTTTAGAAGCCTAAGAGCTGGGAAATTGGTTTGTTTGTGATTATTATTTGGTTGTGTTGAGTCCGTTGGGTGGTGACGTAGGAAATTAGACCTTCATTGGGAATTCCAAAGCCATGGGTGAGTCTGTATGGTGTTTTTACATTTATGCGCATGTTTTGTTGATGTTTGTGAGGCCTCGGAATGAAGTGTTGTGTGGTAGAGCGAAAAATTGTGAAATTAACGAGCTTACTGGCTCAGTGGTATCGCTGCGGCGGGGGATGTACTGGTGTGGCAGGACAGCTACAGCGGCAGGTCTGTTGCCGCCGCGGTCAGTCGAGTTTTGGTGTGTCCGCTATAGTAGGCACTGGACCGCTGTAGCGATGACGCTATAGCAGGATCAGGCCAGCCATAGCGGAGGGAAGAATTTAGTGAGGTCCGCTACAGTGGGCACTTGCCCGCTATAGCGGGACCGCTGCAGCAATGAGTGGACCGCCTTAGTGGTCGACGGGAACAGAATCCCGAGTTTTAAACACCTAGTTCCGAATTCTTTATTCATAAAACTCCAAAACAGTTTCCAAGGAGCACCTAGGACGAAATTCTAATCTAGGGAAATAATATTCTTGAGAGGTAAGTCTCAACCATTCCTTCCTTCATTATGCGTTCATCTTTAAGTTTATCATCCTTCTAACAGGTCTACAATGGTGAATTGTGAATAGTAACCCTAGAACCTAACAGACTTTCAATAGTTGGTGGGTTATGAGTATTATTGCGTGATTATCATCTAAAGGCTTGGGTTATCACTTTCTAATCAAGAATTGAACCGGTAGAAATATGAACTAAGTGAATTGAGACGTAGGATTTCATAAAAATGGTAGCTTGACCATAGGAACTGTTTATAAGAGATAACTTGATTGAATAACCTTATAAATTGATAGTTGTGGTTGCTAAGGCCAATGTTAGGATGATTTACGCCTAGTAGTCATTCACCTATTAGAAAGGGTTAAGGTGGAAGGGTATGCATTGTATTGATATTGTTGACTAGAATGTTTGTGACGTATTTAGCATCTTAATTTCTAGAGTTTGAGCGTTTCGAGGCTTTACGGAAGGGAAAGGCTATAGCGGAGTGATTCGCATTGTTCCAGCTCTACAGTTGAGGTAGGTTATGGTCTACTTGAGTTAGACTTTGATTAGTTGATTGTATGTGTTGTGAAATTGATAAGAGAAAGCATGTCTGGTCTTCAGGCATAATGTGTGTGGTTGAATTCCTATATGTTATTGATTGGGTGATAATGTGGGCTTAGTGCCACTATTCGCTGTGTTGTGACCTACCATTTGATGATAATTATGGTAAGAAGTTAGTACGATCTTATTGATGAAATTGAGATACAAATTGTTAATCGATAGTTGAAAATGATGTGATGAGAAATATATAAATATGGAAAGGCTCATTTGACCGGGGGTGAGGATGAGACCTATACCTGAACAGACACATTTGACCGGGGTGAGGATGTGACTTGGATTATAGGCTCGTGGTCCGAGGTCGTTCCGGAACGAGTGGTACATGGACCTTATGGGTCCCCAACATATCATGACTATTAAGCAATGACACCAATTAGCATGTATGTACACGAGTGGTCAGTGAATGAGTAATGAGAATGGTGTCGGGAGACTTACTTCGTTGTGTGCTTCTGTTGACTTGATTTTTGATATCATTGGGTGACTTGATTGTTAATATCATTGGTTGACTTGTTGTTGGGCTATTTGATTATGTGTTGTTGACTGGTCTATATATTTTATTGATTTTATGATTCATGCATGATTCTAATCTTAGTTGGCCTATGATATCTGTAAACACCTAATTTTTGACCGAACATAAGTTTTTACACCCTGTTTATTTTTTAAATATTTCTTTTAAGTCTAGATTAGATATTTTAATTTTTATTTCATTTTTTAGTAACTTTTATTTTAAAAATTGAAATCTTCAAAATAGATTCACATTTTTAGGATAAGTCTTGTTTTTCTTTCAAAAGAGGAAAGAAAAGAAAAATTTTAAAAAAATATTTTTCTTCTAATTTGGGTTAATAAATAAGCTAGTATTTTTTCTTCTTCTTAGTTACATTTTGTTTTTGAACTAGCTCTTTAGCTATTCTGTATTCTTATTAGTCTAAACATAGTTAGTTAGTATTCTTTTTTTTTATCTTTATATTTTAAACATAAAAAAAGGGACCAAAAAGAAAAGAAAAAGTAAATCAAAACCTAACCTAAAATATACTCACCAGCACTTACGTTACCTACTCCTATCCACCAAAACATAATTAAAAAAAACAACCTACACGTTTCCCCACCCCCCTAAAACTCTCACCAAATAACCACAACCTAAACCCACTCCCTCACGTCTCCATATTTCAAGCAACACACCCACTTATATTATATACAACACAACACCCATATAACAGATATAGAAAACACGCATCTACACGGGTAGAGAGAAAAGGGGAAGAACAAAAGGGAGTAGAAAAAAAAAATCAGAAGCAGTAGAGAAAAACACCAATGAACAGTGACAAAAAAAAATACAGATTAGGAGAAGAGACAAGAAGGCAAAATATCTATTGTCACCTTCATCTTCTCCTAAACCAGTCACCAAAGCTCCTTAAACACCACCGTAACATCTCGTTTTCTGTCCAAAATTCGGGTTCCGTTCATGGCTCGTGGTTCAAACTCTTGTCATTGACTGCTTTATTTGGATAGATGAGTTCGACGGAGTTCGTTGTAATAAAGTTCTTATTAAAGAGATCTACATCGAGAGGTCCATATTCTACTCTTTTCTCTTTATCTGTAATTGTTAGACAAATGTGATGTTGGCCAGTTCTGTTTGGACTTTTGATATATACATATGTATGTTGCAACTATTATTTAATGGTCTATGCTAGTTCATCAGTTATTAACAAGTTATGTTGCTAGAATCATGTTAGCAATGTTTAATTAAAATAAATTAGGTTTCAGTTTAGTGTGTTAAAAAAAATCATAAGAATTTGTTTTGCATGTCTTAACCGCCCATGTGTTTGAGCTCAACTAGATAACCAAGTCTTCACTAGATCATACGTGACAACAAAAATTATGTCAAGTGATTTAGAGGATATAAAAAAAAAGGGACCAAAGAAAAACTAAATCTGTGGTTTAATAGATTGGATGACAAGATTGGACTAATTTCTTAGTCATTTGAAGTTAATTTATTAGTGCAAATTTATGGAGAGAATGGCTGCGCACATGCACAAAGCTGTGAGCATCTATGACTATCAAGAAAATGATCTGTGTTTTTTTTTTTTTTTTTTTATAAAATTAACGAAGGAAGAGTGCAATGTATTTGATGTTAAAGTAGTGTTATGAATTACCAAGCATTTGAGTTTAATTTTTGCTGTTTTGTGTGGTTCATGTGATATGAAATTTGAATTGTTTGTTTAGCTATTTATTTCAGTTTCAAATCATATACCTCCGGCCAAGACCAATGTTTAAAGCCCAAATAATTAATCATTGTGAGGAATCGAGATATACAAATTCAGGTCAAGTCCCAGTGCCAAGTAAAAGAAAAACGAAAAAAGCATTAGTAAGGGAGTGAGACGGGTTCAAATTGGCTTCAAAATCCATTGTAAAAGAGTGGAAAAGAGACTAAATAATTATCATGGTTTAAGCAAGGCGAATGGGCTCAAAATTCTAGGTGCGATACGCAAGTTAAGGTCGCGTTTACGCGTCTTGACCGGTGTACGTCGAGGCTGAGGTCACAACTGCGCGTCTTAGTTAAGACTAATAAAAGTTCAACAATTGTTTTAAGCGAATCATACACATAGCTAAATAAATACATTTTATCCATAAATAATTCAAGCTGAACACAAGTTGATAAAGCGACCGTGCTAGAACCACGGGACTCGAGGGGTGCCTCACACCTTCCCCTCGGTCAACAGAATTCCTTACCCGGACTTTTGTTTTTGCAGACCAATAAAAATAGAGTCATTTCCTTTTGATTAGGGATTCATAAGGTGACTTGGAACACCAAAACTCAATTTCAAGTGGCGACTCTGTAACAAATAAAATAATCCCTTTTCAAAACGTCACTTTAATTGGAAAAACCCTTTGAAATAAATTTAAACCAATAAACTAATTTATTTTTTCGTGAAAAAAAAGGGGTGTGACAGATGGCGACTCCGCTGGGGAAAACAAGAATTCGAGCTTTATATATTGACTTGCATTTGGCTTTCTTTATTTCTTGGATATTTTGTATATATGGGACTAATGTGCTCTATGCCTGCTTATTTACTGCTTTGATATTATTGAACTGCAATATATTTGTCTTCTCTCGCGCACCCCCTCTAAGTCTTCAATAATACATTTTTGCCACAAAAACGGGAATTGCGACTACGCACCCCGCTTCTGCTGAGATAAAGCCAGTGGGCCCTTGGTCCCTGGTGAAGGATTTATAGTCACACATGTTTAGGATGGGGAGGACCCACAACAAAGCCGGAAAGCGCTGCTACCGGTACGTTGTCCCTTGCCCGACTCGAGTCGTCCGCTCGTTTTACAGGCAGTCTAGAAACCTTTCTCCGTCAGGTTTAACCTTAGTAGACTGGAACACAGACATGGTACCCCTAGTAGGTCGCGCTTTGTTTGCATCACTTGCATTTGACCTAGTGGGGCTCGGCACAGGGGCCGAGTCCGTCTAAGACAGGCACCTGTTTCTTTTGACCGACATGTGCATCATATGTGCTATTTGCAATATTATTCGGAATGACTTATTCATTGTTGACCGGCTTTTAGGGTGATTAGTAAAACAAAAGAAAGAGATTTATTATATACTCATTTTCAATAAACAACCAGAAAGAGTCTAATTGCTGTCTTTCCACAATAGTTTCCCAAAAACATTGAGTTTTTTAAAAAAATAAAAAAAATCCTTTCTTGTAGTAGTCTTCAAGAACTACGCAAACCTGATTCTCATCCCGGTGAGATACGTAGGCAGCCCTTCTTGGGTTCGGTATTCCTATTAAAAAAAAAACAATCTGAAAAAAAGGAGTTGTTATTCTTTCACAAAAAGAAACAAAAAAAGAGCTTTTATTTCATTATCCCAAAATTTAATAAAAATGTTTGTATACTTTTTTTCATGAACTACGTCTGACCTGATTCTTGTTTCAACAAGATATGTAGGCAACCCTTCTTTACTGTTCGGTCCCACAAAAAAATGAATAAAAAATATCTTGACTCGGTAGGTACCAACATATTTAGGAGTGTGCATGATTAAAAAAAAAACAAGTGTTAAAAGAATGAGGATGATAAAGAGGACCAACTTTGTCGTGAACCATAGATTCTTTTGGTACCTCTTGATTATACCTAAGTGACACTTGAGAAATTCTTTGGCTAAAAGTTAGGGTCAAAATTAATCCGACCTCATCGTTTCATGTGCATTGTGTGGTGAGCTTTAGATTGAAAATTCAATGACATTGCTTTGTTGATCTAGAACTTGGCCGGAATGTTTGTTGAGGCGAAATATCGAGCAACACTTGGTTTGAGAAAGGATTGTAGGCTTTCTTTGACCCGATTGTGCCTTTCAAGCCTACCAAATGACATATAATCCCTAGTGTTACCCATTTGAGCCTAAAACATTTTCTTTGGATAAACCACAATTTAGCCTATATCCTTTTAAGTGCTTAAATGTACTACCCCGCTTTTGGCCCGACTTCCCTGAGCGCACTAATAAAATGTAAGTTGGGTGACAAAGTGGAAAGGTGAAAATGCGAAAGTCCAAGAAAATTACAAAAAAAAAAAAAAAAAAGGAGGAAAGCTCAAAAAAGAGAGGAGAAAAGTCAAATAAAAAAAGAAGCAGCAAAGCAAATAAAGACCAAGTGCGAAAATGCAAAAAAAAAAAAAAAAAAAAAAAAAAAGGGCATAGTGTTATGCTCGAGGAGGCATAGTCACTTCACCCCAAATATATATCCTACCTATCTGTAAGCCTACATTACAAGCCATTAACAAGTCCTACTTGATCCCATTCTGAGTGTCCTCACATTAGTGGATACTTACATGAAGGCCAAGCATATGGTATCTCAATTGCATGCATTGAACATCCTTCTGAGTGTGGTTTGCTTCTACAGCGTCCTAAGATCTAAGTGCTTCTATTGAGTGTGAATTAGGACTTTACTTGTGGTAAGGACACTTGAAACAAGAGGATAGGAAGAATTTAAAACTCTAATTGATGCAAAATGAATAGATCATGTCAATACTTAGGTATGTTTGAGGTACCATTTGAAACTATAGGATTCACTTCTAATTTGACCTCCGGTTCGTCCGAGAGTCATTGATGGTAATTTTCGATGCATAATACTAATAGTTGGTGCCAACTAAAGCCAAAATATACTAAACCGATGAATTGATTTCTTTGTCTTCATCCTCTGGTGCTCCTTATAAGAGACACCCTTTTGAAAAAAAAAAAAAAAAAAACAATAGAAGCACAAAAAAAAAACTTAGCTTTTTATGAACTACGTTTGACCTGATTCTTGCTACGGCAGGATACGTAGGCAGTCCTACACTGGGGCTCGGTCTCACTCAATAATAAGTCTCATATCCCAAAAGATCAAAACTGGGACATTTTTTTTTTGAAAAAAAAATCATTTAAAAAAAACACAAAAAGAAAATTAAAAACAAAAAAGTAATTTCAAAGTTCCTCAGTTTCAAAACTGGGACAATGTATTTTAGAAATTTCAATTAAGAAAAAAAAAAAAAAAAAAACTCTACTCTTTCTTTCATGATTTCACAGGATACAACAATCCCTGGTTGCATTTTAGGGAACAAAAACCCCTATTTCTTTTCATGCCTTCACAGGGTAGGACATTCCCTGGTTGCATTTTAGGGAACAAAAACCCCTGCTTTTCTCATATTTTTTATAGGTTGACTACCTCAAAATAAAGTCACGTTTTAAATTTCAAGTTGACTGCCTCCAAATAAAGTCATATTTTTAGGTTGACTGCCTCACAATAAAGTCATATTTTCATAGGTTGACTACCTCAGAATAAAGTCGCGTTTTTAAATTTTAGGTTGACTACCTCCAAATAAAGTCATATTTTCAGGCTGACTACCTCAAAATACAGTCATGTTTTAGGTTGACTACCTCAGAATACAGTCACGTATTTAAATATCAGGCTGACTACCTCAGAATACAGTCACGTATTTAAATTTCAGGTTGACTACCTCAGAATACAGTCATGTTTTCAAATTTCAGGTTGACTACCTCAGAATACAGTCACGTTTTTAAAATTCAGGTTGACTACCTTAGAATACAGTCATGTTTTCAAATTTCAGGTTGACTACCTCAGAATACAGTCACGTTTTTAAATTTCAGGTTGACTACCTCAAAATACAGTCACGTTTTTAAATTTTAGGTTGACTACCTCCAAATAAAGTCATATTTTTCAGGCTGACCACCTCAGAATACAGTCACGTATTTAAATATCAGGCTGACTACCTCAGAATACAATCACGTATTTAAATTTCAGGTTGACTACCTCATAATACAGTCACGTTTTTAAATTTTAGGTTTACTACCTCAGAATGCAGTCACGTTTTTAAATTTTAGGTTGACTACCTCCAAATAAAGTCATATTTCAGGGTGACTACCTCAGAATACAGTCACGTTTTCAAATTTCAGGTTGACTACCTCAGAATGCAGTCACGTTTTTAAATTTTAGGTTGACTACCTCCAAATAAAGTCATATTTTTCAGGCTGACCACCTCAGAATACAGTCATGTTTCAGGTTGACTACCTCAGAATACAGTCACATATTTAAATATCAGGCTGACTACCTCAGAATACAGTTACGTATTTAAATTTCAGGTTGACTACCTCAGAATACAGTCACGTTTTTAAATTTCAGGTTGACTACCTCATAATGCAGTCACGTTTTTAAATTTTAGGTTGACTACCTCCAAATAAAGTCATATTTTCAGGTTGACTACCTCCGAATACAGTCACGTATTTAAATTTCAGGTTGACTACCTCAGAATACAGTCACGTATTTAAATTTTAGGTTGACTACCCCCGAATAAAGTCATTTTTTTTTCAGGTCGACTACCTCAAAATAAAGTCATGTTTTTTTAAAATTTCAGGTTGACTACCTTAGAATACAGTCCCAAGTGGTTCATGATATTGCTAACACTCACAAAATTTTCCTGGTACAAACTGGGACAGAAAAATTTTGTTCGTCTTGTTTGTCTTTGATGGCTTGCAGGTTCTCCCGCAAGCACAAAATTGATATTCAAGAACGGAGTTCCATCTCTGATCGGAGAAAAGAAGAATGTTCAAATCTTGAAGGCAAACAGAGTTTAGCTTTGACACATAAGGTGGCCCAACGTCTCAAGATACATCTTCTCAACTTCTAATCAATAAACAAGCATCCAAGAATATTCTGCGAACTGTTATTCGGAACAGCATCAAAACTCATTCCAAGTTGCAAGTTGAAGTCTCCAATTCTTACTTCAAGATCATACTTTGAGATCAAGGTACCCACCGAAAGAAGGTGAGGTGATAGCTGAAGATTCCAGTGATGGTCTAAAGGAAGGTTCAAGACAAGTAGAGTAAATAGGACTTTGTATTTCCTTTCGTCATTTATTGTATTTTTCTTTCTTTTTATGTAATAACAGGAGCCACGAACCGGAACCTCGACGGGACCTCACTCGATTCTCCAACTCATCCTTCCATCCTTTTACCCACTTGAACTACACGTGACCTGATTCCCTTATAACCCGGGATATGTAGGCTGTCCAAAGCCAGGACTCGGTCACATCCTTTCCTTTTATTTCTTTTCGCCTTTCAAATAATAGTCAGGTCAAAAATCAGTCACAGTGTTCACATCTTTGCCTGAAAACTCTTCATGTTTCCAAGCAAAGAGGGACATTCTGTAAACACCTAATTTTTTACCGAACATAAGTTTTTACACCCTGTTTATTTTTTAAATATTTCTTTTAAGTCTAGATTAGATATTTTAATTTTCATTTCATTTTTTAGTAACTTTTATTTTAAAAATTGAAATCTTCAAAATAGATTCACATTTTTAGGATAAGTCTTGTTTTTCTTTCAAAAGAGGAAAGAAAAGAAAAAAATTTAAAAAATATTTTTCTTCTAATTTGGGTTAATAAATAAGCTAGTATTTTTTTTTCTTCTTAGTTACATTTTGTTTTTGAACTAGCTCTTTAGCTATTCTGTATTCTTATTAGTCTAAACATAGTTAGTTAGTATTCTTTTTTTTTAATCTTTATATTTTAAACATAAAAAAAGGGACCAAAAAGAAAAGAAAAAGTAAATCAAAACCTAACCTAAAATATACTCACCAGCACTTACGTTACCTACTCCTATCCACCAAAACATAATTTAAAAAAAAAAACCTACACGTTTCCCCAACCCCCTAAAACTCTCACCAAATAACCACAACCTAAACCCACTCCCTCACGTCTCCATATTTCATGCAACACACCCACTTATATTATATACAACACAACACCCATATAACAGATATAGAAAACACACATCTACACGGGTAGAGAGAAAAGGGGAAGAACAAAAGGGAGTAGAAAAAAAAAATCAGAAGCAGTAGAGAAAAACACCAATGAACAGTGACAAAAAAAAAATACAGATAAGGAGAAGAGACAAGAAGGCAAAATATCTGTTGTCACCTTCATCTTCTCCTAAACCAGTCACCAAAGCTCCTTAAACACCACCGTAACATCTCGTTTTCTGTCCAAAATTCGGGTTCCGTTCATGGCTCGTGGTTCAAACTCTTGTCATTGACTGCTTTATTTGGATAGATGAGTTCGACGGAGTTCGTTGTAATAAAGTTCTTATTAAAGAGATCTACATCGAGAGGTCCATATTCTACTCTTTTCTCTTTATCTGTAATTGTTAGACAAATGTGATGTTGGCCAGTTCTGTTTGGACTTTTGATATATACATATGTATGTTGCAACTATTAGTTAATGGTCTATGCTAGTTCATCAGTTATTAACAAGTTATGTTGCTAGAATCATGTTAGCAATGTTTAATTAAAATAAATTAGGTTTCAGTTTAGTGTGTTAAAAAAAATCATAAGAATTTGTTTTGCATGTCTTAACCGCCCATGTGTTTGAGCTCAACTAGATAACCAAGTCTTCACTAGATCATACGTGACAACAAAAATTATGTCAAGTGATTTAGAGGATATAAAAAAAAGGGACCAAAGAAAAACTAAATCTGTGGTTTAATAGATTGGATGACAAGATTGGACTAATTTCTTAGTCATTTGAAGTTAATTTATTAGTGCAAATTTATGGAGAGAATGGCTGCGCACATGCACAAAGCTGTGAGCATCTATGACTATCAAGAAAATGATCTGTGTTTTTTTTTTTTTTTTTTTTATAAAATTAACGAAGGAAGAGTGCAATGTATTTGATGTTAAAGTAGTGTTATGAATTACCAAGCATTTGAGTTTAATTTTTGCTGTTTTGTGTGGTTCATGTGATATGAAATTTGAATTGTTTGTTTAGCTATTTATTTCAGTTTCAAATCATATACCTCCGGCCAAGACCAATGTTTAAAGCCCAAATAATTAATCATTGTGAGGAATCGAGATATACAAATTCAGGTCAAGTCCCAGTGCCAAGTAAAAGAAAAACGAAAAAAGCATTAGTAAGGGAGTGAGACGGGTTCAAATTGGCTTCAAAATCCATTGTAAAAGAGTGGAAAAGAGACTAAATAATTATCATGGTTTAAGCAAGGCGAATGGGCTCAAAATTCTAGGTGCGATACGCAAGTTAAGGTCGCGTTTACGCGTCTTGACCGGTGTACGTCGAGGCTGAGGTCACAACTGCGCGTCTTAGTTAAGACTAATAAAAGTTCAACAATTTTTTTAAGCGAATCATACACATAGCTAAATAAATACATTTTATCCATAAATAATTCAAGCTGAACACAAGTTGATAAAGCGACCGTGCTAGAACCACGGGACTCGAGGGGTGCCTCACACCTTCCCCTCGGTCAACAGAATTCCTTACCCGGACTTTTGTTTTTGCAGACCAATAAAAATAGAGTCATTTCCTTTTGATTAGGGATTCATAAGGTGACTTGGAACACCAAAACTCAATTTCAAGTGGCGACTCTGTAACAAATAAAATAATCCCTTTTCAAAACGTCACTTTAATTGGAAAAACCCTTTGAAATAAATTTAAACCAATAAACTAATTTATTTTTTCGTGAAAAAAAAGGGGTGTGACAGATGGCGACTCCGCTGGGGAAAACAAGAATTCGAGCTTTATATATTGACTTGCATTTGGCTTTCTTTATTTCTTGGATATTTTGTATATATGGGACTAATGTGCTCTATGCCTGCTTATTTACTGCTTTGATATTATTGAACTGCTTATTTTTCGGTATCATCTCTATGACCTTCTTAGTTTTCTGACTCTGCAACCAAAACAAATTGTATTATTACATCATCATGGAATTGAAATTTATCCAAAATTGATCTGTAACTTCACTGTGAAAAGATTACCTGAATGGAGTGGGGAGCATCAACCTTGCATTTTGAAGTGGTACACATGATACCGGAACTGCCATAATTGCTTTATCTTTGCCTGTAATTGTGTCACGATTCTCAACATCCTAGTAAAAAGGACAAGTGAGAAATGTCTTGGTTAAATTAAAATGTCAATGTATTTGAGAGAATTTGTTCACTAGTCATTTAAGATCTGAAGAGGTAAGTTTGATAGTCCCCCTCCTTTTTAATTAACTTATATATAAAAACAAGGTTCCACCCAAAAAAACCATGATATATATTTCAACAAAAGATCTAAAAGGCACAGGTGTGGGCTAAATAAATCATGGGTAATCTTGATCCTATTTAAAATGCAAGTTGAAAAGTGAAAGAAATTCATATAGTGATGTTATTGCGAATACTAATGCGTTAAAAAAATCATTTCTATTATAAAAAAGTTTTCTTGTTTTCTAAAATGTTATCACTAGAAGTTCTACTTATAATAATGATCCCATAAAAGGGTTACATAGCCAATATAATCATACTTCCGTGCCTCATTAACCACTCAAATTGATAACATTATTAAACCATTACTGCATCATCATCATGGAATTGAAATTTATCCACAATTAATATGTAAATTCATTATCAAAAGGTTACCTGGATGGAGTAGGGAGCATCAATCTTGTACTCTGGAAGTGGTACACACGATATCGGAACTGCTATGATGGCCTTACTTTTATCTTTAATTTTGTTATGCTTCTCAATATCCTAGTAAAAAGGACAAGTATTGGAAAATGTCGTGATTAAATTAAAATATCAAATCTAATTGAGTGAACCGATTCTCTCGTCATTTAAGATCTAAAGTGGTAATCTTTATAGTCCCCCTCTGTATTTTTACCTTTCGTTTGTCACATATAAAAATCTCACCCAATATATATATCAACCAAAGATCTAAAAGGCACAAGTGTGGGCTAAATAAATCAAAGGCCAGTCTTGGTCCAATAGAAAATACTAGTGAAAATCCAAGTCAAAAACTGGAAAAAAAAATCATATAATCATGCTACTATTAATCAAGGATTTCTGATATAGCTTGAACGACCCTCATGAGTAGCTATTACTAATCCATTAAAATAATTATTGCTGCTATAAAAAAGTTTCCTGTTTTTTTAAAATGTTATCACTAGAAGTTCTACTTATAATAATGATCCCATAAAAGGGGTGCATAGCCAATATAATCATACTTATGTGCGTCATTAACCACTCCAATTGATAACATTATCAAAATATTATTGCATCATCATCATGGAATTGAAATTTATCCAGAATTAGTAAGTAAATTCATTGTCTAAAGATTACCTGGATGGAGTAGGGAGCATCAATCTTGTATTCTGGAAGTAGTACAGACGATATCGGAACTTCTATGATGGACTTACCTTCATCATTAATTTTCTTATGCTTCTCAACATCCTAGTAAAAAGGAAAAGTACTGTGAAATGTATTGATTAAATTAAAATGTCAAATGTAATTGAGTGAACCATTCACTCTTCATTTATGATCTAAAGAGGTAAGCCTGATAGGACCCCTCTATTTTTTTTTTTCCTTTAGTTTGTTACATATAAAAAATATCTCACCCAAGAAACATGATATATATTTCAACCAAAGAACTAAAAGGCACAAGTATAGGCTAAATAAATCAAAGGGTAGTCTTGGTCCTAGCGAAAATATTAGTGAAAATTCAAGTCAAAAAGTTAAAAAAAAAAAATCATATAATCATGTTACTATTAATCAAGGATTTCTTAAATAACTTGAACGACCCTCATGAGTTGCGAATACTAATCCGTTAAAATAATTATTATTACTATAAAAAAAGTTTTCTGTTTTTTTTAAAATGTTATCACTAGAAGTTCTACTTATAATAATGATCCCATAAAAGGGTTGCATAGCCAATATAACCATACTTATGTGTGTCATTAACCACTCCAATTGATAACATTATTAAAATATTATTGCATCATCATCATGGAATTGAAATTTATCCAGAATTAGTAAGTAAATTCATTATCAAAAGATTACCTGGATGGAGTAGGGAGCATCAATCTTGTATTCTGGAAGTGGTAGAGACGATATCGGAACTGCTATGATGGACTTACCTTCTTCATTAATTTTCTTATGCTTCTCAACATCCTAATAAAAAGGAAAAGTACCGTGAAATGTCTTGATTAAATTAAAATGTCAAATGTAATTGAGTGAACCATTCACTCTTCATTTATGATCCAAAGAGGTAAGCCTGATAGGACCCCTCTATTTTTATTTTTAACTTTAGTTTGTTACATATAAAAAATATCTCACCCAAGAGACATTATATATTTCAACCAAAGAACTAAAAGGCACAAGTATGGGCTAAATAAATCAAAGGGCAGTCTTGGTCTTAGCGAAAATACTAGTGAAAATTCAAGTCAAAAAGTTAAAAAATAAAAAATAAAAAATCATATAATCATGTTACTATTAATCAAGTATTTCTGATATAGCTTGAACGACCCTCATGAGTTGCGAATACTAATCCGTTAAAATAATTATTATTACTATAAAAAAAGTTTTCTGTTTTTTTTTTAAAATGTTATCACTAGAAGTTCTACTTATAATAATGATCCCATAAAAGGGTTGCATAGCCAATATAATCATACTTATGTGCATCATTAACGACTCCAATTGATAACATTATTAAAATATTATTGCATCATCATCATGGAATTGAAATTTATCCAGAATTAGTAAGTAAATTCATTGTCAAAAGACTACCTGGATGGAGTAGGGAGCATCAATCTTGTATTCTGGAAGTGGTACATATGATATCGGAACTGCTATGATGGACTTACCTTCATCATTAATTTTCTTATGCTTCTCAACATCCTAGTAAAAAGTAAAAGTACTCTGAAATGTATTGATTAAATTAAAATGTCAAATGTAATTGAGTGAACCATTCACTCTTCATTTATGATCTAAAGAGGTAAGCCTGATAGGACCCCTCTATTTTTTTTTTTTACCTTTAGTTTGTTACATATAAAACATATCTCACCCAAGAAACATGATATATATTTCAACCAAAGTTCTAAAAGGCACGTGTGGGCTAAATAAATTAAAGGCCAGTCTTGGTCCAATCGAAATTACTAGTGAAAATCCAAGTCAAAAACTGGAAAAAAAAATCATATAATCATGCTACTATTAATCAAGGATTTCTGATATAGCTTGAACGACCCTCATGAGTAGCTATTACTAATCCGTTAAAATAATTATTGCTGCTATAAAAAAGTTTTCTGTTTTTTTAAAATGTTATCACTAGAAGTTCTACTTATAATAATGATCCCATAAAAGGGCTGCATAGCCAATATAATCATACTTATGTGGGTCATTAACCACTCAAATTGATAATATTATTAAAGCATTATTGCTTCATCATCAAGGACTTGAAATTTATCCACAATTAATATGTAAATTCATTGTCAAAAAGTTACCTGGATGGAGTAGGGAGCATCAATCTTATATTTTGGAAGTGGTACACACGATATCGGAACTGCCATGATAGCCTTACCTTTATATGTAATTTTGTTGTGCATCTCAACATCCTAGTAAAAAGGATGAGTATTGTCAAATGTTGTGATTAAATTAAAATATCAAATGTAATTGAGTGAACCGATTCACTTGTCATTTAAGATGTAAAAAGGTAAGCCTGATAGTCCCCTTCTGTTTTTTTTTCACCTTTAGTTTATTACATATAAAAGTATCTCACCCAAAAAAAAAAATGATATATATTTCAACCAATGATCTAAAAGGCACAAGTATGGGCTAAATAAATCAAAGGGTAGTCTTGATCCTATTGAAAATACTAGTAAAACTTCAAGTCAAAACGTGAATAAAAAAATCATAGAATCATGTTACTATTAATCAAGGATTTCTGATATAGCTCGAATGACCGTCATGAGTTTCGAATACTAATCTGTTAAAATAATTATTGCTACTATAAAAAAAGTTTTCTGTTTTTTTTTCAAAATGTTATCACTAAAAGTTCTACTTATTATAATGATCCACATAAAAGGGTTGCACAGTCCAATATCATTATATTTACGTGCATTATTAACCACTTGAATTGATAACGTTATTGTATCAATCGCTATTATAGAACCTTACGTGAAAATTTTCACTTCATATGGCTCCTCAGATGTCACAGATAAATCTAAGAGCCCTATCCTCTTCTTTTTTATTTGTAGCTAAGAGTCAAAATATATGGACTCGTTTTGGAGCAATGCAACTTCTACAATCGTCCTGAGGCTCATTATACTTTTTTCCAAAAATAGCTTATTTCTTTAGTATTTGACTATGACTTATAATATAAAGCAACATGTTATATCATTATGAAGAATCCTTTTTGACGATTTAAAATATTAAATGTTAAAACATTTGTGGGTCTTACACCTCAATTCATGCCTTAAGGTTTATATGTGTCTCATTCCATGACAGGTGAAACTTTCCACCTTGAACCTTTGCCTTTGAAAATACTGTTTCAAACAAGCAGTTTTTGCAGGAATGTCATCGTAGCTATCCATAATTTTATTCAAATTTTACTCTCACACTAATTCTTACTTTTCTCAACATCTGAAGGCATTAACACTTTACATAAATTGCATTCTTATTCTCTTTTAGTATCCATCAAAATATATTTCATATATCATTCCACCCAAAAAAACAAAGAAGGTAAATAAAATTAGAAGGAAGCATACCTCTTTGAAACCGAGAACATCGACTGTGATTGCCTTACACTTTTCAAGATCCACCTCAGCACGTCCTTGTGGTGACATGAATGATACGGAAACATCCATCATTGCATCTCCATCACCACCAATATTCTCTTGCATATGATATAATTAAATAAAGTGGAAAAGCTATCAAATAGAACTTCTTTTGTTCTGTAATTACCCAAAATTTATATGAAGTGCAATATTTAGAGGCATATCTTTGGACACAATAAACAATAAAATAATCATAAAATTAGTTGTCTTCTTAGGAGATGCTTTAGCGCATCTCGCTTGAGGAAGATTGATTAATTTTATGATTCATTACAGATGTTCTTTTAGTGATCTTAGGAACTACATGTTACGGGTAAATATTATCCATATACAAACTCTAGATTGTTTTTAGTAAATCAGAGAAGTTCCTGAATCTGTTGTAGTAAGAATTAATTCACAAAACAGAGGATATTAAGCATGACCTCTTGATTCTAGCACAAATTTTTAGAACAATCTATACAGAAAGAAGCATTTATTCCAAATCGGATTCTACAGTTATAAGCTAATAATAAAATTGGCCTTGTATGGAAATCAGACATACGCAGCGGAAGCAAATAGCCAGGATCGAACTTGCATGTAATAAAGACAACACATAATCAAGATATTAATCAAACATAAAATTGATACTTATCTCTTGAAGCGTGACCGCGACCAAGAATCGAATCTTCAACCACGAGCACACACCATCCAGTTGATCGTCATCCTTCAGTTCCACAGTCTTCCGCTGTGTAACCCGAATAATACCAGAATTTGTGAAATTCGTGTGGGCGAATTTCTATGGAAAAAGAGTAAAAACTTGTAAAACCCTTTTTTTTTCTTCTTATGGAATAAGACCCTTTTTTTTATAACTACAGGTTTAGGGTTTTTCCCTTTTCCAAAACTTATTGGGTCTTTATTTTCCACCTAAAAATAATATTCCATATAATTCTTTATTATTCGGGCACAGCAGGGACCACATAATTTAATTATCGAGGCTTCCTATTATGGAATTAATTCAAGAAATCTGAATTAATCATACCATAATAAATTACGAATTATTCCACTAAAAAATCGTAACTGCACTTCTCAGTTCAATTTCGAAATCATACATTAAAACTTATTTAACTCCCCATGTTAAGATTAAAGATACCAATCAATTAAATTAAATTACTGACAATTTAATTCATTGACTAATTGAATCCTTTATATTTCTGCTTAACTTACATCATGTGACGGATACAAAATCCACCTGCAGGGTTTTCACATGAGACTTATAAGCATCCATAAAGGGGTATCATCAATCTCAAAGTCAAGACATGGATTCTATCAACTAATTATTATTTCACAAATGTAATTTGTCATTATCCAATTCACTAGGAATACATAGACCCGCAATTGAGTCGTACCTTTTAGTAAATCAAAATAATGAACAAATCACATTGATCATAATAATTATATCAAGATTAAGAGTATAAGTACATTTAATGAACTAGAGAATTTGTTTTATATATTCAATACAAAAACACTTATCTCTACTTGATCCATTCAATACATACAAAATGTACTAGCACAAGAAGACGAAACTATACCGTTCCCATAATGAAGATACATTATATTAATCTTGGGCTACAATCATACCGATGGCTTTGTCCAATTTCCATCTTAGATTGTGAACATAAATTTTATGCTTATAAGAACCGACGATTTAATCTTCCGTGTATAAGCTAAACTCTATACACTAAATCATCTACTATATAAGTAAATGACACACATACTGGTACATGATCTATTTAATTCTTTATTAAACAATGAATAAATAATTGTTCTATAATAAATACTATATCCAAACACATGGTTAATAGTATATATCCCAACAATCTCCCACTTAGACTTTTAACCATGACAATTGTTAGAATATACCATGTCTAAACGCATGGTTAATGGTATATACCCCAACAATCTTCCACTTAGACTTTTAACCATGCATTTACAACTTTCACATGTATTCCTTTTGCACGACTACCAAAAGTCTTAGCGACTAAGCTCTTTGCGAAAATTAACTTACCAAGTTGTTTTCTGATGCAACTTCGTCTAGTAGTGCTTCGTCGTAAATGACCGGTTCTGTACTAAGATCTTCAGGGATCCTATCATGAAACTCTCCAAAAAAATGTATTTCTTTTCAAGAATTGTTACATCCCGTGTTTTCATGCGTTGGAAAGTGTACCAGTTAAATGATATTAGTAATGGACACAAGGTTATCCCCCAAGTTTATAGGTGGTTAGATTGATGGTACAAATGTGTTGTAAATATCAGAAGTTAAACAAATAGAAGAAAATAAGTTTCGTCGAGGTTTAAAGTTTATTTGAGTGAAATACGGTCCAAGCTATGATATTCCGTATTTTTGGAATAGGAAAGTGAACCGTCCAACATGAGGAAATTTATCTGAATCCGGAGAATTTGGTTATATTTAAGCATGAAAAACAAGAACTTGGTATATGTGAGAAATGAAGTCCAAAAATAATTTGGGCCTTAACAAGTGTGACCACGGTGATTGAGAATAATATTTTGTGTGTATCAAAATGGGCTATGGACTAGTGCTATGTCACATAATCATGACAATGAGTATATGAAGGGTGATAAAAATAATTGGCATTAAAGTAAATTGAGATCAAAAAATTAGTTATAAGCATAATTGATTAAATATAATGGGAGAGTAAAGAATTGTTTGTGGTATTGATTAATAATTATGTGGATAGGTGATGAGTAATGGTAGCTCCACATGACACATGGTATGGAAAAAATGATGAGTAATAGTTAAGATAGATGATAGACCTTGCACGTGTAAAAGGAAAAGGTAGAAATGACACCTTTTAATTCTGTAAAGAATCCAACAAATGATGGAAAGTGCATCATCTCTATTTTTTTTTTGAAAGCTGCAAACATAATCCTTTTAGGTATCAATAGCAACATAATTCATTTTTATGAACCACCAACCACGGTTTTCTTCAGGAAACGTATAACCCCTATCACGAAGAAACATAGCGCATCTTGCTCTATACTTCGATTTCACTGTTCTGTTTTATCGCGTTATTTAATTCGGACTTTCTTCATATTAAAGTAAGGAGGAAGAAGATTATTTCTTGGAATATAAGGTAAGAATTCTCCTCTATTAGATATATTTAAATTCGTCTAGGTCATAGTTAAATTATGAAATGGGAAATACGAAATTAATTGCGGGAAGTCAGATAAATTATTATTGTTATCATGTAGGATGTTTGGTGGTCGTTATGAACTGTTTTCTGGGCTGGAATATCGGAGGATTGGCTGTAGTTGTTGTTGTTATATTACGGATATACGGAAATAAAGAAGTGTATATAAGCATTGGCATCCGAATGTATATTGGGCTATTTTGGGAGTAATTTAAGAATGAATTTAATTCTAGTTTGATATGAAATTGTTGGTATTATTGTTGTTGGTATTTTTATTGATGTTTGGCTAAGTTGGAATTTCGAGGATTGTTAAGTTTACAGGGGAAATGCTGCCCGAATTTTGTTAAGTTTCATTCGTACTTGGATTGGTTAGTAAGTGATGTGGATAATCTAACTGTGGCCTATGTTATCTTAATTTTAGACCTGCGAGCTCGAGAAGTAGACGTTGGACATTAGATAGAGTTCAAGGTATGTGAGGCTAGTCCTTTCTTTCCATGACATGAATCTTATAGCTTGACTTTTTTTTTTTTTATCCATGAGTTCCCTTAAGTTCCGGAAAATATGAGTCTATGTCCATAATTAGCCACACAAGGTAATGAGTAAAGTATAGAAATCCCAATACTCATGTTGTGATGATCCTATGATGTTAATGATGCTATTTATTGCTTACACTCACTTTATATGCTAATTCCTTCAAGGTGAGGTAGGATGTCAATGAATGTCCCATAATGACGTCGGAAGCCACTGACCTTACGTCACTCCGATATAGTTATGGCTTTTGATTGGGCTCTTATGCATGCTTTATATATATATATATATATATATATATATATATATGTATATATATATATATATATATATATATATGTATGTATTTTCTCACACCGCGCCGCGCTATAGTCGGTCGGGCAGGCACGTAGATGTGCACACCACTATAGTGGGCAGCTTATACCCCGGACGCGGGAGACCTGGACGCAGGCTATGATTATTACACCGCTCCTACATGGACGGGCAGCTTATACATTATCACACCGTACCTATATGGACGGGCAGCTTATATATGTATAGATACATGACATGATAATGATTATGAGTAAGTCAGCATGCATTATTTCAGTTATACTTGATAGCCAGTACAGATTGCTCTTTCTTGATGCCTCCTTATCTCATTGATACCTTCATATTTCATTGATATATTGTTACTGTTTATGCCTCTCATACTCAGTACAATATTCGTACTGACGTCCGTTTTCTTCGGACGCTGTGTTCATGCCCACAGGTAGACAGGGAGGTGAGCTTGATCCAGATTCTCAGTAGCTGTCAGCTGATTGAGAGCACTCCATTGTTCGGAGGTGCTTATGTTTATTCTTTTGGTTCCTTTATGTATTTCGCACACGACGGAGTCCTGTTCCATCTATATGTATAATATGTCAGTAGAGGCTCGTAGACGCGCAGTGTGGGTTAGATGGTCTCACAAGATGTTATATTTGTATATGTTATTTTGATGGCCAAGAGGCAAATGTATATAAGTATTTATGTTATATATAAAATATGATTTTCCTACAATTGGTGTATAAAATTGGTAAAAGGGCATTAAATGAGTAAAATGAGTATTAGAGCGAGTGGTGCTCGGTGGCTAGCCCCGGGTACCCGTCCCGGCCCCTAGTTGGGTCGTGACAGAAGTGGTATCAGAACAGTTCGTCCTAGGAAGTGTCTACGAGCCGTGTCTAGTAGAGTCTTGTTTATGGTGTGTAGCGCGCCACGCCAATAAACAGGAGGCTACCGGGCATTTAGGAAAAATGACCATCTTTCATCTTAAGAGATCGTGCGATAGAGCCAAAAGATAGGAAATGGTATCCCTTATATACTGATCTTTGATTTCAGCAAGAGAGTAGTGTCGACAAGAGAGGACAAATAATGCTACTGGAAATTACAGAGATTAATATTTCATTGAAGTTACGTTATCAGAAATTGTATATACGGAATGGCGACTGGTCATCATCACGGTTAGTAATTGTGAATATAGTAAGAAAATGGATTGAATGTATATATATTGATGATAAGTTCAGTTACAAAGTGTGAACAGAAAAAGCTGAAGAAATTAGTAAAAAGATAAGTAAGCAGGGTATATGTTAGATATAGTGCGAATGTTGCAGGTATGATTGAAATGTCGCTAGAGATTAAAAAGGGAAAGTGAACAGAAGAGTATAACAAGTACAGTTTGAATTGGACATACGAGGTAAGTTCATCATTTCCATACAGTTGTTGACATCGGGAGCCCTGCGTGGCTATGATATACTATATATATGTTGGCCCTGTGAGGCATTGTTGGTATTTTCTGCGTGCAGGTTTTAGGATAGTAAGAAATACAGAGGAAACTCTGTCAAAATTCTCTTAAAAATAATAATAATAATAATAATAATAATAAATCTTGAAAAGTCATGTCAACGGTAGTGATAGGATTTGATCAAAGAATAAATTTTATGCATAATTAATTAAGGGGGGGGGGGGGGGGTCTAGTGGAAGTAAATATATTGATTAATAGATAAGTTTTATTAAGGAAGTATTGGGAGCGCAGGACTAGTTTAACATTCGAGGACGAATGTTCTAAAGGGGGGAAGGATGTTACATCCCGTGTTTTCATGCGTTGGAAAGTGTACCAGTTAAATGATATTAGTAATGGACACAAGGTTATCCCCCAAGTTTATAGGTGGTTAGATTGATGGTACAAATGTGTTGTAAATATCAGAAGTTAAACAAATAGAAGAAAATAAGTTTCGTCGAGGTTTAAAGTTTATTTGAGTGAAATACGGTCCAAGCTATGATATTCCGTATTTTTGGAATAGGAAAGTGAACCGTCCAACATGAGGAAATTTATCTGAATCCGGAGAATTTGGTTATATTTAAGCATGAAAAACAAGAACTTGGTATATGTGAGGAATGAAGTCCAAAAATAATTTGGGCCTTAACAAGTGTGACCACGGTGATTGAGAATAATATTTTGTGTGTATCAAAATGGACTATGGACTAACTATGTCACATAATCATGACAATGAGTATATGAAGGGTGATAAAAATAATTGGCATTAAAGTAAATTGAGATCAAAAAATTAGTTATAAGCATAATTGATTAAATATAATGGGAGAGTAAAGAATTGTTTGTGGTATTGATTAATAATTATGTGGATAGGTGATGAGTAATGGTAGCTCCACATGACACATGGTATGGAAAAAAATGATGAGTAATAGTTAAGATAGATGATAGACCTTGCACGTGTAAAAGGAAAAGGTAGAAATGACACCTTTTAATTCTGTAAAGAATCCAACAAATGATGGAAAGTGCATCATCTCTACTTTTTTTTGAAAGCTGCAAACATAATCCTTTTAGGTATCAATAGCAACATAATTCATTTTTATGAACCACCAACCACGGTTTTCTTCAGGAAACGTATAGCCCCTATCACGAAGAAACATAGCGCATCTTGCTCTATACTTCGATTTCACTGTTCTATTTTATCGCGTTATTTAATTCGGACTTTCTTCATATTAAAGTAAGGAGGAAGAAGATTATTTCTTGGAATATAAGGTAAGAATTCTCCTCTATTAGATATATTTAAATTCGTCTAGGTCATAGTTAAATTATGAAATGGGAAATACGAAATTAATTGCGGGAAGTCAGATAAATTATTATTGTTATCATGTAGGATGTTTGGTGGTCGTTATGAACTGTTTTCTGGGCTGGAATATCGGAGGATTGGCTGTAGTTGTTGTTGTTATATTACGGATATACGGAAATAAAGAAGTGTATATAAGCATTGGCATCCGAATGTATATTGGGCTATTTTGGGAGTAATTTAAGAATGAATTTAATTCTAGTTTGATATGAAATTGTTGGTATTATTGTTGTTGGTATTTTTATTGATGTTTGGCTAAGTTGGAATTTCGAGGATTGTTAAGTTTACAGGGGAAATGCTGCCCGAATTTTGTTAAGTTTCATTCGTACTTGGATTGGTTAGTAAGTGATGTGGATAATCTAACTGTGGCCTATGTTATCTTAATTTTAGACCTGCGAGCTCGAGAAGTAGACGTTGGACATTAGATAGAGTTCAAGGTATGTGAGGCTAGTCCTTTCTTTCCATGACATGAATCTTATAGCTTGACTTTTTTTTTTTTATCCATGAGTTCCCTTAAGTTCCGGAAAATATGAGTCTATGTCCATAATTAGCCACACAAGGTAATGAGTAAAGTATAGAAATCCCAATACTCATGTTGTGATGATCCTATGATGTTAATGATGCTATTTATTGCTTACACTCACTTTATATGCTAATTCCTTCAAGGTGAGGTAGGATGTCAATGAATGTCCCATAATGACGTCGGAAGCCACTGACCTTACGTCACTCCGATATAGTTATGGCTTTTGATTGGGCTCTTATGCATGCTTTATATATATATATATATATATGTATGTATTTTCTCACACCGCGACGCGCTATAGTCGGCCAGGCAGGCACGTAGATGTGCACACCACTATAGTGGGCAGCTTATACCCCGGACGCGGGAGACCTGGACGCAGGCTATGATTATTACACCGCTCCTACATGGACGGGCAGCTTATACATTATCACACCGTACCTATATGGACGGGCAGCTTATATATGTATAGATACATGACATGATAATGATTATGAGTAAGTCAGCATGCATTATTTCAGTTATACTTGATAGCCAGTACAGATTGCTCTTTCTTGATGCCTCCTTATCTCATTGATACCTTCATATTTCATTGATATATTGTTACTGTTTATGCCTCTCATACTCAGTACAATATTCGTACTGACGTCCGTTTTCTTCGGACGCTGTGTTCATGCCCACAGGTAGACAGGGAGGCGAGCTTGATCCAGATTCTCAGTAGCTGTCAGCTGATTGAGAGCACTCCATTGTTCGGAGGTGCTTATGTTTATTCTTTTGGTTCCTTTATGTATTTCTCACACGACGGAGTCCTGTTCCGTCTATATGTATAATATGTCAGTAGAGGCTCGTAGACGCGCAGTGTGGGTTAGATGGTCTCACAAGATGTTATATTTGTATATGTTATTTTGATGGCCAAGAGGCAAATGTATATAAGTATTTATGTTTCTATATAAAATATGATTTTCCTACAATTCGTGTATAAAATTGGTAAAAGGGCATTAAATGAGTAAAATGAGTATTAGAGCGAGTGGTGCTCGGTGGCTAGCCCCGGGTACCCGTCCCGGCCCCTAGTTGGGTCGTGACAAGAATCCTATCATGAAATTCTCCCAAGAGTATACATCGAACCGATCTTGGTTATTATTCTCCCACTACGACTAAGTACTACTACTATTATAGTCACACTATCATATTCCTGAGTCTTAATATTATCTTCATTGCCTTTCGGTATTAAAATATTAACGACTTCATATAACGTTATTTGCTCAACATCACTCCCACTACTTAAAAGTAGTGAATTTCCTTACGCCTATTAACGTTTCTCCCACTACTTAAATGCAATGGAACGTCAACCCTGACTTGTCGGTTAGATGTTCTTGAACTTCTGATTTTTTTTTTAGATGACTCATTTGCTATTTCTTTGCTCAGTTCCTATAAAACTAGTTTACTTCTAGCAACTTGGTTTATTAAATAGTCCTTTTCGAAAAATCTAGCAATTGTAATAACAATTACCTTATTTTCTTTTAGGACAGTAAATAAATCTCTTTTCGTTCCCTTTGGATATCTAATAAACATGCGTACATTCGTTCTTGATTTCCACTAATTTGTTTTCCCTTTGAACACGTGTGCTAGACAACCTCATATCCGAACATGTTGCAGATTTGGCTTACTTCCAATCCACTGTTCTATGGGTATCAAAGGTACTAACTTAGAGGGAATTAAATTAAGAATGTAACTCGCAGTTTCTATGACATATCCCAAAACGAATATAAATAAGTCAATTAATCTTACCACCTTCAAAAGAGTCATATTTCCTTTCTCTTCCACACCAATCTATTGTAGAATACTTGATGTAGACAATTGAAAATGCAATCCCTTTATCTAATAATTAATTAATGAACTCTGCAAAGAGGTACTCGCCACTACGATCAAATCGCAGTGACTTAATATATTTCCCCTGATGTTTTTTATTTTCGCCTTAAATACCTTGAAATTTTCAAAGCATTTGGACTTACAGAGCATCAAATAGATATATTCATATCATGAGTAATCTTCTATGAATGTCACAGAATACTCAAAATCACCTCTTGCCTTGAAGTTCATTATACCACACAAATCAGAATGGATTGTCTTAACTTATCATTAACTTTATTTCCTTTTAAGAGAAAGGGTCTCTTAGTCATTTTTCCTTCTAAATAAGACTCACAAGTTGGTAGTGCCTCCACTTTCAATGTACCTCAAAAGTTCATCATTTGACCAACTTCGAAATCATATTCATATTAAAATGACCTAGACACAAGTGTCACAGATAAGTTCATTCAATTCACGAAAAAAAAAATCTCTTATGGGACAGATTAACGTTATTCAGTTTAGAAGAGTTATTAATTTAAAGTGTCCACGCATCAATGTACCACAAGAGATAAAATGTTTATTAAAAACAATAACACAAGAGTTACAAGAAAAATAAACTAACTATCCATCTCTTGTTTGGTTAGAATCGAAAAAAAAAATCTTCTTAACAAAAGTTACATATAATGCATTCTTTAATTAATGTCTCGTCTCTATCAGACGAAGTTCCTGACTAGTAGTAAGTGGACTGAATAAAGTCTATTGAGAATTTGAGATATAATCATTAAATTGATCATTAGTTATGTAGTATGAATAATAAAATTCAAAACACACATCACACATACAACCATGCATACTGAATAGCTAGATTCGATAGGGAAACTTAACTATTCATGCAAACTATATGAGTCATGCCAGATAATTCACCCCATAAATTAAAACAGGATGAACTCAGATGGAGAGTAAACTGCTAATTTAAGTTAGGTAAATATCACTTTTAATGAACCCTAGTTCCATTGAACCAGCGTGTAACTCAGTTGGAGAGTCAAGACAAGCTATCAATTAACTAAGGACTGAAGCACAGTAATTTATCATAATGAATCTATCCGATGGGGAAGAAGACCTACGTCAACATATAAAATCATTATATCACTGTTATATACAATGGAGACCATAGAGAATGAACTCTACCACCACTGTTTGAAGATATAAAAATTTTATTTAACAAAAAAATTCCAGAAAAACGATAAAAAAAAAAAAAAAAAACCCCATCTAAACGACCCAAAGCAATTTGGCGAAACTTTTAGCTACTGTCCAGGCCATTTTTGCTGCGTGTTTGAAGAGTGGAAAGGGCACCAAATGGTGCTTTTTAAATAAAAAACTGTTGCAATTCATTTTTCCATAAAATCACTGAATAGAGGAGGAGAGTATAGCCTTATTTGGCGGAATTCTACTCGACTAACTGCTGCCATCTGGTGTGATTTGGAGTGTGACGGGCAAGAAGAGAATGATGGGATCAACAATGTACCACCATGTTCAAGTCTTTCGGGAGGAGAGCATGGAGGTATTTGTTATTGCTAACATGTTCTTCTTTTTTGCAGGTTACATTATTGTGAACAACAGCAGCAGTTACACAATATGCAGGCCTCGCGTGGTTATTATCGCATTTTATTGATGTCAATGGATGTTTTTTTTTTCTGATAAAAGCACCTGCTAGTGCGATTTTTGCACAACACCAGATGGTGAAGCACAATACGAGACGGGGCTGCTTTTTTGGCGAATTTGTTAGCTACTGTCCAGGCCATAATTGCTGCGTTTTTGAAGATTGGGAAGGGCACCAAATGGTTACATTAGCGACTAGCAGCAGCAGCTATCCAATTGATCCAAGAGCAGGATTATTGGCTAAATGATGCATCAAGGGATCAAACTTGGGATATCATTTGGTTGACAAACGTGAATGGTAGCAGAATTTTAACTCAATTACAACAGGTTACATTATTTTGTACAAGTTTTTTATTTATTGATAATTGCTCAGTGTGTGGTATTAGCACTTGGTGCTCATTCCATTGAGAGATCGTCGATGAATGAAACTTGTATGCTATGGAGATATGAAGCGTTGATGCGACCAGCAGCAGTAGCTACACAATATGCAGGCCAAGCGCACACAGTACGCAAACATGGAAAATTCAGCAGCGGAGGATGCATTTGTGGTTATTTTAGAAGGAAGGAATTCATCAAGGTTGAAACCATTATTGGCCTTTTGGTGATGCAAGAACCTGTGGACTTGGAAGCACAAGTTGGCAACTTTTTGAGAGGAAAAAAAAAAAGTATTTTTTCTACTTCAGAAGAAAGTACTTTTTTTTTATCACTTTAAAAAAAAGTACTTTGTTTCAATTAATACTTTTTGAGAGGAAAAAAAAAGTATTTTTTCTACTTCAGAAGAAAGTACTTTTTTTATCACTTAAAAAAAAAGTACTTTGTTTCAAAAAAAAAAAAAAAAAAAAAAAAGGCCAAAAGGGGCCCAGTTCACGAGCAAAGCTGGTGAGTATTACTCAGTGGGCCGTTTCCAGAGAACCTACCAAATTTCGAGTCAATCGGAGTTCGTAAAAAATCAGAATTCCGAAACCATGACCAATTTGGATAAATTTTTTTTTAAAACCAAAATAGAATTTAAAAAAAAAAAACATATACATTTGTTCAGTAGCTCTTATCACATATCATCATTAGCATACTAATATACATGAATCAAGAACAACAAACAAAATTTTAAAATATGTTTACATAATCTCAGTGTTGCTTTCTGAAAATTAGCATGTACATGTAATCATTGAACATAAAATTCAAAACACACCACATAGATATCCATGCATCTTGAACAACAAATTTCAATATGAAAGAACAATTCATGTAACATATATATATGTGATGCCAGATGTTCACTCTATAAATTTAAAACCAGAGCTAACTCAGACGAAGAGTATGCTGCTAACTTAAGCCAAGTGAATATCGTGATCATTAACTCTAGTTCCATTGACCCAACATGTAACTCAGATGGAGAGTTAATACAAGTTATCAATAACTAGTGATTATACCTAGTGACAACCCATAATAAATCCATCCGATGGGGAGGAAGACCTAAAGTCAACACATAAATTTATTATTTCACTAGTATTTAGACATGAAAAACATAAGGAAGAATCTCTATCACCATTAGATCATAACCGAGTTTTTTTCCTTAAAATAATTTTCAAGAAATAGAAAAAATGCCTAAAATACCATCTAAACAATTCCAAATCATAACAGAATATTGTTTAATGGGTCATTTCCGATGAATCTATTAAATTTCAGGTTAATTGGAGTCCGCCAAATAATTCATCTCCAAAGCTATAACCAAAATCAGATTCAAAACAATTTAAGCATCTTTAAGAATTAAACAATATGACCTACATTCTTATCATATATCAATTCATATTAAATCATCATGTGTATTCATGTTCTAGATTTAACATAATAAAACTCACATAAAGAGTAGTTTTTCATACTTAAAACACGTTTTAATCCGAAAGAACAGCTAAAACCCATCTAAACAGCCTCAAAGATTATTTCTTACTAAGAAAACTCAGCAAGAGCAGTTCAAATTCAGAGTAGAGAGATTAGGGTTTTGGCTTGGTGGAGATGATGAATTGGCTAGTGAGTAGTGGTGTATTTATGGAGATGGAAGATATTGGGTTTAGTAGTAGAAGATTGTGGGTTTTGTGAGTTAAGAGTGGAAGATGATGGACTTGGACGTTTGAAGTGGTGGCAAGATGTTAAAAGAGGCGGTATATATTCTCTCTGCCAGTTAATTTAAGTGACTGCCCTCTTCTTCTTTTTTTCTTTTTTCTAAACACGGTCCGTAAAGTGATACACGGCCCGTATTTAACAATGTTTATTTGGACATTGCACTGTGTTGTAACATGAAGGATTACGATTAGGTTTACGGGCCGTATTTTGAAATATAGTCCGTATTCCATGGTCGTAATTTTTCATGTTACACTACAGTGCTACTGTTTTGTGACATTGTTAAATACGCCTTGTTTTACGCCCCGTATTGTAAAATATGGTCCGTAAATCCAAGGCATATTTTGCAATGTTGCAAAACAGTATCTGATACTTTAAGTTCGTTGTTATCCATCAATGTTTTCTGCAATATAGTCCTGCACCAAAACAAACGTTACCCTATATGCTTCAAGAATAAAAACAAAATAAAATAAACATTACACTTGGGTTTCTTCCCAAGAAGTGCTTGATTTAACGTCGCAGCACGACGGTGGTACCAATCTACTCTTGGTCGGGACTCGCTGAGTCCGCATTCGTTCCCAGGTGCTGTAACCGGTATCGGTCAACAATTCTATTTCCATCAACCATCTCGTGATAGTGCTTCACCCTCTGCCCATTCACCTTAAATGTCTAAGTTCCATCTCCGGACTTCAGTTCAATATCCCCAAGGGGTGAAACACCTATCACCTCAAACGGACCAGACCACCTTGATTTTAGCTTGCCCGGTAGCAACTTCAACCGAAAGTTAAACAGCAAGACAAGATCACCCTTGTAGAATTCTCACTTCGGGATTTTCTTATCATGATACTGCTTCATCCTCTCTTTATAAAGTGTTGCACTCTCATATGCCTGGTACCGAAATTCATCCATCTCATTGAGTTGAAACAACCTTAGCTTGGTCGCCTCTTCCTAATTCACATTCAATTTCTTCAAAGCCCACATAGTTTTATGTTTAAGTTCAACCGGCAAGTGACAAGCTTTTCTGAAAATGAGCTTGAAGGGTGAAGTCCCAATCGGAGTCTTGAAAGCAGTCTGGTATGCCCATAGAGCATCATCGAGCTTGCGGGCCTAATCAGTCCTATTTGCATTCACCGTTTTAGCTAGAATACTCTTGATCTCCCAATTGGATACTTTAACTTACCCACTTGTTTGAGGATGATAAGGTGTTGCCACCCTATGTTTTACGCCATATTTCTCCATCAATCCCGTGAAAGCTCTCTTGCAAAAGTGGGAACCATCATCACTAATTATAGCTCTCGGAGTACCAAATCGAGTAAATATGTTCTTCTTGAGGAACCCCATGACCCTCTTGGCCTCATTGTTAGGTAAAGTCGCCGCTTATACCCATTTCGACACATAGTCCACAGCAACCAAGATATATTTCATGCCACCAGAACTCACAAAGGGTCCCATAAAGTCAATTCCCCAGACATCGAACACTTCGACCTCCATCACAAAATTCATAGGCATTTCTTTCCTTCTTCCTATATTCCCTTGCCTTTGACATTCATCACAAGACCGCACCAATAGATTTGCATCATGAAAGATAGTCGGCCAGTAATAATTGCATTCAAGAACCTTAGCGGCAGTCCGGTTACCACTATGAAGACCCCCAACAGGGGAGTCATGGCATGCCTTAGAATCGCCATCACTTCACTTTCGGGAACACAACGCCGAATGATGTTGTCTGCGCATGATCTGAACAAATAAGGCTCGTCCAATAGCATTGACGAGAATCCCGCAAGAACTTCTTCTTTTGGTATGCTTTAATCTCTACTGGAACTATGCCTGTTACCAAATAATTGGCAATGTCAGCATACCATGGTGCTACCTCTATTAACATAGCCAACACCCTCTCATCTGGAAATGCATCATCTATATCTAGCATCAGAAGGTCTCCCAGCTTCTTCAAGTCGAGAGAGATGGTCAACAACCTAATTCTCAGTTCCCTTGTGGTCTTTCACCTCAAAGTCAAACTCTTGCAGCAATAACACCCATCGGATCAATCACGTCTTAGCTTCCTTCTTCGCCATCAGGTATCTCAATGCAGCATGATCAGCCTTGGACCCCAACAGATAGGCCCGAAACTTCTCAAAAGCAAAAACTATTGCAAGCAGCTCTTGCTCCGTCATAGTGTAATTCATCTGAGTACCATTCAATGTTCTGCTAGCATAATAGATCGCGTGCATGATTTTATTATGTCTCTGGCCAAGCATAGCACCGATAGCAAAACCACTTGCATCACACATTAATTCGAATGGTAGAGACCAGTCGGGAGAAACAATAATAGGTGTTGTGGTTAACCGCTCCTTCAATTCATCGAACGCCTTTCGACACTTCTCGTCAAATTCAAACTTAGCCTCTTTTTCAAAGAAGCTTGAAAATCGGATTAGAGATCTTTGAGAAATCCTTAATGAAACGCCTATAGAAACCTGCATGTCCCAAAAAGCTCCGGACACCCTTAACGGAGATAGGCGGAGGAAGCTTGGAAATAACATTAATCTTTGCTTGATCGACCTCAATTCCTTTTTCAGATATTTTATGCCCGAGGACGATTCCTTCCTTCACCATGAAGTGGCACTTCTCCCAATTCAGCACTAGATTAGTCTCCTCACAGCGTTTAAGTACTTGACCCAGATGGCCAAGACAGTCATCAAAAGAATCACTAACAACCGAGAAGTCATCCATGAAGACCTCGAGAAAGTCTTCCACCATGTCAAAGAATATCGATATCATACACAGCTGAAACGTAGCTGGTGCGTTGCACAGACCAAAAGGCATTCTGCTGAAAGCAAATGTCCCCTGCGGACAAGTAAAAGTCGTCTTCTCTTGATCCTCCAAAGCGATGTTAATCTGATTGTAGCCCAAATAACCACCAAGGAAGAAATAATAAGAACGCCCCGCTAGCTGATAAATCACTTAATCAATAAAAGTCATAGGGAAGTGATCCTTGCAAATGATAGTGTTGAGCTTGCGATAGTCCATGCAAACACTCCATCCAATTTTAGTCCTTGTCGGGATCAGTTAATTCTTTGCATTGGGCACCACTATGATGTCGCCTTTCTTAGGAACACATTGGACTGGGCTCACCCATTTACTGTCAGCAATCGGGTAAACCACTCCAGCATCTAACCATTTGATGATCTATTTCTTGACTACCTCTTGCATATTCTCGTTCAGTGTCCTTTGGTACTCTGCACTCGGCTTGCTATCCTCCTCCAACTGGATTTTATGTTCATAGATCCCAGAAGAAACTCCCCGAATGTCGTCTATGGTCCAACCAATGGCACGCCTATATCCACGCAATACCTCCAAAAGCTGCACAATCTGCTCTTCAGTCAGTAGGGCTAAAACAATCACTGGCAATGTATTGTTCTGACCCAGGAACTCGTACTTCAAATGTGATGGGAGCTGCTTAAGCTCCAACTTCGGTGGTTCAATGATCGAAGGCTTTGCTGAAGGAGTTGTTCTATTTTCCAGATCAAGATTCAGCTTCTTTGGGTGGTAAGAATATGAACCCAATCCAACAAGCGAGTTAACCATCTCCACATAACCATCCATGTCTTCAGCATCAAAGTTCACAATAATACCAGCCAAAGTTTCACCCAAACTCTATTCTTCCATCTTGAACTCCACCGCTTCATCAACAACATTAAAAGAATCAATCACTGAAATGCTCTCATAAGCACTTGGTAACTTCATCCCCTTGCTTGCCTGAAAAGTAATTCCTTATCATTGACTCGGAACTTGATTTCATTCTTCTCTGAATCCATCAGAGCTCTCCTTGTAGCAAGGAAGGGTCTCCTCAGAATAATGGGAATGTCTCGATCAATAGCACAATCAAGAATCACAAAATCTTTGGCCAACATAAATATACCAACCCGCACAAGAACATAATCAACCACGCCAATAGGTCGCTTAATAGATCTATCAGCCATTTGTAACCCTATAGTAGTTGGCCTTGGATCCCCAAACCGGATTGCTTGTATATAGCAAGTGGCATCAAATTAATACTCGCTCCATTATCAGACAAAGCACAAGAAAAGTCATGGTGTCCAATAGAACAAGGAATAGTGAACGCCCCAGGATCGCCGTTTTTCTGGACAGTAGTTGTTGAAATGATGGAACTCACAGTGTGAGTCAAAATCACAGCTTCATCTTGCACAATTTTCTTCTTGGTCAGCAGGTCCTTTAAGTATTTAGCAAAACTAGGCATCTCCTTGACAGCTTCCAAGAAGGGGAAATTCAGAGACAACTGCTTCAGCTGATCATAAAAATTTTCGAACTTAGCATCTTTCTTCTTCTTCACCAACCTCTGAGGAAAGGGAGGTTTAGATTTGAAAAGTTGTGTCAAAGGGCGGAGAGCCCCTTTCACAGCTTGCTTGCTTTTATCATCAGCCTCCTTCGAAATCTCTGGAATATCAGCAGCCTTCTTATCAGTAGAATTCTCATCAATAATAATTGGTGCGTCAGACTACACCTCTTCTTCTTCATCCACCGGGTCAAGCTCAACAACTTTCTTTTCAGTACCTTGGAGTATTTTACCACTCCGAGTACTGATGGCAAACACCTAGACTACACCGCCTCCCCCATTCTTCGGATTTGGAATAGTGTCACTAAGAAGTCCTCCTTTTTTAGGAGGGTGTTTCTCTCTAGAAATATCACGTATCTGTGACTCGAGCTTTTGAATAGCTGTTGTATGAGAACCCACGGTCTTTGCTAGCCCAGATAATGTTCTTTCAAATTTTGATTGGTTTTCCAGAACTTTCTCAAGCATTGCTTCATCCCTCGAACTACCATGCTCTGTTGATTGCCCCTTCGGTGGTATATAAGGATTGGAACTTTTATTCCCAAAATTGTTGTTGTTGTTGTAGCTCCCTTGATTCGCACCGCCATAATTATTATTGTAGCTCCCTGAGTTGTTGTTGTTGTTGTTGTAAGCACCCTGACCCTGCTGAGGTCTCCATTGATTCTGATTCTGGTAACTACCATGGTAGTTCTGCCTTTGATAACCCCCTTTAGGATTGTTCACATAATTTGCATCTTCAACCTGCATAGGAGGTCCCTTGTGAAATGGACCATCTTGGACCTGATACATCCCTTTCGGCATAACTGAGTCATCTTCGCAAACATTTACCTTCTTGATCTGGGTATCATCAAGCTTCTTGGTTAGCAAGGAAATATTTGTTGCAAGCTCAGCCAATGTCTGTTGGGTATCTTGATTCTCCTTCACCATATTCTGGATCATGACACTACCATAAGGCATAATATCATCATTGTTTGAGTGCCAAGCCTGATTGTACGTAGTCAGCCTATCAAGTGTGTGGGTCACTCTGCGGTAAGATTTATTCATAAAACAACCATCTGCTGCATTGTTTGCAAGTGATTGCCTCACTGGATCCAGCCCTTCGTAGAACTTCTCCATTAATATGTTCTCCGGAAACCCATGATTCAAAATTTTCTGCAAATACTCCTTGAATCTCTCCCAAGCTTCATATAATTATTCCCCCAGTCGTTGCTTAAATTCATAGATCTTGACACGAATATCAACTTTCTTGCTAGGAGGGTACCATTTCATGAGGAAGACTGCTACCATCTTTGCCCGTGTAGTAATAGAATTCCGGGGCAGCTTCTCGAACCATCCTCTTGCATCTCCAGTAAAGGAATATTTGAATAGCCTCAGCCGAATAGCATCTTGTGAAACGTTATTTTGGATGTGATTAGCACATACATCCACACAATTCTGCACATGACGTTAAGGGTCATTATCGGTAGAGTTCTGAAAGTAGCCTCAAGCTTCAACAACTGGTATAAAGAGGAGTCAATTTTGACGCTTGTAGCTCCAACTCGAGGATGAACAATAGTAGGTGCATAGTCCTCCTCAAGAACAAGATCAGCAAACATATTCTCGTCATCTGATTCATTCGTCTGATTATTCAATCGACCCCCTTGGTTACCAGCACGTTGGTTTTGTTGATTATGATTCATGTTCACCTGGTTTACAAGGAATAGCAAACAAGGTGTGATGGAATAAGCAAAAGACTTTAATCAAAGCAAACACTATTTAGTAATTTCAAAACCGTATTCCCCGGCAATGGCGCCAAAATTTGATACGCTCAAATTACACCTTCAATTAGCGTAAAGCGGACAATGTCAAATATAGTAACCCAACTAGGTTGGGGTCGAATCCCATAGGAAATATGGTGTGAAAAGGTTACTAAACTCGTAGAATGCTTAATTTAGGTCTAATGTCTTAATCCAATGATTTTTGTAAAAGTTGGTTGTTTATGACTAATAGCTACTAACTGCTTTGGACTGTAATTTATGGTAAAAGAAACCAAGGTTGTGTCCCCTTTAGATAAGGTGTATGATCATGGGTATTGATCTTGAAATATTTCTAATGGATCATTACATGAATGCACTTAACCTCTATATGAATCTCTACTATTTCCCAATAAATAAAGATTATTTCTTTCTATGATTTTCCCAAATATAAGAAAGTGAATATTGAAGAATTGTTAATTGTGCCAAGTAAATTCTTCTTATTCCTAAGTGAATTTATTAAACAAAGTTTAAAGCTTTGAGTTCTTGTTATTTATTCTTACTAAACCCTAATTGTTTTCCCAAACAAATCAAGATTTAAGGCTTTAATCAATATATGCAACCATTAATTATGAATGAAGAATGAAGAATAAATAAACCCTAATAATCCATTATGTGTATATCAATCACAAAACCCAATCACAAAACACCCATCATTGGGTTCACAACCCTAGTAAGGGAATTAGCTACTCATGACCAAGAACAAGAAACAAGAAATTAAAGAATTCATAATTCGAATTTCTTCACTTCTCATCTTGATTTCTTCCTATCTTTAGATTTCAAGTTTTTCTTATTCGAATTTGAGTCTTCCACAAGCCAGATCTTATCATTTGGTATCAGAGCAAGGTAGAGAAATTGTTCCATCAATTCTTCATCCTTGATCTACAAAAAATCAAAAAACAAAAATAGTCAAAGAAATATGAAAATTACGAAACCCCAAAATTTTGTTGATGTTTGTTGGATTTGAGGGTAGAATAGAGTTGGAAAACCCATAAATCTGAACTTTCAAGTTGTTTGGGAGCGTTTTGAAGAATCCATCATTAAAGGACTTCAAAGTTTGAAGAACTCAAAAGTAGGTTTGTAGATTTAGGCCTTAATTGGAGTTAATCTATATTGGGTTTTGTTCTCCTAGTCAAGAAGGACCTAGATCCAAAATTTGGAGCAAAAACAATTTGATTTGGCCCTAGATTGCATGTGCGTGTTCTTGGTGTTCATAAGGATCTTCATATCATCATATTGAAGAAGACAAAAAAAGGAGGTTTGATCAAAAAATTTGCCAAAGTGAAAAGGTGTTTATCAGCCTAAAAGGGGTAAAGACTTGGTTGTGTGGGCCTATTAGGTCATCAAAAATCAGAAAATCCGGCCTAAGTTCGAGAAAATAAGTATAGGAACACGTCCCGTGCACGTGCGTTACACGTCTCCAGTCAAGCGTTGCACGCGCATCGTGCAACTGTCGCGTGTAGGCTGATTTCTGCAGGCACATGACGTACACTTTTAGAGGGGTATATTTTGCGCGATAGGGCCGAGACGCGTGGCCAACGCACGCCCTTCAAAAAAAATTGGAAATTTTTCTAAGTGTCGGAAATGGTTTGTCTCTTTCCGAACTTCTTTTCTTTGATTCTCCTAACTAATGAACTACTAGGACAAAATATTAACAAGGGAAGAAAAAAGAGAGGAAGTCTATATTTCAATTTTCAACCAAGATACAAGATAGGTTTGAAAAAGACCACCTAAATTTTAAGAAGTGCAACTTACAGGAATCACTTCCTTTTAAGAGCTTTTAACAATCTGAAGCTACATTTTATGTATTTACATTTTGTAGCTAGTTTAAGGCACGTAGCTAGTTTAAGGCAATTCGCTGTATTGGAGTATATTTGAATACACTGTTCAGTTGTACCCAACATTACATGATGTCACGTGGATTTGACTATATTTAAAAACATGCAACATTTTTTTCTGAATACATGTGTATTCAAAATTATTGTATTCTAGTTTATCTAATACACAACGGAGCTTTGGATTTTAGTATATTTTATATTGATGTATCCTTTTATTTTGGTTGTATTTGAATGTATTCGAGCTCCGATCAGCAAGATCGCCACCGAACGTCGCAAGCTAAGGTTGAATGTATTTGATTGTATTTGAATGAACTGACACTCAAAAAATGATGAAATAAAGAATGCAGTCAAATCCGGTCAAATCTCTGGTGATTATACAAAATACAGTGTAGTTAAAAAGAAGAATGCAATCAAAACCGATCGGATCTCCAGCAAAATACAAAACACCACTGTATTTACACTCAAAAAATTAAGGATACATTCAAATCCTTTTAAAAATACACTATATTTACTCAAAAAAATTAAGATACACTGTATTCATATAGATTTGCAACAACTCCATCGGAGATCATATAAATGCAACTTTGTTGAATAATATATTCACACTATATTTACATTAATATAATTGAAGAATACACTCAAAATATACATTATATTTCATACAGATTTGCAAAAAAAGTGCATAAAAGAGAGATCTATATGGTTTCTTTCTTTTAGATCTGGTCGATGGCAGCGAAGAAGTTTAGATTTGGTTGACGCCAGTGAAGAATCAGAAGGAGGAGATGGAGTGGTCGACGGAGAGCACCAGAAAAGACAATGCCAGATGGTGATGGACTTCCTCCACCAGATGGCGCCGGAGAGAGAGAGGTGAGGGAGAATCTTGATACAGTGGAGTAACTCTATGTATTTGGTATAGCTATGAAGCGTAATGTGCCGTGAAATTATGGCCCATTGGATACCTTTTGACAAGAAGTTTTACGCATTTTTAAGCAAGTAAGGGTCGTTTTGATGTGTTTTTATTGTGTTTCAGGTAATTGACGATTTGAAGGATAAAAACATTGAAGTTGCATGAACTGGCAGCAAATAGAGGAAGTAAGGGCCGTATATATTTATACAGACCATATTCTTGATTTGTAATTAAGGAGGTCTTGGACAAAATTTGGAGTTGGTGATGCTGAATTACAAATCGTATTTTATTACACGGACCATATTCTAGCTCGTATTTACTAGATGCAATTGAGGCAGAAAGTCAAGCTTGGAGGATAAGAATATACAGACAAGTTTTACGAACCGTATATTGATATACGGACCGTATCTTGTACATAATTTGAAGAGAAGAATAAAGACTTAAGTGACCATATCTGATGTCGTCAGAGGCAATCTTGCCCGGTGTAATTTCATGTTTTTGAGACATATAAATAGTTCCTTGTAGGGTTTTATTTCATTATCAGTTGTCAGACTTGTCTTTTGACCTAGAGCATTAACTACTTCATTGTTTTTGGAGCTTTTGAAGATCAAGACAATTACTTTCATCTTATTTTAATCAATAGCAAGCAATATGAATTCTTTATTATTTTGTTATTCGTTCTTCATTATGAGTAGCTAAACTTAATACTAAGGTTGTGAACCCAAAGATGGGTGCTATGTGATTGAGAATTGAGATTGATATATGTACAATGGATTGTTAGGGCTTACTTATTCTTCATTCTTCATTGTTAGTTGATGGTTGCAAATATTAACTTAAGTCATAAACCTTAATTTATGTGGGAAAATAAGCTAGGGTTTGGTAAGAACAAGTAACAAGAACTTGGGGCATTAATCCTCGTTTAATAGATTTACTTAGGAATAAGAGGAATTTGCTTGGCACATATTAACCGTTCTTAATATCAACTCTTTTATATATGGGAAAATCATAAAGAGAGATAGTCCTTAAATATTGGGAAATATTAGGGATTCAATTAGAGGTTAAGTGCATTATTGCAACGATCCATTAGAAGTATATCAAGATCAATACCCATAGCATACACTCTAAAGGGGGGCACAACCTTGCTTTCTGTAATCATATTCATTATAATCAAAGCAACTAGTTAATAAACAACAATCTTTTACAGCTTCACGGAATACGAAATTAAGACCACAAGAAAGTATTCAACTACTTTAGTAACATTTTCACACCCTATTCCACGTGGGATTCGACCTCAACCTTGTTGGGTTATTATATTTGACATCGTCTGCTTTATGCCATTTAATTGGTGTAATTTGAGCATATTAAATTTTGGTGTCGCTTTCAGGGAATACGGTTTTGAAATTACTAAATAGTTTGTGCTTTACTCAAAGTCTTTTTCTATTCCATCACACCTTGTTTGTTGTTTACTGTGAACCAGGGGATCATGAATAATAAAGGAGGACGTGGAGCAGGTGGTAATAGGGGTTTGGAAGTGCAGGTTGAGAATGTCTTTGCGAATATGCTAGACGAGGTGGAATATGCGGTGAATGCTGCAAACTGCAAGATTGACTCCACTATCTACCAACTGATCCAACTTGAGGGATATTTTAAGAACGCTACCAATGATGACCCTCATTAATATTTGAAATTTTTTGTGGGTGTGTGTGCCCAACATATGCAGAATGTTGTTCCAGATGATGCTATTCGGCAAAGAGTTTTCAAATACTTTTTAGCCGGTGAAGCAAGATTTTGGGTTGAGAAGCTGCCTCATAACACTATTCATACGTGAGGAGAGCTGGTTGTTATTTTTCTCAAGAAGTGGTTTCCGCCAAGAAAGAAAGCTGAAATTCGTGACAAGATATATGATTTCAAACAGCTTTGGGGCGAAGTACAATTTGAAGCTTGGGAGAGATTTAAGAAGGAATATTTGCAGAAGTCTCCAAATCATGGTTTTCCAGAACATATATTGATGGAGAAGTTCTATAGAGGGCTTGATCCTTTGACACAAGCAGTGGCGAACAATGCGGCTGGTAGGTGTTTTATGGACAAGACATATGCCCGAATCACTCAGTTTCTTGATAAGCCTACTACTCACAATCAAGCATGGCATTCGGGTGGTATTGACAGTGTAGCCTATGGAGCTCCAATGATACATAACATTGTGAAAAGAAGCAAGAGACTCAACAGACACTAGCTCAGATAGCAACCAATATTTCTTTACTGACAAAGAGACATGATGACAGAGAATCGAAGAAAGTGAATGTTGTTGAAGAAGTTTCAGGAATGCCCAAGGGCATGTACGAAGTTCAAGAGGGGTCTCCTACGCAGTTTGAAGATACTAACTATGTGAATAACTCTCAAGAGGGTTACCAAAGGAAGAACTGCCAACGAGGCTATCAGAATCAGACTCAGAATCAATGAAGACCTCAACAGGGACAAGGTAATTATAACAACAACTATGGTGGCTCGAACTAGGGGAACTAAAACAACAATAATAATTTTGGAAATAGGAGTTCTAATCCCTATATACCACTAAAAGGTCAGTCAAATAAGCAAGGGAGTTCTAAGTTAGAGAGCATGCTGGAGAAGGTGTTATCCAACTAAGATAAAGCATAAAGGGGCTAGTTAAAACTGTGGGGTCGCACGCTGCTTCCATTCAGAAGCTCAAGTCACAGATGCGAGATATTTCTAGAGAACAACACCCTCGACTGAAAGGAGGACTTCTTAGTGACACTGTTCCAAATTCGAAAAGTGGTGGAGGTAATTCTTATGAAAGGTGTGTTGTTATTAGAACTCCGAGCAGGAAACTACTTCAAAGTGCAGAGAATAAGGTGATTGATCTCGAGCGGGTTGTTGAAGAACCAGAGGCATAGTCTGATGTGCCAACTATTATTGAAAAAGTCCAGACAGAGGTTCCTATTGCTAAGCAGGTTGTTGATATCCCGAAAAATGCTAAAAAGCATGAAGGCGGTAGTGACACTATCAAGGCAACAGTTAAAGGGTCTTTTCGCCCTTTGACCCAACTATTTAAATATACGCCTCCCTTTCCACAAAGGTTGGTGAAGAGGATGTTAAGTGTCAGAGGCTCTATGATCAGTTGAAACAACTATCAATGAACATTTCTTTTCTTGATGCCTTACAAGAGATGTTGGGTATTGCAAAATATTTGAAGGAGTTGTTGACAAAGAAGAGACCAACCAAGCATAGCACTGTGAGTATGACTCATCGTGTTAATTCTATCATATATACCACCAGTGTTCAGAAGAAAGAGGATCTAGGGGCCTTTACTATTCCATGTTCTGTTGATCACCATGATTTTGCTTGTGCTTTATGTGATAATAGTGCTAGCATTAACCTCATTCCACTTGCTATATATAAAGCAATTGGAGTTGGGAATTCCTGAACCTACCACCATGCGACGACATATGGTTGATAGATCTATAAAGAGGCCAATTGGAGTTGTTGATGATGTGCTTTTTCAGAGAAAAACGAGATCAAGTTTTATGTTAATGATGAAGAGGTGACTTTTCAGGTTAGCAAGGGAATGAAGCTACCGAGTGCTTACGAAAGAATTTCAGTTATTGATGCCATTGATGTGATCGAAAAGGGTGTGGAATCTAAAATGGAACAAGAATGTTTAGGTGACACTCTAGAAGCCATATTGGTGAACTTCGATTTTGATGATATGGAAGGTTGTGTGGAGACTGTTAATTCTCTTATGGGGTTGGGTTCTTATTCTTACCAACCAAAGAAGTTTGACCTTGATCTTGAAAACAGAAAGACTCCTCCAGCAAAGTCATCTATTGTTGAGCCATCTACCGAGATCTCAAGGGTTAAAAGATAGCCTGTCTTACGAAGAAATTTTAGTGGCTATTCTTGATCGTTAAGTTCGCAAGTTGAGAAATAAGGAAGTTTCTTTAGTGGAAGTGTTGTGGAGATATCAGAAAGTTGAAGAGGTTACATAGGAAGCCAAAAAGGACATGAAGTTCAACTATACGTATCTTTTCAAAGAGCAAGCTGAAAGTATTAAAGGTAACTAACCTTCACATTCAGACATCAGGCAATAATCTCCATGTTTCCTAATATTTAATCAGTCAGTTCAGTATTTATTCAACCCAGTATTCATTCAGTTCAGTATTCATGTGTTCATATCAGCTCAATAACCACGTGTTACCATCAGTCGTGTTTATGTTTTAGTTAACCTGTTATGCATGTTATATGTATTGTGAGGCCTGTGTTGATGCTTTGGATAGTTGGAAAATATTTGAGAAATGTTGGGATACTGCTAATTACAGAGAAAATTCTACCTAAACTTCTATAAAAAATTCAGAGTTAGTCACATTTATAGCCATGACTATCATTCGAGGACGAATGATCCCAAGGAGGAGAAAGTATAACACCTCGTGCCTTTAGGCTAAGGTTAACCTGTAAGATAGGGACACAATGGACCCAAGATGTAACACCCCAACCTTATTGGGGTGGACGGGTACTTGGTGCCACACCTAGATAAGTATTATGTTAGCAATGCAAGTAGTCTATGTTGTCAATCACCTGCAACCAGAAAAGCCCAAACAAGTATATAGATAATCCGGCCTACGAGGCCTCAACTGTAAAACACATTACATACATAACACTACTGAACACAGGTGTCTATCAGTCTACAAAAGCCTCTAAGAGTGTCTGACAAAACAACTTGGTCGGAACAGGGCCCCGGCCTACCCAACTAGCATGTACAACTAAAACCCAGGTGACTCGACTCGGCTACTCCAGGAGGAAGTGGAGCTCACGAAAATTCTGCTGATCAACAAGAGTGTCTACTCACACAACCGTCACCTGCAAACCTGGACCTGCAGCATGACATGCAGCACCCCCGGCAAAAGGGGCGTCAGTACGAAACAATGTACCGAGTATGTAAGGGAAATAATCATAACCATAACCACTAAGACATCAAATAGAAAAAAGTAGCAAGGTAAAACACAAGTGTAACGGAACTTGTCACATACCTATAAGCTACATTCTATTGAGATTCCTACTAACTGTACCAAATAAAATGTCATGACGGGTTTAAGTTACGCCACAAACACAATTAATCTCTGTTTCGCAAATACGCTCTACTAGAGCAAAATATAGGCCTTGGAAGGCCAACAAGTAGGACTAGATGGCTACCAAATAAGCCTCGATATCTAACAAGTAAGTCTAAAGGCTAGCAAATAGGCTCAAAGGCTAACAAATAAGCCGCAAGGGCCAACGAGCCGTTCTTCTCAACTCGACCAGTTTCTCCACGTGTTACCAATGAAAGCTCTCTTCTAACATAACAATATAAAATACATACAATTTCTTACAAGTAATGTAACTAAAGAATTCACGTACCTTTGGAGTTCATATAATCAAATAATAAGGTAGATGAGCTAGGCTTATAATGTGCTCTGTAATTTCGGCACATTTATGCTTTTTGATGGCGAGTTTTACTTTTTTTTAAGCAAGTTTGGGTCTTTTGATGTGTTTTCGTCATGTTGCAGGTATTTAGTGTGTTTATGGTAAAAATCGGGGAATTTAGTAAAAAGAGCAGAAAAGATGTGCAAAGACTGAAAGTAACTGAAGATGGAATTTTACGGAGGAAAAAAATGATCTGTATATTATTTACGGTCCGTTAATGTTGGTGTAAATCAGTTACAGTAACAACTACAAGGAAGAAAGAATTGACGGCAGAAAAGTACGGACCGTAGAATATTTAAGGCCCGTAAAATCCCATCGTAGATCAACAAAAGCAAGTCCAAGTTTGAAGACTGAATTCACGGTCAAGATCTTGGACCGTAAAACATTTTCAGTCCATGAAGAATGGGCATAGATTCTGATAGTAGACATCAATTTACGGACAAGAGCAAGAGATTTACGGACCATATAATATTTATAATCCATATAATGATCCGACGGGGGAACTTTTGTCAATTTATTTTTCATGGCTTGGACCATTATAAATACTAGATGTAGGGTTTTTGAAGATTATTATTAATCAGATTTCAGTTCTATTATTATAGCATTGAATACTTTATAGTTTTTGAAGTTTTTTGGAGAACTAGGCAATTGCAGTTACTTTATTCTAATTACAAAAAAATTGTAAGCATTATGATTTCTATTGTCTTATGTAGTTCTTTCTTCAATATGAATAGCTAAATCAATTACTAAGGTTGTGAACTCTAGGATGGGTGTTATGTGATTGGGAATTGAAATTGATAGATGCATAATGGATTGTTAGGGTTTACTTAATCTTTGTTCTAGATTGTTAGTTGATAGTTCCAAACATTAACTTAAGCCATAAACCTGGTTTTATTATTTTTTGAAGATAAATTAGGGTTTGGTAAGAACAAGTAACAAGAACTAGGTCAAGCCCATACTTATGGGCTTATAATCTGAGGTCAGTTCCGGAGCAAGTGTTACATGGACACCATGGGTTCCCTGCAGGTCATAGCTATTGGGAAAAGACACCAATTAGCATGTATGTACAGTTCGATTGATTTTCCAGTGCATTGCATTTCATTGCATCGCACATCATCATATTTTGCATTGCACATCATTACATCTTATTCTGCATTATTATATGCTCGCTTGGTTCTGATTTTGGTATGGATGTTGAATGCCTATTGTGATATAAATATGATCATTGACTGAGTTAAATTATGAATTAGTGATTCTACCTACGGACGAAACTTGGACTTGTGATTATCAAGTGAGATTATTGAGACTTGACAGACTTGTGGTTTAGAAGCTTCATCTTAGGCTGTGACTCTGTTATGGGATATTCTGCGACTTGGATTTGGGTATTAAGTGCCTATCTGTTTTATCTTGTTAATTTTATGTTTATATACGTGAACTAATCTTAGTCATCCTATGATGTTTACCGGTACACAGTGTTTGTAATGATACTACCTTGCTGCACCCTTTTTGAGTGCAGATTGTGTTCCAGAGATTTCATCCAGACTACATCTCTAGCTTGAACCTAGTTTGCTCAATCAGATCCGAGGGTAAGCTTCTACCCATACCATGCCACCTGAAGATCTCTCTTTGCAAATGTCTACTTTAAACTCCAGGAATTATTTATTATTATATTTGACATTAATTTCATTCTTTAGACATTGTTGATTAGAGTCCTTGTACGATAACTTTCAGATTTTAGGGGTGTAATAGTTAAGACTTCCACACTTATATTATTTATTATTTATGACTTGGTCAGGCTATTTATTCATTCTCTTATTTATTGATTGTTAGAGTATAAATGATGAAAGAAGTTGAAATTGGCTAGTGATTAATAGGTTAATGGGTAAGGGTTCGCCTACTAGTGATAACAAGTTAGGTGCCCGCACAATTGGTAATTTGGGTCGTGACATGTACGTTAATACAATTAAGACTTTAAGAGTCCTAATTCTAGCTTCTACACGTCTCCTCCAGCTGTAAGCCTATAACTTTTTAGTTGTCTTCTTCAAATTCTCCAAACTTCCTTTTCAAGCTTTTATAGAGCAAAGTTAGCATCTAGGTCGTCTTTAACACTGTCTCTTCATTATTTCCTCAAGATAGAAAGAGAAATTCATTCAAGGCCGGAAACAAACCCTCCATCTATATCACTACTTCTCTCTGCCATCCGCACTCAACACAGCCTTGTATTCTTGGTTTATATGAAACATGAAGAAAAAAAATGAGATAAAAGTACTGTAATTTTGAAGGTATTCATTTTCTTTATCTTAAATTTGTTTTATTTTAAATTTTGAGAAATCAGAATCTCAAATTTTTCCCCATATTTGTCGACGGACTCTGGTAAAAGTATCCGGAGTTAGTTGACCGTATCCTGGAAGTTTGTCCTTCCTGCACCCATACCCGACCCGCGTAGAGATGGGAACGACTCCTAAACTGGAGAGTGTAGCGGGCGTTGAGAATTTCTAAGTTTAACCGACTTGCACATACCTCATAAAAGGAGGGAAGTGTCCCGGGGAAGTACGATTGTGAATTGTACCGGGAAAGTCGAAAAAATCCGCCAACCACTTAATGGTCCTCTAAAGGATAGGTTTTAGAGTCGCCACCTAATTTTTAGGAAATTAGGAAAACCAGTTCGACAAGGGTTCATTTAAAATTATTCAAAAGAAACCTAATCTACCAAAGTCTGGGTAAGGGTTCTGGTGATCCCCCAGGGAAGGTGCTAGGCACCCCGGTATTAAGGATCCGCTCAATTGCGATTTACCTACGGGTTCTAATAGTTTACCTTATGATTATAAATTGTTTTGGACAAAATTGCTTAAGTCTAAATTTCCGCAATAAAAGGGTGTCATTTACATGCAAGAAATTCATTTGTTAAGAAATCGTCGAAGTATAATTTTGCTCAAAATTGAGCATGAGTGTCGGACTTGAACACCTAGGCTAATACTCGAAGGCTCTTAGCCTAAGTAGGACTCTACGTAAGTCCACCCAAAAAGATTTTTTTTGAAAAAAAAGATAGTAGTTTGAAAATAGTTTTATAAAAAATAGTTTTTGGGCATACTATAGTGTTTATATATAAATCATAGTATACTTAATTAAGTTATCCAATTTTATACTGATTTTTAGTCCATTGTAAAATTTTATACAAGTTTGCACATGTTTCCCCCTTTTTTTTTTTTTACTAAATCAGTCCAGCAATGTTTCAAAACAGTCCCCCACCGGTCCAGTCCCAAAGTTTTGAAAATGTCCATTCAAGTCCATGGGTTTTTTAAATCAGGCAGATTTAATCCTTGTTAGTCCAATCAGTCTAGTTCCCATTTTTAGCATTAATGTTAATCAAAGTGTAAAAGCGTTTTGGCGACTCAAATACACAGTTTTAAGCACAAGGGTTCCAAATGTTAAATTTAAATCTCATGTAATTACGATTTAAAGGCAAGAAATGTAAAAGTTTGAGGGACTTAGGCCGACCAAGCCCAAGAGAAGGAGGAAAAATGCAATTCTATATCCAACGTATGCTCCATCTGCATTGCCCATCCATTTTGAAGTTTGACTCGATCTATTGAAGTTGATGGGCCTCGTGGAAGCCCATCAACGGATTTTGGGTTTGGAAAATACAAGAGGTATACATAATTAGTAGAAATCAAAAAAATTGAAAACTAAAATACTACAAAATGACCCCCTAATTACTTATGGCAAAGTCGAAGAAATAAACTACGAATATATACATTTAAGCTAAGCCCAAACATTAACTTAGACTGGACATAAATGAACCAAACGAGACTAGCCCAGTCGTCCAAAGAGTAATAAAATAAGTAGGCCCAAACTCTAAGGCCCAATTACGTGCTTCTCCTAAGTAGTTATAAGCATTTAATTAAATATACGCGATATACAGGTCTATATATTCCTCTCTTTCTCCTCATTTCTTGAAGTATGTTGCCACAGTGGCATACCTGGTATACCTCGTGGTATACCCTTTGTCCTATCAAAATTCTCTAGGTATAAGGACAAGTATACACCTAAGTTCCCATAGATATACTTGAATATCAGGGGCAAAACCTCTTAGAAGGGCATACCCACCCATATTCAAACTAATCCTTCATGAAATACACAAAACTCAAAGTCCAGAAGAATCTAAAATCAGTCAGACAAGCATGGGGATTTTAAGCTATCCAAAGAGTTCATCTAAAGCCCCCTAGAAAGACACCAGAAACCAACAAGTAATGCCAAGCAGTTTTGTGTATGCAAAATGAGGCAGTGTCAAGAGAATATGCACAGAGGTGAGGGCAACAAATGTATTCAGAAGGGTCTAATGCTCATATAATTTCCTCAAATTGTTAGTTTTAAGTCATAGTGGTTCAAACAATCCTCTAATACTTTGGAAGTCCCATATGTAATGCAAAAACAAAAAAATAGAACCCTTAGGCAAAGTAGGATCATCTTCCAATTCCAGGGAAACCCAATGACTAGAGGGTAGACTATTTATAGAACCTCCAAGTTAAACAAACCAAACACTAAGCTATTTCAAGGTGCTCAAGTCATGTACACTTAGATGCAAATTCCAGAAGAGTCCCCACAGGATACATACCAAGGCACATAGTCACATTAATCTTTTAGAAAAGTGAAACAAGCTTCAGCTATATAATCAATCTTAGCAGGGGCTTAGTGTGTCCTCTAAGGGGTTGTTTTAGCATGTAGGAAGGGAAACACAGGGGTGGGATAGACATGTAGCACATAGCAGGCAAACAAGATACACTTAAGAATAAAATTTGGTTCAGAGGTTTAAAAAGAATGACTAAATTACAGTTCCAACCAGTATTCCAAAAGCTTATATGCAGATTCAAGTTTAAACAAAAGACTGCCTAATTATAACTAAGTTCAAACAAGGCACATGAGTAAAAGCTTAGACAAGTTCAAGCTAGCACAAGTTTTACAATTTATGAGCAAGAATAAGCAAGGAACATAGGCTAGTTCATCAGTTTTTTTAAAAGCAAGTCCCGGAATTTTAAATGTAAATACTAAGTGTTGAGATGAGTGGATAGTTTTAACAACAAAGAGACTTCAGTAGCTAGCTTTAACAGTTAGAGGTCACAAACAACAGGTTTGAGTAATGCAAGTTGAGAGAATTGCCAATATTCAACAGGAAAACACACAAGATTCAAGGAAGTGAGTCCTATAAGTGGGGGTTCAACACAGGAAACTTAAGGAACTAAAAATGTGTAATCCTTTGAATGAATGGTCACAAGTACAGAAATGGAATAACACCAAATATGGGATGATCACAAAACTCATGTAGACTGTCATTCATAGGAGGGTCAACAGGTCTTTAAGACTTTTAATAGTAGTTAGATAGGGAAGAATTTCAAGATCACAAATCTTAGCTTAGATGGCATATGTAATTAAAAGGGTGAGACTGCTTAAACACATAAAAGACCTCAGGTGCAATTTTCAGCATGAAATCATAACCTCATATAGACTTAAACTCAAGCAAGGAAAGACAGATGACTTTTAAGGCACTTAGACAAGTATAGTTATACATGTTAGGTTTATTCAGCCTAGGTCCATATAGAGAATCATCAAATAGGGTTGTCGTAGTTCTCTTTTAGATTATGAAGATAAGTGAGCCATAATAACATATAGGCAAATAACATAGGAAAGTTTCAGCAGTTATGCAAGTAACTGAGCCAAGTGACTCAAAGACAGCATGTGTGAATCAGACAGATTCATAGAACCAAATTCCTGGTAGACCTAACCATATAGGGAATGCATGACATATAGTGAGAACCATGACCAAAATATGTGAAGCCTGAAGGTTTTGAAACATTAAGCAAAAACAGAAATGGCTAGACAATATTGGCCAAGGCATAACACCACAATAACAATGAAAGATCAATGATCAGTAGACTCAGCATGACAGGCAAGAAAGACACATCCTATGATCATATGAAGACTTTCAAACAACAAGGACTCATGTAGACATAATCAAATAATTTCATAACCCTTATTTGAACTAAAACAAAGCTCAGAACACATTTTATCAAAGTAAACTTTCAAGCAAAGAAAATCTGTATTTAAGCAATGTAAGGGAAAAAATTTATCCTCTATAAAACAATGAATTCTTTTTAGGCCAAACACTGATCAAAACAAAGAGGGGTAAGGATTTATAAGCAAAAAAGAAGGATTAAAGCACTTGATTTTGTTTTGGACTTAATAGATACTAAACTAATTCAATATTTCAGCAAAAGAAAAGAAACAATCAGGAAGGAAAAGTGGAGGGGTTTTCATGATTGCCAACTGTATATAACAATAACAAAAATGGCTTAACAAATAAGGCAAGTAGTCAAAAAATGAAATGGAAAAAATCAGATAGTTCACTACTCATTCCACAACCTTATTACTTCACACAGAAATGAACTTCAAAAGTTCATAACACAGACTAAACTTCAAGTCCCCTCAGCCTTATCCTTATTCTCCCCTTTTAAGCCATTTCATACCCTTTTTGGTCAGTTTCTAACTTATACAAATCATAACCTTATCATAGGTGACTTAACTAATCAATAGGCTACATTGCTTTACTCCTTTTGCTTTAAGAACAGACCTTAATGAACATTTTGAACTATATTTTGAACCAATTTACAGCTTTACAATCAGAACAAGATATAAAACTGTATAAAAAACCAATAAAACAGTAAGAATCAATTTGTATGAATAAGTAAATGAAAGGTAATTTCAAAAGGATGAATGATTACCTTTTTAGGGAGCAACCTAATGGACAAATAGGAGAATAGAATCCAATATCAACACTAGAATAGGAGCCTCAAAACTCTTTTTTTTTCAGAGGAGGGAAAACTTGTATCTTTTTAAAGCATTCCCTTTATAGTATATTTTTTGTATATACATAGGTCGCCTCTATATAGAGTTCTGTTGTTTATATATAGGATGGTATGATTTTTGTATTATGAATGTAAGCTTTTTTTTCCAACCAAAGGAAAGAAGTCCCTTCAAGACAAGAACAACAAACTTATTTATAGGCTAAAATCCTAGGCTAGGGGTTCCAATGGACCGGAAAAAAAATCTCCAACCGAAATTCCCCCAAAAATTCAAAAAAATTCAGTAACAAACAAAAATTTCACCAGATTGTACAAAAATGGTACTGTCCTCCCCCAAAATGTACACACCTCAGCAAAAATATATAATCCAACCAAAAAAATGTACAACTACACCACATTATCCCTAAAAATTAGGCACAAATACAGGGATAGTACATACAGTCATACAATAAGACAAAATTCAGCCAACAACAAATTCAAACGGTAGTAAATAGTACTCAAACAGATAAAATCCCCAAACTCGTACTGATTTTGCACAACAGCCCTTGGAAATTACCTTGGGTCCTTTTTTTCTTAGTGTGTGATGCACAAGATGGAAAATAACTCTTGGTTCTTCTTATGGCAATCACACACTCAAAAGGAACCCGGCAACATCCATAGATTGCCTTTTAATCGGAATTAAAACAGTATAAAAACCAAAATAAAACCTGGCACGAGATAGAACATGATTAGAGGAACAAACCCCCCACCCCACCCCCCACCCCCCAAAATCTCGTTCAAAATGCCATGGAAAGGGGTTGCGATTGATCGCAAGACCGAACTAGGGTTAAGTCGCCACAGGAGTATTGGACAAGACGAAGAGAGAAGCAGTAGGGGACTGAAGTTTTTCTTTTAAAACTTTAGTCCTCAGCCTTTATATACCACACCCACCCCACCCCCACCCCCCCCAAAAAAAAGTTATTAAAATAGTTTAAAATACCCCCTTTAGTTTAAAACGTAATTTAAAAAGACCCATCGTACACAAGTTAAATAAAAACACACAATTTTTGTGAAACCACATATTTATATAAAACTAACACGTAAGCTTGTATTTTATAAAAATAAAGTCCATAATACGTCATTTTAAAATATGAGCTTCGATACGAACCCAATATTGACATAGTTCCGAGCAATATTTAAAAATGCGAAAAAAAATGCGGTCAAAAGTACCGTAATTCATATGTTGTTTAAATTAACCATTTTCCCGGGCTAGACGGAACGGGATGCATATCTTCTTTTCAAATCACATTTGCTAAAGCAAATAACTCGTAATTTCTTGTAATTGTTAATTTTATAAAAATAATAATTAAACGTCAATTGTTTTACAGTATTTCGGGATTTTTAAACTTTAAAATTTTTCAGGGCATCGTTACTCCGTCTTGGACTCGAAAATATGAAAAATTAAAATATACGTTTTACACGGTGAAAATTAGGTGTCAACAGAGAGTCCGTGCAACTTAGATATGGATTATAGGAAGCTGAATTATAAAAACTTGGTACCATTTTGCCATGCCTTTTATTGATCAGATGCTTGATCGGTTGGGGGGAAGGTCATACTATTGCTTCCTAGATGGCTATTCTAGCTATAACCAAATTAATATTACTTTTGAAGACCAGGAGAAGACTACTTTCACTTGTCCTTATGGAACATTTGCTTTCAACAGGATGTCGTTTGGTCTTTGAAATGCATTGACTACATTGCAGCGGTGTATGGTATCTATTTTCTCGGATATGGTTGAGGACTTATTGGAGGTCTTCATGGATGATTTTTTAGTTGTGGGTGATTCATTTGATGAATGTCTTGACTACTTGGGTCGAGTGTTGAAGAAATGTGAGGAGCTAATCTTATGCTTAATTGGGAGAAATTTCATTTTATGGTGAAGGAAGGGATTGTCCTCGGTCACAAAATCTCTGAGAAAGGGATTGAAGTTCATCAAGCTAAAATTGATGCCATTGCCAAGCTTCCTCCACCCATCTCTATGAAAGGAGTCAGAAGTTTCTTGGGGCATGCCGGCTTCTATCGGCACTTTATTAAGGATTTCTCCAAGATTGTGAACCCCATGTGCAAGCTTCCTAAAAAAGAGACTAAGTTTGATTTTGATGAGAAATGCTTCAAGGCATTTGATGAGTTAAAGGGGCGTCTTACTTCTGCTCCTATTATTGTTTCACTAGATTGGTCAATACTATTCGAGCTGATGTGTGATGCGAGTTGTTTTGTTGTTGGTGTTGTGCTTGGTCAAAGGCATAATAAGATCATACACCCAATTTACTATGCCAGTAAAATTCGCAATGTGGCATAGATAAATTATACTATTTTTTAGCAGGAGCTGCTTGCCATAGTCTTTGCGTTCAAGAAATTCAGGGCCTATTTGTTGGGGTCCAAGGTGGTCATATACACTGTTCATACAGCGTTGATGTATCTGATGGCGAAGAAAGATGCAAAACCACAATTGATTAGATAGGTACTTATGCTGCAAGAATTTGACTTCAAGGTGAAAGATCGCAAGGGGTATGAAAATCAGGTTGCAAATCATCTCTCACGGCTTGAAGAAGCTGGGAGACCGTCGAAGAGCTAGATAAAGATAATGCATTCCTAGATGAGAGAGTTCTAGCGGTGTCGTTTGAGGTGGCACCATAGTATGCAAATATCACCAACTTTTTGGTGACGGGTCTTATTCCAGATGAAATCAAGACATATCAAAAAAAGAAGTTCTTGAAGGACTCTCGTCAGTACTATTGGGATGAGCCATCTCTCGCCAGTGCTATTGGGATGAGCCATCTCTTGTCAATACTATTGGGATGAGATATACTTATTCTAGACATGCGCTAGCAATATCATTCGGCGTTGTGTCCCTGACTCGGAAGCGATGGATATTCTGAAGGCCTACTATGACTCCTCTGTCGGGGGTTATCATAGTGGAAATTGGACTGCAGCTAAAGTGCTCGAGTGTGGGCATTATTGGCCAACACTTTATCATAATGCGAACTTGATGGTAAAATGATTTGATCAATGCCAACATTAAGGGGCGATTGCTAAGAGCCATAAGATTCCTATGAATTTCGTAACAGAAGTTGAACTTTTTGATGTTTGGGGTATTGACTTCATGAGGCCCTTTCTGAGTTTCGGTGACATGAAATACATTCTGGTGGTTGTTGATTATGTTTGGAAGTGGGTGGTAGCAGTGGCTTTACCCAATAATGAAGGGAAGAGTGTCATTAACTTTCCCAAAAAGAACATCTTTACCCGATTTAGCACCCCACGGGCTCTTATTAGTGGTGTTGAGATGCACTTCTGTAACATGGCATTTGCGGTACTGCTTGCAAAGTATGGTGTTAATCATCGAGTGGACACTCCATATTACCATCAAACTAGTGGCTAGCTGGAAGTATCCAATCGGGAGATAAAGAGTATTTTGGCCAAGCCGATCAATGTAAACAGAATCAACTGGGCTAAAAAACTTAATGATGCAATTTGGGCGTACAGAATAACATTTAAAATGCCCATTGGGACTTCCCCTTATAGGCTGGATTTTGGCAAGGCGTGCCATCTGCCAGTCGAACTTGAACATAAAGCCTTGTGGGCACTAAAGAATTTAAACATAGATTGGGAAGAAGCAACCAATTTGAGGTTGTTTCGGATGAATGAGATGGATGAATTCCGGTACCATGCCTATGAAAGTGCGGCCTCGTACAAGGAGAAGATAAAATGCTATCATGATATCAAGGTCCTCAAGCGGGACTTTCAGAATGATGATTCTGTCCTACTATATAACACAAGGCTGAAGCTCTTTCTAGGCAAGTTGAAATCCAGTTGGTCCGGACCTTTCGAAGAGGTGAGTGTTTCACCTAATGGTTCAATGGAATTGAAGTCCAGAGATGGTACTCAGACATTTAGAATGAATGGCCAGAGTGTGAAACACTACCATTGGTGTATTGATGGAGGTAGGATCGTTGACAGACACAGGCTGAAGCATGGTTACTCTCTTGATCCGGAGTAGGGTGGTAACACTATTGTGCCGCGACGTTAAACCAAGCACTTCTTGGGAAACAATCCATGTTTACATTTTGCAAATTTTCATTTTAGACTGTTTTGTTGTGTGTAGGATTCACCAAGGTTAGGGAAAGACAAAAGTGGAGAAAACTGTAGAAAAATCTGGAGCCAATTTACCCCAGAATTTACTGCCCGTAAAATTTTTACGGACCGTAAATGGAAGCGTAGATTGAAGTAGCAAAAGATGGATTTATTGTTCACAAACTACGCTAGAATCTACAGCTCGTAAAAATTTTTGCGGACCGTGGATGGAAGCGTAGATTGTGGGAAAGAAAATGGGTCTCACTGTGCTTGATTTACGCCAGAATTTACGGACCGTCAAATTTATACAGTCCGTAAATCGAAGCATAACCAAGGATTGTCTGATTCAATCATGATTGAAATTTTACGCCAGAATTTACGGCCCGTAAAAATTTTACGGACCGTAAGTGGAAGCGCAAAACTGCACCTTCTCTGATGCCACATCATTTAATGACCCCACGCAGGTGATCATAGAATGGTCCGTAAACATTCTATGGTCCGCTAAAAGCAAGCATAAAAAAATGGGATTCTAATTGACCAATGACGACTGAGGTTTATTACCCATAACCATCCAATGACCCCTCTGTTACTCCACAATTACTCTCCTACTCAAATTCAAACATATCCCCTCTCTCACTCAATTACTCTCCCACTCAAACATAATCCCACATTTCTCTCCACCTTCCATCCCCATTACCACCCATTAACAAGTTTTCATCCCCATAAAAGCAATATATCATCCACCCAACATCATCCAGTACAACATCAGTAGCAACACACCTTTTGAAATGAGAGGGGATACTAGTGAATTTTCGTTTTTTCTCTTTTGTTTCAACTGATCAACTAAGCATCCTTCAAGTATGTTCTTTCATTCCTTATCTGTTACATGTTGTATTGTATAATGGCGAGGTTGACGAATACCTATTCGTTTTCCTAAGAACTTGCTAACAAATTTATGTGTTTTCATCATATGGAGAATGGAATCATGAATTTAGTTAGGGGTGGGGATTTGGTTTGGTTGTGCATAACATTGGAATTATGAGGGACGAGTAATCAAAACCTCCATCGAGTCAGTAGGCATTTCGATTGTAGATTTCAAATTCTGAAGTCAAAATTTGTTATTTCCCACCAACTGTTCGATTAAATGACCGAATGAGAAAAAAGTGTAAATCGGGGTGAAGTCTGAGTAACCCCAACATGAGATGAGTAAATAATGGATGTACAATGCTATTTGAACAATGTGGCAACGAAGTAACTGACTATTCGAACTTGGGATAAAAATTGAGCACTGTCATATAGAGAGGATTTTACAAGCAGATTGACAAACCGTAAAATTTCTACGGATCATAAAACTATGTCGTAAAATGCTCTTCTATATGACAAACTCACTGTTCTTACTTTACTATGCAACTTACGGACCGTAAAAATTTTACGGACCGAAACTTGTATCGTAAATAGGTTCCCCATGTCCTAAGTTTCTGTACCCCATTTACGTGGGTTTTACGGACCGTAAAGCTTCATCGTAAAATGCCATTGCCATACAATAAATCACTGATCCCAATCTACGGTAGCTTTTACGAGCCGTATTTCAAAAACAAATTCTTTTACTTGTAATAATATATTTTTGTCTTACCTTTATTAAGTGTATATATTAATTTGCACTCCATAAGTACGGCACCGAAGAAAATAATTAGAAGAGCTCGTGCCCAAGCCACAGGTCAGGGCAAGGGACAAAGTCAGCCATAAATCAGATCAAGACTTCGTAACCCGTCCCTGGCCCTTCGGGTGAAAAGGATCGGACCCCTCTAACCAGACTTCGAGGCAGCAAAGAACAGCCCAAACTCCGACCAACCCCCAGTCTAAAGAGGGGAATTCATCAATAACACCGACACCGACAGTGTAGGAGAGCTAACATCTAGGTCTCTAGAACTGCAGACTCAAGAAGAGGCAAGCAATAGGCTGGAGGAGTTTGATTCTAAGGAAGCTGCAAGGCAAAATGAAAATAGAATGAAGGAGAGGTCTGAGAATACTGTTCGGTTCTTGGTGGAAGGGTCGAAGGAAATCTACGTGAAAGGGCTAGAGCCCAAGGAAGGAGGAAATAAACCATTTTTAATACTTTGATGGCATGTTTGAGCTTTCTCCCAAAATTAAAAGACCACCCCGAAAGAAGGACATTTGTGCAAATGACCCTAGTGTTTTCTTTTTGGGCTAAACAAGTATAGATATTGTTCATTTTTTTGCTCGGATTGCCCTTCTTTTAGGGTGGTCTTTAAATTTTTCCCCTCAAATTGGTGGTCCTTAAGTTTTGTCCTTCGCTTGAAAAGGTGGCCAAAAATACTGAGGTTCTGGATTCGAACCCCACTCAGGCATAAAAATAAAAATAATTTCGCAAGACAAGGCTTTGAGAAAAGTCTGTCTTATGCGGCATAAGTTGCCTTAAGGCATAGCTAAAGTTTTGTTGGATCCGACATATGTTGTCTTAAGGCATAACTAAAAGTTTGCCTTATAAGGCAACTTATGCTAGATCCATTATGCCTTAAGACAACTTATGTTGTCTCCGGTAGAGGTTGCCTTAAGGCATAACTAAGCCTCAAGGCATAAAAGTCTGCCTTATAAATTGCCTTAAGGCATAAAATTTATGCTGGATCCGACATAAATTTCCCCAAGTCTTGCCTTGTAAAATTATATTTTTTTTATGCCGAAACTGGAGTTCAAATCCAGAACTCAGGATTTCTACACAAAGGGTAAAATTAAAGACCAGCAATTTAAGGGACAAAAATTAAAAGCTACTGGGGCATTCCTGCGAGGGCAATTCGCAGGAGCGGATTGCCCTTCCTTTGAGGTGGTCTTTATTTGGTGCCCCTCAAATTGTTGATCTTTAATATTTGCCCTTCGCATTGCAATTCTAAGCTTCGCATAGAAATCATGAGGTTCTGGGTTCGAACCCCCGCTCAAGCATAAGATTAAAAAAAAAATCGCAATGCAAGGCAAAAAAAAAAAAAAAAGGCTTGGACGCGTGTTTGCCCATACTAGCATAATCTTGTTAATAGATAACTAAAGTTATGCCGGTACTGGCATAACTATAAGTTCCACTTTATAAGTCAAAGTTTATGCCTTAAGCAAAAGTTCCGCCTTAGGGGCATACTTTTTGTTATGCCTTAAACTAAAAGTCTGCCCCATAAGGCAGTTATGCCTTATGGGGCAGACTTTTAGTTAAAGGCATAACTAAAAGTCTGCCCATAAGGCATAGTTATGCCGGTACCGGTATAACTTTAATTATTTTTTAATAAGATTATGCCGGTACAGGCAGAAGCGCGTCCAAACCTTGTATTACGAAAATATTTTTTAATTTTATACTTGAGAAAGAGTTCAAACCCAGAACCTCAGTATTCGCCTACCTTTTCAAGCGAGGGATAAAACTAAAAGATCACAATATAAAAGACCACCCAAAAGAAGGGCAATCCGCGCAATTTTTTGTTCCTGCGAATTGCCCGATATTGTTTGGGCCAAAAAACAAAAAAAAAGAAAAAAAAAAGGGGAACCAAAACCAGTTGTAAGTCCAAACCCCTAAAGCTTCTCCTCGTCTCCTCGTCTGCGCACACATACACACACACTCTCTGCCGGTGTGCCTTTCACAAATGGAAGATATTGAAGATTTGCTGGTGGGTACCGGAGTTCCTCCAGGTTTCCGGTTACCGGTACCAGCAGCTGTTGGAGTCAATCCAAAAAAGCAAAGGAAAAAGAATGGTTTAACCAAAGTAGTTCAAGACTCTCCTACACGCAAAATACCTGGCACTCAGGTCAGCTGTCATCTTTGTTTAATACTTACTTCGTTCCAGTTTAAGTGTTTTAGTTTGATTAGACACGGACTTTAAGAAATAGAGAGTGACTTTAAAATTTCGTGATCCTAAATTAAATATGTGTGTCACTGTTACAAGTCTCAAAAAAAAAAAAATTAAATATGTGTGTCATGTATAAAAATGTCCTTTGAATCTTGTGTTTTTAAGTTTGCCTATGTAGGATGTTTGAATTGTGTAACTTATTAAACTTAGAAAGATGCAGTATTTTTGGGATAGCCCAAAAGAAAAGTAAGACACTTATTCGGGACCGAGTAAGTTAAAAAAAAAATCTTTTTGAAGAGCTCCTATTACTCATCAAAGTTAGCTTTTTGTAGCTTGCCTTGTGTATTTTTGTTTGATTAAGATGATTTATTTGTGTGTGTATATCAATGTTGCAGACTATTTACATCAAGACATTTGGATGTTCTCATAATCAGGTACAAATTGTGTTCCCTCAATTATGCACATGTTAATAGAAAGATGATACTCCCTCTGTTTCAATTTGTTTGTCTGGTTTTGACTTGGCAAGTAATTAAATATAATACTTTTGAATCTTGTGGTCTTAGACTAAAGATATGTAGAATGTATCAAAATCCCCTTTAATATTGTGCTCTTAAACATGTGGAAAGTCGGAATTGAAGAGTTGCCGTAAAAGGAAAGATATATATATATATATATATATATATATATATATATACACACACACACACATATATATATACATTGGAAACTTGAAAGAGACATTCTTTTTGAAATGGACTACAAAGGAAAGTAATACAAACAAATTGAAACGGAAGCAATATTTCTACGTCCTTGTAGTTCTTATTATTGATCTAAGGGCTTAACTTTTTCTTAGAAAGACTTGTTGGAAATGTGATTTGTAAGCAGAAAAAATACTTGGGAGTAATGTGCATTTATGGTTTTAGTAAGAAGGTAAACAAACCCAGATGACATATAGTGAATTGTATAATATAGGAGTATAGTAGGACCCTTACTTTGGCTTGCTCGACCCATCGAATTCGAAGACTAAGGAATATGGAAGAGAGCCTAAGCAATGTTGTTAGGCTTGTTCCTTTGATGTAAACCATGTCTTCCTTAGGTAGAGTTTGAGAGCCGTAGTTAGGAAGAAGTTAGTGGGATCTTTTATTTATGTTTTCTTTTTCTTTTGGTTTTTACAATATTAGTGACTATACTTGTAGTAAGGAAAAAAATGCAAAACAACTAACAGAAAACAGTCTACACGATTCAAAATCAATTCTGTTAGTATAGAACCATTTGATGGAGCACCTATAGTGTATACGAGAAATTGGTACTCAATGATGCATATCCTTTATTTTAAATTTCATCTTACTTAAAAAATGAGGGTTAACATGTATCCAGGATCAGTTGTAATAGTGCAACCCATGATATGTGGCTTAGGCGCACATCACTAGTTCATGCCCTCCTGACGACCAAAAGTCTTGTATTTAAGTAGATAAGGGTAGATTGCCAGGCCCATTAGCATCGAGTTTCGGATCGTGTGCTGGCTGACTCTCAGGAATTTCTTGGTTATCAAAGGAAAAAAAGATTTGGGCTGGAGTATGTTTTCCTGTTTCGCAAGTGTAGTATTTTCAAGGCTCTTGTTGTCTTAAGTTGGAGATTTACTCCTACTGGCAGTGAGTGACTAGATTTTGCAGCTCAGAATATCTTGAGACTATTTTGAGGTAATTAGAGGGAGCTCAGACTATTGCGAACTCTGAGTTTCAGTCAAAGAGTGTGGTAGAAAGCTTTGGTGAAAGTTTGTACTCAATCACAGATCTTGGCATTTCCAGATAGTATACGTAGCTGGAACTAGAAAGTAGGAGCATAAGTTCTAAAAAAAATTTAGTAGGAGAGAGTTGTCAGTTTGCAAATTCTATTTTGGATGGATTAAAAAGAGAAAATCTTTGATGTGATTGAACAAGTTATTCCCCGTTAAAGCTTGGTCAAAATGCATTGAATGAAGGGGTTTCTCAGAGTTCATCAGAACAATGTGATTGGTAAGAAACAAATACTTGGGATTAATGTGCAGTTATGGTTTTTCTATGAGGGTAAAGAAATCCAGATGCCAGATAATGAATTGTAAAATATAGGAGTATGACGTTGGATCGTAGTTTGGTTTTGTTAGTCTGGAAAAAGTTAAGTGGCATCTTTTGTAGTGGGCAAATAGAATATCAGGAGGACTAGCAGATATATTCTTATAATGGTTTTCCTACTTATTTTCATCCATTAAGCTCTGCTTTAAATTTCAGCAAGACCAGTTGGAAATTGCGGGTTTTGATTCTCTGAACAAGTAAGGCTTGGGATTCACGTGTATATCTGCTTTGTGATTGTTGAAAGAGAACTTGGAGTTCCCTGATAGTAGACTGAAGAAATGAGACCTTAACAGCACTACTTGTATACAAAAAAAGAGAACCTAAGCAGTGCTTTTTTATAAGGTAATTTTATTAAGGAAGGACAGTGCTAAGATAGTACAGTGCAGATATAAAAAGCAGAAAAGCTGTAGAGGATGAATTTGAAGAAGGAAGGTACTCCCTCTTTTCATTATATCTTATGGTATTTGACTAGACACGAGTGATATAAGTCCAATCAACACCCTAAATCACGCCTTGTCAAATACCACAAAGATTAGTGATAAAAAAGAAAGGCAGCCTGGTGCACTAAGCTCCCGCTATGCACGGGGTCCGGGAAGGGCCGGACCACAAGGGTCTATTGTACGCAGCCTTACCCTGCATTTCTACAAGAGGCTGTTTTCACGGCTCGAACCCGTGAACTCCTGTCACAAAGATTAGTGATAGTAGAAGAGAAATATCAACCGTAATGGTTGAGAAGTTTGTTTGATAGAGAAAGCATCATTTCAAAGTTTAAATTTCAATTGATTAATGAGTTTGAATTCTGTAAAGTTGTATACACATAAAATGGTGTCAAGCATTTTAGAGCTTCAAAATAAAACTTGTCTTGGAATTCTAAACATAGGAGTTGCTTTTAGGTTAAGAAACCCATCAAAGTTCATGAATCTTTGTACCATAAAACAGGCTATTTGTTGAGAAATAAGGAAGAAACTTTCAAGGGGTTGCCTACTAAGGATTGTTACAGAATATTATTGCCTTCTACAACAAAGTAAGAAAACTATGCTGGATAAGCTGAAATCTGGAAAAAGCTGCATGATTTTTAAATGACTTGTACTAGCAAAATAAGAAATCGTTTCAGTTTTCAGAGGTAACAAGCCAGCAAACTAAAAGCTAGAAATTATATAGAACCACTTAGCTGGACAATTTCTAAGAGGCCCCTGCATCTATTTAGCTCAGCTATTGTCAACTAAATATAAGCTCTTTTTGCATTTGTTGAATTGTCTTATTTCCTGATTCTTCTACAGAGTGATTCTGAATATATGGCTGGTCAGCTTTCAGCTTTTGGTTATGCTCTGAGTGATAACCCTGATGAGGCAGACCTCTGGATGATAAATACGTGAGATGTTTTCCTTTTTTCAATATGCATACTTGTCTTCGATTTTCATCTGGAAAAAAGAAAGCTTTGCTCAATTTTGATCTGTAAGTTGAAACATTTACACAACTAAAAACAAATCTTTGTTAAGAAGATTAGAGCTGATGGCTTCTGGTGTCTCTGCTACTCTGCATCTATTTCGTCTTCACCGCTTAATTAGGGATGACATCTGTCATGACCCAATTCCCCCTTAAGCCGTGATGACACCCAACTATCACTAGGCGGGCAAACCATGGCAATTCAATAAACAAGTCATTACATAATTGTCACGATCCAAGTTACCTAAGCTGTGACGCCACCTAACCTCGCCCGTTAGGCGAACCACAAAAGTATTTCAAAACCACAACATGAAATTTAAGAGATGCGAATAAGTCTAAGATGCCAAAAGATAACAAGTTTTAAAATAGGTACAGTGCAGAAAGACCAGAACACCCCCAGAATCTTGTAAATACAAGTCATGAGCTTCTATGAACAGTTTAATATAAAGGGAAAAAGGTCAAATATACCCCTCTACTTTAGTTTATTGGCTAACTTTGCCCTCTGTTAGCCAAAGTAGTCAAATATACCCCTCTATTAGCCAAAGTATAAACATATACCCTTGAGTGGATGGAAATACCCAAATCAGCCAAAATTACCCATTTAACTAAAATTACCCATGCCCATAAATTAGACCCAACCCGACCCAAAAAATAATTTCACCCCAATATCAGTATTATTTATACATCCTATTTAGTACTCACTATTTTTATACATAGACCACCACATTAACAATATCAGTATTATTTTTATACTTATACCCCCTATTCAATACAATTGGTCACTACCCAGTGTAATCCCACAATAGTGGGGTCTGGGGAGGGTAAGATGTACGCAGCCTTACCCCTACCTGGGTAGGGAGGCTGTTTCCGATTGACCCTCGGCAACCCTCCTCCTTTATCCGGGCTTGGGACCGGCAATGTGAGCGAGCTCACACAGGCGGAGTTCCCTATTCAATACAATATAAATTAATTTTAATACAACCACCAAACATGAATAAGAAATAATGACACCATAACTAATACCAACATAACTTGTCTTCGGACCAAAGGACCCCTAATTATTATTAGTGGACACAATTAGTTTATATATCTATATCTATTCTTGTATAATAATAATATAATCGGCTCCTTATCTGATTTTGGGGCAAAAAAGGAAGAGCTTTTATGAATCTATCCTTGTATAACCTCATCTCTACAGGAAAAAAGGAAATTCATCATTTTGTTCTTCAGTGTTTGTATCTACTGCTCGTTTTCCTCTCATGGCAACCGACACTGCACCCTTTTCTTTGTCAGGTTCGTTTTCTACCAAAAAATAATAAAATAAAGTAGAGGGGTATATAAGGGTGGGGCGAAATTATTTTTTGGGTCGGGTCGGGTCGAATTTATGGGGCATGGGTAATTTTAACTGATTTGGGGATTTCCATCCACTCAAAGGTATATGTGTATACTTTAACGGAGGGGTATATTTGACTACTGTGGCTAACGGAGGGCAAAGTTAGCCAATAGACTAAAGTGGAGGGATATATTTGACCCTTTTCCCTAGTACAAGTGTCTCAACAAAAATAAATTGTCTGGATAGTAAGAACAGTGTATAGAATAAAAGAAAGACTCCAGGGTGCTGTGGATGGGGTCAAGCAGCTTACTACGACAGTCTCAATCAGCTCCTCAGCACTCAATTCATGAGCTTGATTGGTACGAGGGTGAGAATCTGCACAAAAATTGCAGCAAGTGTAGTATGAGTACACCAACACGTACCCAACAAGTATCATCACCTGCCTCCAACAACATAGTGGCGAGGGTTGGACTGAAAATACCCACTTAAACCAACTGTACAATGAAAATAGAATCATGTATGATCACTAGGATTTGGTGTAGAATTGTTACCTCAACGTCATATGGTGTTTGGGCCAGATTTCACACAAAGGATTGGCCACTGTCTTAAAAAGCGAAAACCGCAAAAAATAACAAACCTCCCGGGGCTTTAAGCAAGAAGAAAAAGCAAAGCGCACACTTCTTTTAAGTCGGCTCCCTTTATCCATAAGAAGCGATGGCGCTGGTTTGCATCAGCAAAGTTTTATTTTGTACATGAAGCATGTTATTGGCGTTGACAAGTGAGGTTGCCCCAATGGCAAGCAAACTCCACTTCCACCACGAGGTTGTGAGTTCGAGTCACCAAAGAAGCAAACTGGGAGAAGAGACCACTGTTGACTCCTTGATTAAGGGGGATTGGGGGATGATGATATCAAAAAATGATCATGTTATTGATGTTCTCACACGTAGACAGGACCATTACTCCTTGGGTTTGATTTAAGTCATTCCTTTTTTTCTTATTAAGGTATTTAAATCACACTTTTTAGTTTTCATGTCAATGCAAATGTATCCACCGTCTGTTATCCACGTTTTTTGGTTCATATTTTCATGATTTTATGCTTACTCCCAAAGATAGGTGTAATTATGCTAGTGCAATAGCATGCACAAAACTTAAACAAATGTCTACAAATAGGTTTTCATGCTTGCATGCATAAGCTTAGCAGGTTATTGCTGGCTGCTGTACCTCAGGCTTCTAAATGAAACTTTTCTGTATTGTTTGCTAACTAATTTCAGGCTTTCAGCTAATACTCTCATATGATGCAGCTGCACAGTCAAATCTCCTAGTCAGTCTGCCATGGATACGCTTATAAGTAAAGGAAGAAGTGCAAAAAAGCCATTGGTAGTCGCAGGTTGTGTTCCTCAAGGAAGCCGTAATCTGAAAGAGCTAGATGGAGTTAGTATAGTAGGAGTTCAGCAGATTGACCGTGTGGTTGAGGTTGTGGAAGAGACTTTGAAAGGTCATGAAGTTCGGCTACTAACCCGGAAGACATTACCAGCACTTGATCTTCCAAAGGTGCTAATTTGAAATAATTTTCTATTCTTTGAGTTGAAACCTTTATCAAACAAAAGAAAATATTTATTTTGAGTTTACGACCAGCTTGATTTATTACAGTAAAAATCAGTTACCCATATCTTGGTTCCACTCAATCTATTTTCTATCTAAACCATTTGATGTATCTTACAGGTCCGAAAGAACAAGTTTGTTGAGATTCTTCCAATAAATGTTGGTTGTTTAGGTGCTTGTACTTATTGCAAGACGAAGCATGCCCGTGGTCATTTAGGAAGTTACACAGTTGACAGCCTTGTAAGTTCTTCATTATATGAGTAGAAAAACCTGTATTTTGAGTTTTCTAGCTTTTTGATTCGGAATCTGAATTTAGGTGGGCCGAGTCAAAAATGTCATTGCTGATGGAGTGAGGGAGATCTGGTTGAGTAGTGAAGACACCGGGGCATATGGTAAACTTCTAAGTTTTTGTTTTCTTAGTTCAAGCTTTGGAAGAAATAGATGTGGTTTTGTTTTTGTGGGTACTCTACAATTTATATAGTGTGGTTCGGCTGGCATGGAGTTTTAGAAAGAATGGAAGACTCTTGAAAATTGTGGTCATAATTATGTCATAAAATTTGTGTGGCTATAGAGGACTTTTAAAATTTTTGGTGTTAAACATAGGAAGTTCAAGTTAAATTGTTTTCAATTTTAGAAAGGTGTCATTCTTTTTGGAACGGATTAATAAGGAAATAGTGTCATATTCTTTTTAGAATGAAGGGAGTAACAATTATTCAGCACTAAGTAACCAAAAAATGAACATGTTTAAAATTGTATCCTTTATACCTACCTATATCTAGTGACTTTGTACATATTATCTTGATTTAGTCAGTACAGTAGTATTGGCTATAAACTCAAGCTGTGAATGGTAGAAAAGCCAATAGCTGGTGATAATGCTAGTCTGGTAACATATTTAAGTGTAGGGCACAAGCCTAACAGGCTTAGTCTATCAAGAATGTAAAGCACTTGTGTTTTCTCTATTTTGCAGGTCGTGACATTGGAGTTAATCTTCCTATTCTATTGAATGCTTTAGTTGCAGAGCTTCCTCCGAATGGAAGTACAATGCTCCGAATTGGGATGACCAACCCTCCTTATATTCTTGAGCACTTGAAGGAGATAGCTGATGTCTTACGTCATCCGTGTGTGTATACTTTTCTTCATGTGCCAGTTCAGTCGGGTAGTGATTCAGTCTTGAGTGTAAGTTTGAATTACATAGAGATTAATCCATTTATTAACTTTCTTTTTGGTGTTGGATAACCCTTGTCAAATACCCCTTTGCTTGCCCTCATAAAATAATATTATTGCCACAATTTTTTATTTTTTTTATCATAAAACTCTATTTTCTCTGTTCGTCAATTTCAGGCAATGAACCGTGAATACACTGTCAGCGACTTCAGGAAGGTGGTGGATACATTAATGGAACTGATCCCTGGGATGCAGATTGCAACGGATATTATATGTGGATTTCCTGGTATGTCTACACATTTTGCAGCCTAGTAAGATGTTGCGAATAAGTATGACCTGATTCTTGTCTCCACAAGTTAGAAGCTATTTTGGTAGGACTCTCGAAAAATGTTGTCGCACCCCCCCCCCCCCAAAAAAAAAAGAAAAAAAACTCTTCATTTTAGTGCAATAGGAACTTGGAGACACTGTAGTCCACTCCATGTTTAAGTAGTGTGCTTTGGAATCAACTAAATTGAAGCGTGATTTCCGAAAAGGATTTTTCTGAGCAAGGAAATGAAACAGCTTTCTTTCTTCTTTTATAAAACAAATGCTTGATTTTTATTCCTCATAGCTACTGTAAAAAGGGGAAATTATTCCATTTGTTTGGTTTTTTGGTATATTCAATACATTATTATCACTTTTTTCGAGAGTGTCAAGATCGTTGGCAGCTGCTCTACTGCTCATTGTGTTGGAGCCCAGACTACCAAACTGAAATATTATGCAATATTTTGATTTTTACTATGGTTTCGCCAAATCATCAAGAGTTTAGCCTTAAACCTAGATAAGTTTTGATCAATTCTGCTGCTGGAAAGACCTTGCACCAAGCGTGATGTTTCGAATAGTTTGTTACCATTTTCGTTGCATTGCAGGTGAAACTGATGAAGATTTTGCTCAGACAGTTGACCTTATTAAGGACTACAAGCTTGCTCAAGTTCATATATCACAGTTCTACCCTAGGCCCGGTATGTTGCTTTTCAGTTTTTCAATCGTTATTTATCTAGATATACCAGTGAGGAAAATAAAGGAAAAAAGATCTCTTATTTCTCTTGATCCACAACTCTGAAGAGAATTACAGCAAAAAGCTCTAGTTATTGCATCAAGTGAGGGATGTGAAGCTTTTTCTTTAGCAGTACACATTCTGGATAATTATATCAGCAAGCGCACTTCAGGATATGCATGGATTTCAATTATTTGCTTGCTATCCGGTTATATGCAATAAGTAGGAACTAAATGCACTTATACAGACATATATCTAGTAATCTATTTTTAAAGACTGATCTTCATAACCTGCTTAATGTTGGTACTTCTGTGTTCATCACAAATCTATGTCAGGCACTCCTGCTGCAAGGATGAAAAAGGTTCCTAGTAATGTGGTGAAGCAACGGAGCCGTGAATTAACTGCTGTATTCGAGTCCTTTACTCCATATACTGGAATGGAAGGGAAAGTAGAGAGAATATGGATTACTGATATAGCTTCAGATGGAGTTCATTTGGTAAGCATGATAGAGCCAGAAGATAACTGCTATTGTTTCATAATGCTATTTTCATATTACTTGCCAATAATGCTGCCATTTCATTTCTTGAATGACTTGTCGTGTGATTTTGCATGTTAGATGCATATAGCTAACTCTCTTTGTTTCCCCCAATGCTGTAGGTGGGACACACTAAGGGATACATTCAGGTCCTGGTGATTGGTCCAGAAAGCATGCTGGGTACCTCAGCTAGGGTGAAAATAACATCTGTAGGTAGATGGTCAATCTTTGGTGAAGTGATCGAGATCCTCTGCCAAAATAATAATAAGGATGTCCGCTCACATGAGAGTTTCGATGAAAGGCGCTCCCCATGCGCCCTTTCAGAAGAAGCTTGTGCCTGTTCAAAAGAGCAAGAACCTTGCTCTGCAACATCTGGTGGTTGCTGCAGTCAAAGTCCAACTCAAGAAGCAGCAGCAACACTGCCGCAGAATGACCCTAAGGAAGATAATCAGAGTAGCAGAAACTTAATCGGATGGTTTCTGAGGAATCGTAAGAATTATTCACCCAAAAAGGTGGACTTAACTAGCTCGGAGTCTGAGGAGAAGCAAATACAGGATGATTTAGGTCATCGCCAAAGCGCTTGGAGTTCTGTTGATATAGCTCTTCTTAGTGGAATATTATTGAGCTTGTTCACAATAGTAGCTCTATTTTTGAATCTTGGATCTAGGAGTTTGTCATCTAAGTAGTAGATCAATTTTGTATCTGTAACTTTTTTCTATTAAGTCACAAAAGTTCAGGGCAGATGTGCAAGAGTTTGACATTTTGGTTTGTTTTATGACAGTAGAAACGGCTACTGTGATGGATTTTGTGTCAACCACGTGCTATTGTACACTTTGCTGGAATAGTAATTTCACTGTGCTGTTTTTTCTCTTGTAACCAGATTAATTGAGATAGTCAATGAAAATAATTTGAGACTTGAAGATGGGAACATTATCTACTATCAGCTTTGATATGCAATCCTTTTTTACATCTAGACAGGTACAAACAACTATATTCTACAACCACATAGAATGATTCCATTATCAACCAAAAACAAAAAGGACTTGTTATCTAATACAGGAGCTTGAAGAATGTGGGAAGTACATTATGTAAATAGGGATTCTGGGGAGTGGGGGAACAGGGAAACTGCTCTTCCATTTGTATCTTCTGTAGCAGCCTTTCATCCCACTTATTCAGTGAAACCATCTCTCTATTTTACACTTGAATACATAGATAAGGTGAACATTTACCGGCATCTCACAGAAGCATATCAGACTTAGATGGTAATCTCTTGAAGAAGTTGACAGGTACTGATGGCAACCTGCTCCTGAATCGTGGATGGCGCAACCAGTAAAGGCCAGTGAGCACTGCAACTACTTGGAATGGAGTAACATATAGAAACACAGCCCAGACCAATGCAAGGATTATAAATATAGCAGTAGCCCTCGGATCCCGCCAGCTTAGTATGGCAAGTGCCCTTTCACCTTGTGTTGCCAAATCTCCAACCACAGATTGCACCCTCCCGGCCACGCTCCTCAGCCGATCATACCTCATTCTCACAACATCTGTTGGCCGGGAAGTTGGAAACGTATCAAATTCTTCATCCAGTTCATCTGGGTGAGCATTTTCAGCTTGCGAAAGGCGAGCATCCATGTGAGGTGGAGCTCTAGGCCTAAACCTGTAGCTCCACAAGCCAATTACAAACAGGTAGAGGAAAATTGTTGGCAAAATGAGTTCCGGGTAGCAAACCAATATCAAGAAAAGCATATGGACAAGGATAGTTGTCAAAGGGTTTTTCCAAAAGCAAATGCCATCAAACCATCTACAAACTGCCGAAATTCCAGAAAGCAGTGACATTATGCGAAAGAAATTAGCTTTGCTTCTTCTGAGGCTGAACATATGGTAATCCACATCCAGCATATACTCAACAACCTCCCTTCTTAGAGGTGGCTCAGCCCTTGCCAGCCTGGCAGCCACTATCTGCATTGCCTGGTGGCGCAACCAATCAATGTGCCTCACGGAAATGGGCTGCACATAATGCATTTTTGGGAGCAATGGCCTCCCATACTGTGCTACCATGTTCACCCAAGCTGTACAAGTGAACCTTATGGCCAAATGAAGCTCTCCATGTTTCCTTAAACCTGAGGGTGTAAGTACTAGCAATGGATAAAAATGTGTATAGATCCGATCGGTTTCCAAAGTCGATAACCTAATTCTCACCTTACCAATCCTCTGATCTCTAGCTTCATCGCCATTTATGTGAAAATTGTCGAAAACCCCAATGGTGACAACAGTACACGGATCAAACACTTCCCAAGAGAACTGCTCGTTCCATCGAGGAGCCAGAGTGTCGATGAGTGTTCTTGTTCGAACCCATTTGTTCCCATACTTAGCAACACAATATGCATCCGTAATTCGACCTTCTTTACTCTTCATTGGCATCAGATTCTTGGCACTGAGAATGCCTAATTCAAGAATCCCAATACTAGGCTTTCTCAAGTACTTCGATGATGGTTGAAGATCACTGCTAAAATGAGTGGACTCATCAAGAACATGGTAACCAGCATCTATCCAAATTCGAAGGTGAATCTTGCTGGAGAACTTCACTTCTTTCTTCTTCTGGTCTTCATCTGCCATATGATGAGAAGGCTTGAGAAGATTGAACCATTTAGCATCAGGTAGCTTAACATTTTCAAGTCTGGGTGGAATATCTCTAACCGATATCATAGCCCTGCCGAGCACTTCATCTTTTCCCGGTCCAACTCTATCCGCAACATCTATTATCAAATGCTCCTCAAAAGGCTCAGATGCAACAAACATTAGCTCCTCATTCCACACCGGATTAATGTGTCTCATCGGTGAGGGCTTGGTAGTCCTGCCCTGATGCCCAAGCTGTAACTTCACATACGCCTCAGGCATTCGGCTTCTATCTGATGGTATAAGATCCTGAGCTTCAATAACATGAACTCTTAGATAATACAATTTGGGGGAGAAATACACTTTGGACCGTGTATTAACCAAATTTTGTTGAGTAGCCATATGAGCATCAGAATGCCAAGCATCAGGAAAAGCCTCATCAGCTTGAGTTCCCATCCAAACAGCAAGCATGATTTCACCTTGTGAAACCTTCTCCCCATTCTTATTCACCAACCTATACCATTGTGGAGCTAAAGGACTATCCGGGGGAACACGAACAGGGACTTCAGCAATATCAAACATAACTTTGCCAACAATATCATCCTTCCCAACATCCTTATCTTTCACACTAACTTCAATCAAATTAGATTGCAGCCTTTCTTTAGCAAAAGCAAAAACACTGTTCCATACAGGGTATTGATTCTTCTCAAAGTGCCTAGTAACACCTTTGTAATTCCCAAGTTTGACCTCAACATAAGGATCAAGACTCCCAGATATATCCATAACAGGAAGATCCCTAGCTTTCACAACATGAATATACAAAAAATGCATCGGCTCAACCAAATCATAAGTACTAGCAGTTTTATCTCTACCCCAATACCCCATTCTAGCAGCCAAAGGTGGTCTAGTTTCCACTAACCCAAATTCAGGCCTTGGACCACCAGGCATTTGCATCTGCATTACATTACTAGCCACAGGTCCACCAGCCTTTGCAAAATCAGCCCTTCTCTCCACCATCACAGGTGGTTTCTCAGCCACAGGTGCCTGTGCTGGAATAGAATGAAAAGTCCTTACCTCTGGTTCTTTTTTCTTCTTTTTCTTGATTTCAGTTTCCTTCATGTACTGTTCTTCAAAGTTGTTGTTTGTGTTAATTTCTTGCACTATTGGAGTAAAAGGGGTTGTCCTATCTTCACCCCTATTCACATTTTGCTGCTCAGTTTCCACTGCAAAACTCTCTGGAATAACATTATCACCACCAGGAACATCACCAACATAGATTCTTAAGGCAATATCACCTTTAATATGTGAAAAGAGTCCTCTTTTATCAAGAGGGTATCTCTGCACTAAAGCTTCAGAGTCATTAAAGGGTACAGAAGAACCAGAAATCTTAACACGACCAAGAAAATTCTTGTGGTGACCATGCTTTTGGTCATTATAAACAGAAACAGAGATAGTTTGGTGTTCAAGTTCTCTTGGATTCTTGATGCTGAAAACAAGTTTTTCATTCCATTGAGGGTTGAGATCTTTGGTTTTAGTTTGAGTTCTTTGACGTTGTTCATCAAAGTCTACTTCAACAAATGGACTTGCTGAACCTTGACCATCTTTTGGCATCAGATCACTTGCATCAAGAACTTCAACTATTAACTTAGCCATTAAAGCAAGAAAGTTTGGTTCTTTGGTGAGTAGGAGATAATTAAGAGACAAAAAAGTGTTCTTTTTAGCACCCTTAGTTGGTGGGTAAGGAGTAGAATTGAAGGGAAAAAGAGATGGAGATGACAGGGTAGGCGGTGAAGGAGATTGATATTGCAAAACAAGGGAAGAGTTAGGGTGGGGTTGTTGGGGCATGGGGGTGGGGGCCTAGGAATTAGATTGTTAAATTTCGGTAGGCATTTTTGGTGGAAAGTGGGGTGGGGTGGCGTGGGTGTGGGGGCCTGTCAAAGTCTTTGGTCATGTTGTAGTATATCTCTTCTGATTCTAAATAAAATAATGACACACAAGGAAAAAGCAAAAGTCTCCTAAATCACAATACCAAGGGTAGGTTCTTGGAAGTCATTTTTAGGGGTTATAAGGCAATTGGAAAGTGGGACTTTTTTTTTCCCATTCAGTATTCCGTACCGGTATTTGGGTGCAACTAATTCGGATTCTGTCAGGTAATTTTATTTTGGAGGGCAAAATATTCCTTAACAATGGTGATTCCATACCCAATGAGGCTCGAACTCGAGATCTTGGTTAAGTATGAAGTAAATTGAAACTTTGGTAGTTAAACATTTCCACTACTCCTCCGTCACAAATTATTTGTGACTTTTTGTTTCACACGAGCTTTAAAATGTATTAATTGAGAGGGGTATTTAATTATTTTTATTTTTGTTTATGTTTAAATTATAAAATTAAATGTTACTCTATTTTTGGTGTCATATCTATTAATGAATTTTTTTTACTAAGGATAAAATTGGGAAGAAATAATTAACTGCGTTTCAAACTTCTAAAAAAAAAAATTGAGACAACTATTTTTAGTAACCACGATTAATAATTTGAGACGGGCGAGTATAAGTTTAAATCTTTTTATTTGAATTTAAGTTAGATGACTGTTAAAAAGGGTACTCTTGAATTCTATAGTGGGTATCTATAACAATCGGGTTGAAATTTTAAAAAATAGGATTTTAAAAGTTAAATCATGTTGTGTGTGTCCTGTCGAGAACATCTGATAAAAAATTTACTTAGTGTATATTAAGGGATAGTTTAGTTTATCACGCTAATAGAACTCTCAACATAAAATTCTGCATAAGTTAATATGCGTTTAGGTGTTAAGCTATTTGTATAAGAAGAACTATTGTAGCATTACTTAATTCGATATTTGGTCGGTCTTTTTAGACTCCACATAGTTGACATCTTGTAATAAGTTATAAGAGAATTTACATATTATTTTATGTAAAATAAAATAGATAATAGAATGTGGTACATTAGCAATATATGAATATGAATATGAATAAGAATAACCAAAGATTATAAAAAATTAAAAGTGATTAATCTTTATACGAAAATAATTTTATTATTTATTGCATAATATTTTTTGTATTATTTGCAGAATATCATTCTTGTGTGGCTTCCGTCAAGGAAACAAGTGAAAAAGAAAGACAAAAATTAGGAAAACCGTGGTCAATCATGTTCTTTCAATGTATTTGATTATTCATTAATTTTAGCCCCCGTTTGGCCATAAGAATTATTCACTTTATTTCGGATTTTTTTTTCACTTTTTCCCAGAATCAGAGTTTGGCCATGGGAATTCTAAATACAACTTGAAGTTATATTTTGGAATACCAAAAACTCAAAAAACTTTTTTTTTTAAAAAAATTACTTTTTTCATTTTTTTACAATTATATTTCACCAAAAACTACAATTTTAAAAATTATGATCAACCCCAACTCCACCTTAAAAATTCCAAAAAAAATAAAATAAAAAATTGATATTTTCGAACAGACGGGCCTTAGGAACTTCATATCTTTAGTACCCAAAAGTGACGTCTATATCTCGACGCACTACCACGGAGGATAAGATTTATGAGACATTCAAATTTGAGTGACACTCCACCTTCTTTATTTTATTTTAAATTATATTATTATTAGTAGTAGTCGTCGCTGTCGTTTCTTTTCTCGACTTTATATGACTTTTACTAATGACTTTTAATTCTAGTATTACTTTTGTAATTTAATTTCTTGATTTTATTTCAAAAGAAATTGCGGAGTCATTGTTCGGATTCATGTCGTCAGTGAGATATTTTATCTCGGTCGAAAAGGACCGTTTACTCGTATTAAGAGCTTGAAAAATTGGGTGTTTCTTATCATTTTCTTCCTCGAATATTAATTCAAAAGTCAAATATCTTCCCCTACTTTGACACCCCCTTCCCCTTTTATCTCAATTGAGTATGTTAAATGCCTTTATTTTTATTCTAATAAATAATTATTTTAGTGGATATACACCCCTTATTATAGAACAAATAAATCTTATTTGTGAAGTAAAATAAGTATTTTCCTAATCTCAATTTCCTAGAAAAGTAACGTGTCTTGAACTTAATCCTTTGATTAGCCTTTGAGGATTGAAAACTCGTTGTCGTTCATAAATTAATTTTTAAAATATCCTCTATATCATTTCTTTTTCTGCATGTCTGTAAAAAATTGGGGTACCATGTACACAATTCAATAAAGTAAAGATGACAATAAAAAAAAAAAAAAACTGCGATTAAATACTAAAAATACATATTGGAGAATAGTAGGACAAAAACTGTAGTTCCTTTTTAAACTATGTACAAACAATTCAATTTTACTAACTCAATTTCCAATTTCCAATTTCAGATCAATATATCATAATTAAACAAATATTAAAATTAAAATGCATTAATGTCGGTTAAATCATAAAATTATATAAAAGCACTTGTTATGTATTTTGATTTGACATATAAACACGGAGAAAGGGACAAAGCACATTATTTGTGAAAATATAGCTGAAAAAGCATTTTCTTTCCCTTTCAAAAGGTGTTAGGAACGCCCATTTTCCTATAATTAACATAGCTATCACCACCTAGGTTGTTGATTAGCCAAACACCACAGTTTTCTGTTTCTTCATTTTTTTTTTTATAGAATTAAAATAATTCACGAGGAGTCAAAAAGTCAACAAAGTATAGACAAACAATTCTCTCGAAGTTTCTGCTAGTATTATCACTTTCATATTGCTCTTTCAAATGGTACACTTTATTAATTTATACATGTCATTGTGGTGAAATATTTTCTCAAAGAAATTGACCATTTATGAAGCAAAAGAAGACGATCGACGGTTACTTTCATTTGTTGGACTGTTTTTTCAGATTATACCAATTACTGCAATAATTCATTAGTATTATATTATTCTCCATTACTATTATTATTTATTATTATTGTTATCGTTATTGTTATCTTTATTGTTTATGTTGTTCTTATTATTACTTTATTATTGTCTTTCTTATTATTTTTATTGTTATTGTCGTTGTTGACTGTCATTATGGAGTATTATTATTACTACTGTAGTTGTTTTTATTGTTATTATTATTATTGTCGTTGTTATTGTTTTTTTTTTTTGGTTATAAACAACAGCTGACTTTATCTTGTGATTTATTTACCTTTAAATATTTTTTTCCTAGTACACAACTACTGTTTTATATGGACTCAAACTAAGTGTAAGAGCCCGTTTGGATTGGCTTATAAGTTGCTTATAAGCTGTTTTCAGTTTTTTTTAGTGTTTGACTGGCCAGCTTAAAGTCATTTTGTGCTTAAAATAAGCTCAAAAAAATAATTGGGCCCATTTAACTTAGCTTATCTAAAGCAGCTTATAAGCTGTTTTCAGCTTATAAGCCAAAAAAAAAAAGTTAGACTACCCAACTTATTTTTTTTAATTTATAAGCTATTTGCAGCTTATAAGCATAAACTCATCCAAACATGCTCTAAAGCTTAACATCAAGTAAGCCCTTGAATCAATCAATGTTTCTTCGAATTTAAGTGTTTTTTTTTTTTTTTTTGTACTATTACTAGATCCCGCTATTATAGCTACTAGTTGTTCTTCGATTCATGGTATCAATGCAGTCATTTTCAATAACAAAAAATTACAAAAAGAATGTGGGAATAACTTAGGAATCCTCATTGAATATATTTATTAAAGAAGAATCAGAAATTCTTTATTATGAAAGAAGTATATTCGTTAATAAGAATCAATAAAAATTGCCATGGCCTTTTCTAGACAAGGATGTACGTTTGATGTGAAGTTTTGAGTTGGAGCCTGCAAGGAAAAGAATGAATAAAGTGATGATACACTATTATAAAGTGATGATACACTATTATAAAGTGATGATGCACTACTCTAGGTTGTACATTAAATCATAGATCATCCTACCTCTTGCCTTTTATCATTCACTTTATTTATTTTTCTTCCTCTATTAATTGATTGCACTATTATAAGCAGATCCATATGTATATTTTAACTTTATTAAAGGTTCCATCTGCTGATGGAAAAATATGGTGTTGATAAACGTGATCTTGCTAAAGAGTATCTTCTCAGTATACACTTTAGAATCATCCTCATTCAAAAGGACAATGAAATACTGACATGAATGACCCAATCACTCCACTTTCTGTTGTTAAATGTACTTGCACCATAATTAAGCCCTTTTTCACTTGGGAGCTATTTGGAAATGATTTGAAACTAACCATGATTTAAAATTATGTTTGAACATACAATTTAAATTTCTTAAGTTAAATTTTTTCTTATAAACATAAAAACCCATAAGTTTTGAAAACTATCAAAATATTTTCAATTCTCATACAATCTTACCAAATGAGCAAATCATAGTTCGTAACAAAATTGATACGCTACTAGAAGGCTTTTCTAAAATATACAACATTAATTGATCAAAATTCAGTTCAATAGAAAAGAAAATTTAACATGAATAGTAATGTAACTATTTTTTAATATAATCCTCTCACATGGTAGATATAAATAAAGATTGGTAAATGATTGGTGGGAGTAATTGTTAAAAATATCTACCAAATTATGATTTTTTTTAATTTTCTTTTTTGTACAAAATATAAACTTATAGGTGTTTATATTTAGTAGGCGTTTGGCCATGCGTTTTCAAATCATGGTTTGAAACCATGACCCCAAACCAGCGTTTGGATATGCGTCTTCACTCATGGTTTCAAACCCAAAATCATCCAAAAAGGCATGATTTGGGGTTTGAAACAATGATTTCAACTTTTTTAAATATAAAATTTAACTCATAAGTTTATATTTTGTAAAAAAAGACCCATAAGTTGGTAGATATTTTTAACAATTACCCCATCAATCATTTACCAATCTCATTAACTTCCACCAACCTTTATTTATGTCTATCAACCTTTAATTTATGTGGGAGAATTATATTAAAGAGTAGTTACATTACTATTCATGTTAAATTTTCGTTTTTATTGAACTAAAGTTTGATTAATTGATATTGTATTTTTTTGAAAGGTCTTCTAGTAGTGTACTAATTTTGTTATGAACTATCACTTACTCATTTGGTAAGATTGTATAAGAATTGAGAATGTTTTGATAGTTTTCACAATTTGATGGGAATTTTATGTCTATAAGAAAAAATATAACTTAAAATATTCAAATTGCATGTCTAAACATGGTCTTCAAACCATGGTTTCAAACCATGTCCAAACGGGGACTTAAAACTTTTGAAACCATGGTTTGAAAATCCGAATCATGCCTTTTTGGATGATTTGGGATTTCAAACCATAGTTTGAAACCATAAGAAGAAATGCATGTCCAAACGTTGATTTCATCTCATGATTTCAAATCGCATGTCCAAATGCCTACTTAATTTGTGGTTCCAATTCTCTTTTCCTTTCATTAAGGGAAAATTAATGACTTTTATCATGCCTCTAAACTGAGATGAGACTTAATTGACATCCAACCTCTCTTAACATGACCTCTAGCTGTAAGGGTACTACTGGTCGTGCAGCTGACACCATTTGTGTTGCTTCGTATTAGTTAGCAACTTGGCAACTAGTAATTATTGGCAACAAAGAAGAAATTTGATCTTGTTCTAACCATTGTGTTCTAAAACGAAAGACATAACAGACTGTTAGAAATCTAAATAATTTAGCTCTGACGCACGATATATGGAACAAAGACGGGAATTTGTCCTAACATATTCTCCACAACCTCCTAATTATATACGTCACGCTCTACACACTCATAAGAAGTATTGTACAAGATGTGACTCATAACTCTCTCTAGGATAGCAAATATAGGCTCTAATAACAACTTATCACGTCCCTAAATCGGATGTGACGTCATTGACATCCAACCTGTTATATCCATTGAGTGAACGTCCCTAGCCTAGTTGATTGAAAGTTATATTAAACAGAATATTTCAAAGAAACTCAATAAAGCATTGAGAATTAATCTCCTAAAAATTAAATTATTGTTTGATCTAAATTTAGGCAAACCAACACAGTCAAACTGAAACTACAACCCAATTGACTAAGTAGACGTTTGGACATGTGATTTCATCTCATGAAATGCCAAAAAATCATAATTTGGGATTTCATTTTTTTTAAATGTAAAAGTTGACCCATAAATTTATATTTTATAAAAATAGATTCATAAGCTGGTAAATATATTTGCCAACCATTTATATCAAATATTAAAAGATCTACAAGTTGGTAGTATATACCTAACAAATTTGCTCTTACCACTATGTGGGAAAATTATATTAAAGAGTAGTTACACTACAACTCATATTCAATTTTCCATTTTATTGAACTAAAGTTTGATCAATTCATGTTGTATTATTTAGAAAGGATTTCTTGTAGCGTATTAATTTTGTTATGAACTATGACTTGCACAGTTAATAAGATTGTATAATAATTGAGAAAGTTTTGATGATTTTTCACAAAAAAATACAACTTCAGAAATTTAAATTACATATCCAAATAAAATTTTAATTCCAAATCATCATGATCTTGAGCCACTAATTAGGACTAAAATGAGTACATAGTTTAGCGGGCAGTCCTCGGGAATAATTAAGATATTTGGTTACCACCGGAAGGAGTCAACAGACATCACAAACTGGATCTACAATGTCCGACTCTAGCCATACACCTCGTCACCGACAGTTTGAGCACCTTCTACATGTGGCCTAAACAGGCTACGTACCATCAACAAGGTAGCCAGTAAGTCTCGTTGACAACTTAATTGGCAGTACAAGTCTTTTTGGAAAGAATAATTTATAAAATGTGATACAAGCAATTTCATATACTCCCTTCGTCTCAAAAAAATTATTCTAATTTGACTTGACACGAAATTTAAGAAATGAAAGAAAATGTCTGTCACATTGACTACATGGATTAATAATTTAGTTGGAAGCAGATAAATTTATCAATTGAAAGTTACAATATTTCATAATACATGAAAAATATCATAAATTTATTTTAAAGGTGATGAGAAGTGATTAATTTGACGGGGTTAATTTCGTAATCATGTACTACTATTCGTGCATAAATAAATCCCTGTGAACATGATTCGAGGAGGCAGATTATTATTGTTACTAAATTATATTATATGAAACAAACAATATGGATGTTTCATTAAATAATAAATTCAACAGCAAAGATTAGGGAACTACACAGCTGGCTTTTACAAATAGCCCATTCTTTATTCTCCAACAATGATAGTATGTCTGTTCTGATCCCTGTCTCAAACTCTGAACATCATAACATTAAAAAATTCACCAGTCCTGTACATTGTCTGATTACGGTTTGGGACCCAGTCCAGTACTATTTGATCAAGTATTGTTCAATGGCTATCTAAGGTCATGCCACATCATCATAATACTGATGGCTCCAATTTATCTGTAATGACATACAAAAAGTAATTAACTGTTGTTCTTTTCTATTTCGCCTCCTTCACGATTTCATCTTTCCATATCATTTTCAGCTATCATCTCATTCTTTGTCAACACTTCATCTTTCTTAATAACACATAATGATCTGAAATGAGTAATGTCGTATTCGAAATGTCATAGTTAACTGGAGAGATTATAAATTATGACTAGTGACTTTCTTACAAACAATAAATTATGCAATTTAGCTTGCTGGAATAGATGAAAGAAAACAATGACAGTCCCTCTTCGATCTCTTTTCTTCTTAATAATCTCAAGGACACATTCCTTACTAGTAAATCAGAATATTAACTTCAAAAAAAAAAAAAAAAAATCAAGGCTACTGATAACACAGACTAAGGCCCCGTTTGTCCATAAAAACCAACAAAAAAAATTCACTTTTTTTGGAATTTTGGAGTTGAAGTCGGAGTTGGAGTTGTGTTTGACTATAGTTTTTGAAATTGTAGTTTTTGGTGAAATGTAGTTGTAAAAAAGTGAAAAAAGTAAAAAATTTTAAAAATATTTTTTTTGAGTTTTTGATATTCCGGAATACAACTTCAGGTTGTATTCGGAATTCTTATGGCCAAACGCTGAAAAGTGGGAAAAGTGAAAAACAAAATCCGGAATAAAGTGAATAATTCTTATGGCCAAACACCTACTAAGTCGTGAGCACAACAATCCCACCAACCTCTTTAATATTCTTCTCCATGACCAGGCAATCTTACTGGTTTCTAAAGGAAGAAGATGCAATAGTGGATTATCTTTGATTTGAAGGTAATAGAGTAGAAAGGAAGTACAACAGTTAATTACTTTTTGCATTTTAATACACATAAATTGGAGCCATCAGATTGTATTATGATAATGTGGCATGATCTTGGATAGCCATTGAACAATACTTGACCAAATAGTACTGGACTAGATCCCAACCCTCTGATTACCTGTTTCCCTTCCTTGTTTTGTTCTCTCTTGAAAGTAGGAGAAAATAAAAATATTAATAGTAGGAACTTATAGTAAAAAATTGAGAGAAAAAACAAAATTATATTGGGCACATATTGAAGAAATTAATCCTCTACGACATTTAATCATTTCTAATACTTTCTGTTTTTCAAGAGTCAAATGTATATTTTTCCTGACTTTATCTAAAATGTTGCTTATTATCACTTAGTGTAATATTTTAGAGGTACGACTTGATAATGATTAAATATGATGAAATGGATTATAATGTAGCACATTGAACCAAATATATCACATAATTCTAATAGAAGGGATTAGAGAGATTTGTCCAAAATAAAAAGGAAGGAATATCACATAATTGAAGTATCACCAACTGAAAACTCAAAAAAATAAATGTACCACATTATTTCTACCGCGAAATAATACTTAAGCGCGTTATACAAGCATATACATTAAATAGTGCTTTTTGATTAATGCTATTGTTTTTAGTCACACATATGCTAGTATATTAGTGGTATATGCTATTGGTCTTGCTATGAATGATTATGGGAAGTGGAAAGCAATAAGCAAATAACTATAGTAATGATAACAAAAATGACTATGAAAAATTTGATCATTTAAAAATGAATATATTACTATTTTGGGTGAGCTTTTTTCTTATGTAAAGTAAAATAAGAATAAGACTGATTGGGGTTGGGGCGGGAAGTCCGGAACCAAAATGTCCCCCAAAAAAACATTTTGAACCAAAATATCCCAACAAAAAAAAAAGTTACCAAAGTACCCATAGCGCAGTAAAATGCTGCGCTATAGCACTAACGGAGACGGAGCCGTTAAGTGCTATAGTGCAGTATTTTACTGCGTTATAGAAAAAAAATATTTTTTTTGGTACTTCTATAACGCAGTAAAATACTGCATTATAGAAGTACCAATTTTTTTTTCTTTCTATAACGCAGTAAAATACTGCGTTATAGAAGTACCAATTTGTTTTTATAACGCAGTAAAATACTGCGTTATATAAACAGTACAAAAAAAAAAAATTGGCCAACTTTATTTTTTGCAACACTTAGTGTTATTTTTCATACTTTGACCAATAATTAGTCGTGTGTTAAGATTCCGAAACGTCAATATTCTATATAGAACCTGATATTTTTTTCTGCGTACAATAATGTAGGCTCAATACATCAAGGATACGTAAACGTTCGGATCGTCATTTTAGGGGTTGAAAAGGTGCCCGAAGTAAGTTTTGTTTGAAAAAACTTAGTGTTTTTTCCATACTTTGACCAATGATTAGTCGTGTGTCAAGACTCCGAAACGTCAATATTTTATATAGAACCTGATATTTTTTTCTACGTACAATAATGTAGGCCCAATACATCAAGGATGCGTAGACGTTCGGATCGTCATTTTAGGGGTTGAAAAGGTGCCCGAAGTAAGTTTTGTTTGATAAAACTTAGTGTTTGACTGTAAGGTTAGTTTAGTCAACTTTATGTGTCGAGAAAATTAGTCAGCTTTATTTTCAAAAATTAAAACCGTAGAAGTGAAATTGACATTCATAGCTACATTACCCTGAGATTTTTACATTGAAATTTATTGCGTATCACCATCTTATAAGTAAATAAAACTGAAAATTTCATGCCAATTTGGGGGAAAATCGAAATTGAATGGGATAAAAGGCGTTTGTTTAAAAATCGGCTCGGCCAAACTGCCTTGTGGCAGTTTGTCCGCATAGATCTCGAAAAAATACGCAAGTTCAAAAAAAAAAAACGCGTAAAACGGACGTCCGAGCGCAAAGTTATGACCATCTAAAGTTTGACGACTTTACAACTAGTTTTTGTCCCTATATTTTTTAGAATTATATTTATATTCAAAATAAAGTTATGTCTTGATTAAAAAATAACACGCTTAAATCAAAATCTTAAAAAATAAAACACCGTAAAGTTTCCAAACAAAAGTTACTTCGGGTACCTTTTCAACCTCTAAAATGACCATCCGAACGTCTACGTATCCTTGATGTATTGAGCCTACATTATTGTACGCAGAAAAAAATATCAGGTTTCAAATAAAATATTGACGTTTCGGAGTCTTGACACACGACTAATCATTGGTCAAAGTATGAAAAAAACACTAAGTTTTTTCAAACAAAACTTACTTCAGGCACCTTTTCAACCCCTAAAATGACGATCCGAACGTCTACGTATCCTTGATGTATTGGACCTACATTATTGTACGCAGAAAAAAATATCAGGTTCTGTATAAAATATTGACGTTTCGGAGTCTTGACACACGACTAATCATTGGTCAAAGTATGGAAAAAACACTAAGTTTTTTCAAACAAAACTTACTTCGGGCACCTTTTCAACCCCTAAAATGACGATCCGAACGTCTACGTATCCTTGATGTATTGGGCCTACATTATTGTACGCAGAAAAAAAATATCAGGTTCTATATAAAATATTGACGTTTCGGAGTCTTGACACACGACTAATCATTGGTCAAAGTATGGAAAAAACACTAAGTTTTTTCAAACAAAACTTACTTCGGGCACCTTTTCAACCCCTAAAATGACGATCCGAACGTCTACGTATCCTTGATGTATTGGGCCTACATTATTGTACGCAGAAAAAAAATATCAGGTTCTATATAAAATATTGACGTTTCGGAGTCTTGACACACGACTAATCATTGGTCAAAGTATGGAAAAAACACTAAGTTTTTTCAAACAAAACTTACTTCGGGCACCTTTTCAACCCCTAAAATGAAGATCCGAATGTCTACGTATCCTTGATGTATTGGGCCTACATTATTGTACGTAGAAAAAAAATATCAGGTTCTATATAAAATATTGACGATTCGGAGTCTTGACACACGACTAATCATTGGTCAAAGTATGGAAAAAACACTAAGGTTTTTCAAACAAAACTTACTTCGGGCACCTTTTCAACCCCTAAAATGACGATCCGAACGTCTACGTATCCTTGATGTATTGGACCTACATTATTGTACGTAGAAAAGAAATATCAGGTTCTATATAAAATATTGACGTTTCGGAGTCTTGACACACGACTAATCATTGGTCAAAGTATGAAAAAAACACTAAGTGTTGCAAAAAATAAAGTTGGCCAATTTTTTTTTTTGTACTGTTTATATAACGCAATATTTTACTACGTTATACAAAAAAAAAAAATTGGTACTTCTATAACGCAGTATTTACTGCGTTATAGAAAGAAATTTTTTTTTTTTTGGTACTTCTATAACGCAGTATTTTACTGCATTATAGAAGTATCCAAAAAAAATAATTTTTGTCTATAACGCAGTACAATACTGCGCTATAGCACTTAACGGCTCCGTCTCCGTTAGTGCTATAGCACAGTAAAATACTGCGCTATGAATACTTTGATAATTTTTTTTTTATTGAGATATTTTGATTCAAAATGTTTTTTTGGGGGCATTTTAGTTCCGGACTCTTGGGGCGGGCGGGGGGTGTGGAATCTTCCATTTGTGTTTTGTTTTGTAGCATCACTTTCACATGGCACAGCACATGCTGCCTTTTGGCATCTTTTTCTAATTAGATGTGGAACCTCAACAACTCATGAAAATTTACATAAATCAAAAGTTCAATGTACAAAAAAAAAAAAACACTCAAGGTACATGTTTATAACTCTTCTCTCATTGAAAAGCTCAAATTATCTTTGCAATTAATTTTCAAGAAAACTAAAGGCCAGAGTAATCTTTATAGATTCAGAATACAATGATAATATTCAAGACATTAAACAGAGGGGCATTTTTTTATTGTACATATTTATTTTGTGACAGCCAATCGGGAGGCACTAATCTAGTGGGCTAAATAATAATGCTATTCTGGCAATTGGAGAAAAGATTACAATAAAGAGCACAAAATGAAGGTAAAAGGTTAAAATCGTACAATCACGTCGTATCAACTAAAAGGGCAAAAATATTTATTAAAAAAATCATGTTCTTAACAGTACTGCCTTAACCTCTTAGGCGGATTCAGTAAGGGGCAAGAGGATTTATTGAAAAATTTAAAAAGTTATTCAGTAAGGGTTAAGAATTACTCCCTTCATCTCAAAATGTTTATCACATTTTTCATTTACACGCTCATTAAAAAAATATTGATAAAGATAGCACCTTAACTATTTTACTCTCTTAATATATTTCATCACATTCTCTCTCTTCAATAAATATTTACTCTATTGTTGATAAAACCTCTTCAATATTGGTATGTGAACTTACAAAATCGCCCATTGATGTAATTAATACAAGGGTAAAACGAAAAAAAAACTACTTAATTTTATCTTCGATAAATAAAACGACAAATATTTTTAGTAAGGACGACAAATATTTTGAGGTGTTGAATCTCCTTGGCTTCTTCGCGTGTTTACCCCTTTATACTCCCTCCCGATCACAAAAGGAGTTCACTTAGCCATTTGCACACCCCTTAAGAAACTACGCACTTCAAAAAAATAATATGTAAATTGACTAAACTACCCCTAATTAAATAGGAATTGAGATTTGATCACATAACACTTAATAGGAGCAAATCTGGAAAGATAAAGTTAATTGTTTTTGATTTAATAAGTGAATACTTTTTTTTACTCAAGAAAAAAAAGCTAAATAAATATTTTTTTTTGACCTGGAGGGAGTAATTTTTAATCTTCTCTGTAAAAATCCTAACTTCACTGCTTGCTACTGTGGCAAGGTACGTTGCAATCTCTTTAGGCTTTACTACTTCGTTTACCTGCACAATTAATGTACGACTTCAAAAAATTACAATCTTTAAATGCGATGAAGTGTGTGGCTCTACAAACAAAATCCGTACAATTGAATGGTCCTTACAGCTTAGCCGATCCTTTACGCTTATTTGTGAGACTGCCATGAATATATTATCGTAAAAGATTTAAGTTATATGCAGTGAGTACAGTTTAATTAAAGATAATTTGTGAATAACATGATGATTTGTAATATTGTTGACAATATTCGTGTATGTACGCTTTTAAAAAGTACTAATCCCTCTGTCTCAATTTATGTGACACGACTCGCATTTCGAAAGTTAAACAATTTAATTGTGAATTATGGACATGAAATCTATAATTATTTATTGAGATAAAATTTACATATTTAAAAACTACGTAAAAAGTATTATAAGTCGCAATAATTGACAATTCAAAAGATTGAAAGAATTATAGTCAAAGAAAAACTTGTTTGAATCTTGAAAATCGATATTATAAGTCACACTAATTGACAATTCAAAAGAATGAAAGAATTACGATCAAAGAAAAACTTATTTGGATCTCGAAAATCGAAAGGTGCCACATAAATTAAGACGGAGGCAGTAATATTATGAAAGATTTATAAAACGTTATAACACAATAATTTTTTGATCATTTATAAGGTATTAGGTATTACTCCATGTCAGCTAAAAGAGGCCTCAGATCTACAGAAGCAGAGGAACCAAAAGAGAATCCGAAGGTTAGTACGTCCAAGACAAAGATACTCCTTAACAGTCCGAAGGGTTATATAAAAAGTTATTTTTGTACTAATATGGAGTAGAAGAAAAGCCGAGTTATGTTTTTATTTTTATTTTGATGTAATAAGCTGAAAGTTGGATAAAATAAGTAAGAGCCCATTTGGATTGACTTATAAGTTGCTTATAAGCTGTTTTCAGTTTTTTTGAGTGTTTGACTGGCCAGCTTAAAGTCATTTTGTCCTTAAAATCAAAAATATAATTAGACCCATTTGACTTAATTTATCTAAAGCAACTTATAAGCTAAAAATAAATAAATTAGATTACCCAATTTTTTTTTAACTTATAAGCTGTTTGCAGCTTATAAGCATAAGCCTATCCAAACAGGCTCTAAATCTTGGACCATTGCATTAGGTACTAGTCTATAAGTACCACTGTGTTCCATTTAACAACCGGTAGTTGCAGAACCAATACCATCAATTAATACCGACAGGTTTTCAGTAAAATGCAAGGAACTATCATGATAGGGAAATATGACTTATTTTCCAAACCTTCTTTCATAACTTTTCTTGTTTTTTCCCCCCATTTTCTTTTAGAGCAGGATCTAGTTACGTAGTGGCGGAACTAATTGAATTACCGATCTTTGCGGGACAATTATATGTATAATATAAGTAGGGTAAAAAAAAATTCCCTATATATTATAATACTATTAATTAGATCCCTTTAATATAAGGAAACTTCTAAGTGTAGCAAATTTGCATTTTAAAAAAAAAAAATCCTTATTAGAATTCTGACTCTGCTGCTAATAAGGTGAGAAACTGCAAGTTGGTGTTTGGTAAGGGTATGCAGACAAGTGAGCTTTTGCAATGGGAGTCCAAAAGAGAAATCCTAATGAGAGCTTTTGCAATGGGAGCCCAGAAGAGAATCCTGATGAGTTTATTATGTTGGTAAGACTAGTTTGGACATGATTTGAAATCAGGATGATTTGAAGTTGAAGCTTTATTTGGACATGCAATTTGAATTTCTTAAGTTGTATTTTTTCTCATAAACATAAAAATTTCACTAGTTATAAAAAACCATCAAAACTTACAATTCTTATACAATCTTACCAAATGAACAAATCATAGCTTATAATAAAGTTAATACGTTGCTAGAAGACTTTTATAAAAAATACAACATCTATTGATCTAACTTTAGTTTAATAAAAAGAAAAGTTAAACGTGTGTAGTATAACTACTCTTTATAATTGACCATGAGTTGTTAAACATGATTGGTAAATATATTTACCAACTTATAAATTTTATTTTACAAAATACAAATTTATGAGTCAAATTTTACATTTAAAATTTTGAAATCATGATTTGGAATCCTAAATCATACTCCCTCCGTCCCACAATAAGTGTCACTTTAGCCAATTTTTTTTGTTCCATAATAAGTGTCACCTTAGGAAATCAATGCATATATTGACAAGTTTTTTCTAATTTTGCCCTTAGACAAAAACTGATAAATTTATGTATTCAAGAAAAAAAAAAGCACATAGAAACTTGATATTATTGGAGTCCCAATGTCAAAAGGCTTGGTTTTCATGCATGCTCTAATCAAAAGGGAAAAGTAATTTATTTTTATTATATAGGGGTAGTTTAGTAAAATTTACATTGCATGATTAATTTCTTAATATGCGTATTTTTTACTAAGGTGACACTTATTATGGGACGGGGGAATACCTTTTTAGAGAATTTTGAATTTAAAATCTTAATATGAAGTTGAAATTAAAATTTTATGCAAATTATATAAATAAACACTGATTTGAAATCATAATATGAATTCATGATTTCATATTACATAATCAAACGCCTGCTTAACGAATTTGTTCAGCTAATAATTATTTGGCCATTTGCATCCACTTTATCATCATTCAATTCATGGAGAGCGACATGAAAATTCTTCAATATCAAGACATTATCATGACAAAGTAGAATCTGACAAAATGCCAACTTAATCATCACAGTATGATCACAGCACGAACATATTCAAGGTCCCGAATTTCATGTGGACTTCTGCACGCTTGATTACGTCTCCATTGACACAATTTGGTTGTCTTTTTAAGCCTCCAACCAAAAGATACTCCACCATCACATTTTATACGAGGATGTTTAACTGAAAAGTTTAAGAGATAATTTATTTTTTTGAAATTTGTGATCTAAAATAATATGTGTATGCCTAAAAATTATTTTACTATAGCTAAAAAAAGTAAATTTAAAGTTGAATTGTTACTATAGCTAAAAAAAGACTGGTATCGCATACGATTAGTACTCTTTTCTCTCCATATTCCCTGTGGGATTCGACCCCAACCTTGTTGGGTTACTATATTTGACAACGTCCGCTTTACGCCATTAATAGGTGTAATTTGAGCGTATCAAATTTTGGCGCCGTTGCCGGGGAATACGGTTTAGAAATTACTAATTGTTGTGTACTCTTCTTTAAAACTTTTTCTATTCCATCACACCTTGTTTGCTGTTTTAGTGAACCAGGTGAACATGGCAGGAAGACATAATCGCAATCAAGGAAACCAAGGGGGGATCCAAGTGAACCATCCTGCACCAGAAGAAGAGGAGGATGAGAATGTATTTGCGGAATTCATCGACGAAGCTGATTACGCTTCTGCTGTAGTTCCTCCTAGAACGGGAACTGCTAATTTCAAAATTGATAGTTCTATCTATCAGCTATTGAAACTTGAAGGCTATTTCCGAAATTCTTCGGAGGACTGTCCACTTCGACACCTGAAGAATTTCATGCATGTATGTTCTCAACAATCTCAAGGTGTTATTCCTGTTGATGCACTGCGGTTACGGGTTTTCAAATATTCCTTGGCTGGTCAAGCAAGAGAATGGTATGAAAAGCTCCCCAGTAATACTATTCATACCTGGAACGAGTTAGCCAATATATTCTTGAAAAAGTCGTTTCCACCAAGCAAAAAGGCTGAGCTTAGGGACAAGTTCTTTGAGTTCAAACAACTTCCGGGGGAACAATTATATGCAGCATGGGAGCGTTTCAAATATTATCTAACTCAATCTCCGACTCATGGATTTCCGGATGCTATCCTCGCCGAGAAATTCTACAAGGGGTTAGATACCATGAATCAAATTGCTGTCAACACTGCAGCTGGGGGATGCTTCATGGATAAATCATTTGTCAACATCACCAGGTTGCTCGACAAGCTTACTACCCACAACCAAGCTTGGCATTCTAGTGATAGTGAAATCCTGTCTTATGGTAGTCCCTCTATTGCCGCGGTGGCCAAAGAAAATCATGAGCGAGATCATGCTTTCGCACAATTGCAAACCACCGTGGATTTATTATCAAAGAGGCTTACGGAGAAAGAGGCTAAGAGTGTGAATGTTGTCGAAGAAATGCCACCTCATACTCCAAGAATGTACCAAGTCTCGGAGGAAGCTTATCTAGAGGGGCAGCCACAACGCGAGGATGCAAATTATATTGATCACAATCAAGGGGGTTACCAAAAGCCATGGAGAACACAACAACAAAGCAATCAATATGGTAGAAATGAATATGGTGGTTCGGAAAGAAGGGATTACAACAACAACTATGGTAATCGGAATTCCAATGCCTATGTTCCACCAAAGGGCCGTACGTCTAACTCTCAGAATTGGCGAGAAAATCCTTCCAATGATCAAGGAACCTCTCGGATGGAATCTATGCTTGAAAAGATATTGGGCAACCAGCAAAAGAGTGACAAGAAGATGGAAAATTTGACCGAAGTGGTAGGCTCTCACACCGCTTCGATTCATAAACTTGAGTCACAAATGAGAGATCTCTCTCGTGAGCAACACCCACCTCAAAGAGGGGGCCTTCCTAGCGACACAGTTCCGAACCCAAGGAGTAGTGGAGGCGATCACATTTCATCATGCAAAGCTATTTCCACTAGAAGCGGAAAGATCCTTGATGCGGTGAAACAGAAAGTGGTTGAACCTATCAGTGTCGAGCCGACTATTGATGAGATTATTGAAGAAGAGGTCGAGGAATAAATAAAGGCACCATTTGAAGTGCCTATTGATGTGGAAAATTATAAGGAAGCACACCCTAGTGTTCAAAAGGGTGATGAGGAGCCAAGTGTTGAAAAAGCCACCGGAGAAAGCTTTCAAAAGAGTAAGGTCACGGGGGCAATCAAACCCTTGACTCAAACTTATAAGTCTCCTCCTCCGTTCCCACAAAGATTGATGAAAAGAACGGAGGATGCCAAGTGCCAACGATTCTACGACCAATTGAAGGGGTTGTCAATGAATGTTCCATTCCTAGACGCATTCCAGGAGATGCCAGGATTTGCCAAATACTTGAAAGATTTGTTGACAAAGAAAAGGGCAGTCAAGCATGATACGGTGGGAGTCACCCACCGTGTGAGTTCTATTATTTTGTCATCAAATGTTGAGAAGAAGGGAGATCCTGGAGCTTTCACGATCCCATGCACCATCGGTCATCATAATTTTGCCCGTGGTTTATGTGACAATGGAGCTAGTATTAATTTAATGCCACTAGCCATATATAAGCAATCCGGGTTGGGAACACCTAAACCAACAAGCATACGTCTCCAAATGGCCGACAGAACAATCAAAAGACCGGTGGGGGTTGTTGATGATATCCTTGTTAGAGTGGGGAAATTCTTATTACCGGCAGATTTTGTCATCCTTGATTGTGCGGTTGACAAAGAAGTCCCAATTATTTTGGGAAGGCCATTTCTTGCTACCGGAAGAGCCTTAATGGACTCGGAAAGGAATGAAATAAAATTCTGAGTCAATGATGAAGAAGTAACCTTCCAAGCTAGCAAAGGCTTAAAGTTGCCTAGTGCTTATGAAAGCATTTCTGTCATCGATTCATTCGATGAGATAGACGAAGCGGTGGAGCATCAGCTAGAAGAGAAGCACTTCGATGAGGCACTTTCAGCTATTTTGGTGAACTTTGAGGCGGATGACATGATGGGATATATCGAAACAGTTAATTCTCTCATTGGCCGGGGTTCGTATTCTTATGAGCCGAAGAAATTATCTCTCGATCTTGATAAGAGAACCACTCCTCCAGCCAAGCCTTCGATTATTGAGCCTCCAAAACTTGAGCTCAAGCTACTTCCTTCTCATTTGAAGTATGCTTTTCTTTGCCCAGATAATACTTTACCCGTTATTCTTTCATCTTTGCTGAATGAGGATCAAACTCAAAAGGTGCTTGAAGTATTGCGGGTGTATCGCAGATCCATCGGGTGGAATATTGCAGATATTAGGGGAATTCCCTCGGGTATTTGCGAACATAGAATTGAGTTGAAGAGGATAGTTCATCCAGTGTTGAGCATCAAAGGAGGCTAAACCCTCCTATGCAAGAAGTGGTCAAGAAAGAGATAATCAAATGGTTAGATGAGGGTGTTGTATACCCAATTGCAAACAGTCCATGGGTTAGTCCGGTACAATGTGTGCCAAAGAAGGGAGGCATTACCGTTGTTCCTAACTCCAAGAATGAGTTGATTCCTACAAGGACAGTTACCGGATGAAGAGTGTGTATGGACTACCGAAAGCTGAACACCGCAACGTGTAAAAACCACTTCCCTATGCCTTTTATTGATCAAATGCTTGATCGGCTAACTGGAAGAGCGTATTACTGCTTTTTGGATGGGTACTCGGGATACAATCAAATCAGCATTGCATTAGAGGACCAGGAAAAGACCACTTTCACCTGTCCTTATGGCACTTTTGCGTTTAGCCGCATGCCTTTCGGCTTATGTAATGCCCCAACTACTTTCCAATGGTGTATGATGTCTATTTTCTCAGATATGGTAGAAGATTTCTTGGAAGTCTTCATGGATGATTTTTCTATTGTTGGTGATTCCTTTGATGAGTGTCTTGCCAATATAGGCAAGGTATTGAAGCGATGCGAGGAAACCAACCTTGTACTTAATTGGGAGAAATATCATTTCATGGTGACAGAAGGGATTGTCTTGGGCCATAAAATCTCCGAAAAGGGCATTGAGGTAGATCGAGCAAAAGTTGATGTAATAGCCAAACTCCCTCCACCAATCTCTGTAAAGGGGGTTCGCAGTTTCTTGGGACATGCCGGTTTCTATCGGCGATTCATCAAGGATTTCTCCAAGATCGCCACCCCGATGTGTAAGCTCCTCGAAAAAGAAGCTAAGTTTGCATTTGATGAGAAATGCCTTAAGGCGTTTAATGAGCTGAAGGAAAGGCTCACATCTACTCCAATTATTGTATCTCCGGATTGGTCAATGTCGTTTGAGCTCATGTGTGATGCAAGCGGATTTGCTATTGGTGCGGTGCTTGGGCAAAGGCACAACAAAATCATGCACCCAATTTATTATGCTAGCAAGACCCTCAATGGAGCTCAAATGAATTACACGGTCACCGAGCAAGAACTTCTAGCCATTGTCTATGCGTTTGAGAAGTTCCGGGCTTGCCTACTTGGATCTAAAGTGGTTGTTCATACAGATCATGCGGCTTTGAGATACTTAATGACAAAGAAGGATGCCAAACCAAGGTTTATTCGTTGGGTCTTGTTATTGCAAGAGTTTGACTTTGAAGTCAAAGATCGAAGGGGTTGTGAAAACCAAGTTGCGGATCATCTATCTCGACTTGAGGAAGCTGGGAGACCAAGTGGAAATCTTGAGGTAAATGATGTTTTCCCGGATGAAAGGCTCTTGGCTGTGACTTGTGAGGTTGCCCCTTGGTATGCAGATATTGCCAACTTTTTGGTGACAGGTCTTATCCCTGACGATGTCAAAGCTTACCAAAAGAAGAAATTCTCGAGAGATAGTCGTCAATACTATTGGGATGAGCCCTATTTATTCCGCACTTGTGCCGACAACATCATTCGGCGATGTGTGGCCGAATCTGAGACCATGGACATCTTGAAGGCGTGCCATGACTCCCCCGTGGGCGGTCATCATAGTGGGAACCGCACAACAGCCAAAGTACTTGAATGTGGCTATTATTGGCCCACCATGTATCATGATTCTAATTTAATGGTGAAATCTTGTGACCAATGTCAACGACAGGGATCAATTGGGAGGAAGCACGAAATGCCCATGAATTTTGTCATGGAGGTTGAACTGTTTGATGTATGGGGCATCGACTTTATGGGCCCTTTTATAAGTTCTTGTGGTATGCGATACATCCTGGTCGCGGTTGATTATGTGTCCAAGTGGGTTGAAGCTATAGCATTGCCTAACAATGATGGCAAGAGTGTCACCCAATTTCTCAAAAGAAACATATTCACGAGGTTTGGCACTCCACGGGCAATCATTAGTGATGGTGGCACTCACATTTGCAACAGGAAATTCGCGCATCTCTTAGAGAAGTATAGAGTGCAGCACAGGGTGGCAACTCCTTACCACCCCCAAACCAGTGGGCAAGTTGAAGTCTCAAATAGGGAGATTAAGAGCATTTTAGCAAAGACGGTTAATGCAAACAGAACTGATTGGTCATCTAAGCTTGATGACGCTCTTTGGGCGTATAGAACAGCTTTCAAGACACCCATTGGTACTTCCCCTTATCGGCTGGTATTCGGAAAAGCTTGTCATTTACCTATTGAACTCGAACACAAGGCTTTGTGGGCATTAAGAAAATTAAACATGAATTGGGACGAAGCAACCAATCGGGTCATCCATGATGTCGAAACTCATCCATTTCATTCATTTGAAACAACCGCAGATTGGTTGCTTCGTCCCAATTCATGTTTAATTTTTTTAATGCCCACAAAGCCTTGTGTTCGAGTTCAATAGGTAAATGACAAGCTTTTCCGAATACCAGCCGATAAGGGGAAGTACCAATGGGTGTCTTGAAAGCTGTTCTATACGCCCAAAGAGCGTCATCAAGCTTACATTACGCCCAAAGAGCGTCATCAAGCTTAAATGCCTAAATGACCCTTTGAATATTTGGATGTTGCGGAAATATGATCGTTCGCCAAAATGGGGAATTCTTGAGTACCCATGGCACATATGCCTTTTGAATTATAAAGTGTCATTGTCTGTTGTGAAGAGCAATCATCGAACATAGGTGTGTGTGAGTAATTGAAAAGAATTTTTAACTGTCTCACCTGCGAGCATAATTCGCGATTCGCATGTTTGACATGCGAATCGCACCTTATGTCGCAGGTGTTGACAGTGAAGAACATGTTCACTGGCATCATCCGCGACAGCATCAGCGAGTCGCAGGTCACACATGCGACTCGCATGTTATGCTTCGCGCGTGGTGCCATCCTTCGATGTTTTGTTTTTGTTCTCCTTATATATACCTTTTTATTGTTGCTAAACGAACACCATAAATAATGGGTATATTGTTTGTATGTTGTGCAGGATGGTTCAATCAAATCAACCTCAAAGTGGAGGAAGACGAGCAACACGACAAACCTCCACCTCTAGGAGAAAAGAAAAGGCACCGGCTGATCCCGTCCCCCAGTCTGAAGAGGGGACACATAGAGCTTCCTCCCCTGAGCCCGAAGATGCCGTCACTAGAGGTCAGCGAAGAGAGGCAATGGAGAAACGATTCACCGTGCCTGGATCCAGGGAGCTGTATAAGACTTGGAATACAATTAAGTCTGATGGGAATCCAGTCCGGGGCCTCATTGTCGAGAAAAGGGTCACTCTACAGGGGCTGCAAGATCAATGCCCAGGCATCATTCGCAAGCTTGAGGCCTTGAGATGGACCTATTTCATGCAGCCTTCTGAATACTGCCCGGCCCTGGTAATGGAATTCTATGCAGCTTATGCGGCTACATTGAACGCAAAGAGGACGCGCCGCACACCAAAGAAAAACTTGGAGCGCCTCTGTTGGGTTCCGGTTCGGGGGAAGGAGATTGATTGTGCTACAGATACCATAACATCAATACTCTATGAGCAACGCAGCGAAACAGACCCTGTTGAAGGTTGGCCTCCGGTTAGTTCTGAATATGAATTGAAGATGGAAAACCCGGAGGAGCAACGCGAGTGGGTAGCTTCAGTGATTGCCTCAGGGACTCCACCATGGCTGGATCCATCTGTCCCGATTGAGAAGAACACTTTCAACCGCGAAGCCAAGTTTTAGTTATCCTTAGTATCATCGCGGGTGAGTCCTTCCAAGCATAGCACTGACATACCTATTGCAAAGTGTATTCTCATTGCTTCACTGATGTTCGGGTACCTTGTCGATGTGAGGGTAATTATCCGAGACGAGATCAAGAATAGGTCCACTCAAAAGAACACATCGCTCCCATTTCCTTGTTTGATCACTACACTATGCCGCCGGAAAGAGGTTCGTGATATTCCTCGGGTGGACAGGAATTTACCGGCTGATCAAATGATAGATTACACAAAATTAGAACCGGGGACTAGGAAGCGAAAGCGAGTGAGCACAGAGCCCAGAGCTTCGGGAACAACACTTGATGCTCATATTCTTGAGCCCGAAGACTTGGCCACTGATAATGAGGAGACAGCTCCCTCCACTGCCCCTCCAGTACCGAGGTCTGACCCTCCAAGTTCTTCCACTACAGTTCCCACTGACACAATTCCGCCATCCACCACAGCAGCCCGTGGAGTGTCTACTGAGGGTATGCGAGTACTCCGGGCAGCAGATGCAAAAGTTAATTGGTTGGTTGAGAGGCTTCCCAATTTTTTGAAAGAGGAAATTGAGGCAGCCATGGCACCCTACACTCAGGCGATCACAGAAATTAAGGCGGAGCAGGACAAAATTAAGGAGCATGTTCGCTACATTGATCGTCGGCTGGAGCAGATTGAGGGGGGCAGTGTAGGTGGCCTTCCGACCATTCGGGCGGACCTCGCTAAAGTCAAAGAGGACATTCGAGTATTACAGGTCCCCGACATTGAGCTGAGTGCACCCATTCTACCTTCCGGTGCTTCCTTGTTCTCCACTGGGCCCACAGCGCCTGCTATGCCTTCAGGAAAAGGGGTGGTGGAGCCCACTGGGGAGGAAGAAGACACTGAAGAAGACACTGAAGAAGAAGAGGAGGAAGAAAGTGATGAAGAGTTTGATGAGGAGCTGGAGGTTGGCCCAGCTGTTGAGAAGGCACGTACTTCCGCCCGGGCTGCTGGTATCGCTGAGAATGAGATTGATACGTTTATGGCGATGCAGCAGTCCCTTGAGGCAAGCAGGAAACCCAGGGGGGCATCTCGACCCCCGAGGGCGGGTGAGTCTAGTTCATCCACCGCTCCTCCAGCTGACACACCGTTGCCCCCGCCTGTGGGGCCTGAGATACTAACACCAGGGCAGGAGGGTGACACTGCCATGCTTCCATTGATCATACCTCCGTTGGAGGTCCTCCCTGCCGATCAGACACCATCGGACGCCACGCGTCCATCGTGAGTTACTCGTCCCTTGTACTACATTTGATGCATTGGGGATAATGCATATTCCTTTTGTTGGGGGTAGGACAGCTCACGCGGCATATATTTGTTTTTATTGTATATGTTTGTTTTTATTGTTTTAGGATAGCTCATGTTTAAGTTTGTACACTTGTACTTTGTCATTGCCAAGTATAATAGTGATGATTGATCGGTTTATAAATTTTTCTTGTTTCGTTTTCATCGTATTTTGATAACACCACTCCTAAAATTCTTGCATACGTACTCAGAGGGGAGGAATAACACTAACATGACTCATTTGGTGATACACAAATGTTTTGCAAGTCTAAAATGATGGGTTGAGAAGTAGTTAGAAGTTAGCAAAGTAATCCATGTGCCATGTGTGTGAAAGGTTATTGTTCTAGTCTTGTGCATAATTGTGGTCTAGAACTTGCCCGGAAAGTATCTCAAGGCGAAATACTAAACTACACTTGTTTGAAAAAGGATATTAGGCTCTTTTTGGACCGCCACTAAACCTAAAAACTCCTACCCATTACATTGATATCCTAGTCAACCCATTTTTGAGCCGTAACTTTGTTTTTCTTTTCTTTCATTACAACCATATCCACTCTGTAGCACCCTATCTCCCTAAGCAAATTGAATACGCTACAATAGGCTAAAACGCATAAGTTTGGGGGTGGTAGCTTAAAAAAAAAAGACGATGTAGATAGTTGTGTAAAGAAAGATGTGTAAATGTACACATAAATCGTAGGTTTAGCAATAAACGCAAGTGTGTGAATAATGGTTGTAACGTAAAGCACAAGTGGGGAATAGAGAAACAATAACGACATTGGCAAAAGGAGGCACAAAAATCTTAAATGCTAAATAAGGGACGGATTAGGTGAAAGAAGCGTGTTCGAAAATGCGTAGGGAGACGTCAAGTCACTCTTACCCAAATTTCACCCCACCTTAACCCAGAACCTTAGCTATGACCCGCAAGTCCTAATTGATTTTGAACGAAGTGTGTTTATATTAGTGGAGAAATGATTAAAGGGCAAGCTTATGGCACCACAATTTTTTTGTACTTGTACATTTTCTTTTCTGAGTGTGAGTGATTCTCTCCTTACTCGTCTTTTGTCCCAATTGCTATTCATGAATATGTGTGTGTGGGACTTTCTTTGGTCTTATCGTGAGGGCATGTGGATTACTAGGCTCAATGAAAGAATTACTTCTTGACGCCTCATTCAAAGCCGTTCTTTTAAAGATAGAATAACATTGTGTCATCAAGTGCATCAGTTGGTTAATGCTCGCCTATTGAGGAAAGGCACCATGTCCCGCAACAAGAAGGAGGGGAACTCGTATTTTGAAACAATTAATGTTTTGGCTGATTTCGATCATCATTGTAGTACCTAGCAATTGGCATATATGGTAGTTCTGTTTTAAATGCTTGAGGACAAGCAAAATTATAAGTTTGGGGGTGTTGATGAGTCGTGAAATTACGGCTCATTCGACGCCAATTACTTAATCTTTTGGAAATACCCAAGTGCTTTTGATGTCGTTTCTAGTGTTTTTGTGTCAATTTGTAGAATAACATATGCCGGAAGCAACTTGAAGCAAAACGAAGCAAAATGAAGCATAAACCCAACAGAACTGAACAATGGCACCACCTGCGAATCGCAGGTACCACATGCGAGTCGCAGGTGGTGCAACACCTGTTGACAGAGAGGACAAATTTGAGAATCACATGTGGCACCACATGCGACACCACCTGCGAGTCGCAGGTGTAACATGCGAATCGCGGATGCTGCTCAACAATTAACTGAAGATGCATAACCTGCGATGGTCTGGTGAAATCCGCGATTCGCGGGTTGAACATGCGACATTAGGTGCGATTCGCACTCTATGCACAGGGGCAATTTTGTCTGGAAATTGTTCTCGGTTTTGGACCTGCTATAAATAGATTGCTAAGGTTTTAAATTGGACTCTCCTACAGTTTTTGGCATAGATTTCTTTTAGAGGCACAAACCCTAGGTCTTTAATCTTAGAAGTGGTTGGAGCATTTAAGGCAACAACTTCTCTCTCATTCCATCTTGTATTTTCATTGTAAGTGTGTTATGTTAATCTTTAACCTTTTTCTGTCAACAAACATTATGAGTAGCTAATTTCAATTCTAAGGTTGTGAATCCCATGATGGGTATTGTGTGAATGGGTTTCTGTTATTGATATATGCATAATGGTTGTCGTTATTTATTCAATCTTTGAGTTGTAACGTAGGGTAATGATTGCAAGCATTAGCCGAAGCCATTATATTGACTTTTCTTGGAAAAGAAAGTCAATGTTGGTAAGTTTGAATAACAATGACTCGAGGCGTTAACCCTCGTTTAATAGACTAACTTAGGAATAAGAATAAGTCTAAATTGGTATTATTGGTCGCCCTTCGATTGTAACTCTTTTATATTCGGAAGAATCATAAAGAGGAAATACTGCTTAACTGTTGGGAAACATTAAGAAGTCTTTAAGAGATCAAGTGCATATTCATAGAACAACCATTAAAAGTATATCACTTTGAAACCTGAAGCATATTATCTAATCAAATTGGGAAACACAACCTTAGTCTCTCTCTCACATTAATTACATTTTAAGTCAAAGTATTCAATTACATTATTCAACAATCAATTCGAACTATCCGGAATAGGATTAAAGCATTTAAAGACTGGTATCGCATACGATTAGTACTCTTTTCTCTCCATATTCCCTATGGGATTCGACCCCAACCTTGTTGGGTTACTATATTTGACAACGTCCGCTTTACGCCATTAATAGGTATAATTTGTGAGTATCACCTGTCAGAACTACATACTCAGCCGAATATTATGCAAAGCTTTATATCAAAGAGATAGTACGACTCCATGGTGTCCCATTATCCATTATTTCGAATAGAGGAGTACAGTTTACATCTAATTTCTGGAAATATTTTCAAGAAGGTTTGGGAACTCAGGTGAGTCTTAGCACAACATTTCATCCACAGACTGCTGGACAAGCTGAGCATACTATTCAGACCCTTAAAGATATGTTAAGGGTATGTGTGCAAGATTTTGGAGGTAATTGGGATGATCATTTTTTGCTTATTGAGTTTGCGTACAACAATAGCTACTACTCCAGTATTCAGATGGCCCCGTATGAAGCTTTATATGGGCAAAAGTGTGGATCACTAATTGGATGGTTTAAAGTGGGAAAGACCAAACTAGTAGGGCCAGATTTAATCCAACAAGCAGTGGAGAAAGTTAAGTTATTCAGGATCGATTATTAACAGCTCAAAGTTGACAGAAGTCTTATGCGGATAATCGCCGACGAGACTTGGAGTTCCACGTTAATGACTGGGTATTACTGAAGGTGTTGCCGATGAAAGTCGTTATGAGATTTGTTAAGAAGGGTAAGCTTAGCCCTCGATACATTGGACCCTACAAGATTGTACGTAAAGTGGGACAAGTAGCCTATAAGTTAGATCTACCCTCAGAATTAGAGACAGTCCATCCAGCCTTTCATGTGTTGATGCTTCGCAAATGTGTTAGAGATTCTTCTACAGTTGTACCTGTGAATGATGTCTAAGTCACAGAACAATTATCTTATGAAGAAGTTCCCATTACAATTCTGGATAGACAAGTTCAGAGGCTGAGGACTAAAGATATAGCCTCAGTTATAGTTCTATGGAGAAATAATAATAGGAAAGAAATGACTTGGGAAACTGAGAAAGATATGAAGTCCAGGTATCCACATTTGTTTCCGCTCCCAGAAGAAGTTCAGACAGAGACATCACTGTCTTCAGGTGCGTAATGCTTTCCTTCTTATAGTTCCTCGGTCGTGTGGGGCCAATATTGTGGTTGTTGTTGTATCCCTGTGAGGCACTGTATATTTTAGGTTGTTGTGATAGGATGGTAGTGGTACAATTACAGGGGGAACACTAGCGAAATTTTTATAGAATTCCTAAGAGTTAAATATTCGAGTACGAATGTTTCTAAGGGGGAGGAATGTTACACCTGGTAGTTTTGTACATTGGGATTCGTTAGGTGCTAGTTGTTCAATTGTAGACACTGGAGCTATTTTCTAGGATATATGAGATTATATGCGCCTATCTTATGGTTATGAGAGTTTAAGTTCATGTAATAGGTCACGGAAGGATTAGAGAACATGTGAATTAAGGAAATTAAGTTTGTTGGAATTGGAGAAAGGATGAGCAAGGTTTCGTATGATAATTTTGGTCTAACTTGAGAAAGGAATATCTCCTATTATATCAGGAGTTTTGAAGTAAAACAAAAGCATATATTGAAGTTTAGGAAGCCTAGTTTCCAACACAACAAACCACACATCGATCCGACATTGGAATCAAACGTTATGAGCATTTCAAAATGGGCTGCCAGGGGAGGGATTAATCATGCGTGAACGCGCCTGGGAGTGGCACAAACGTGTAGATAAGCACTGAGCAACTCTGCGCGAACGCGCCTCGAAGCTGAGCGAATGCGCAGAGCAATTTTTAAGTCAGTGGGAACCGACTTCAACACTCAATATAAGGTCGAAAAACCTCATTTTTCACCCAAATATTTCCCCAAAAGCTCAGCAACATATAGGAGTGTGTGTGTGTCATAAAATTGAGGGATTAGAGTCATTTCGAGTGGCGGAGTACTAATCGAGGCTCGGGTGACGTATAGCGGTGGCTATAGTATCATTTTGCGGTGGATCTTGGCTTGGATTCAAGGTGAATATTAAAGATATTGTTGTTCTAGTAAGAACAAGGTATGAATCTCTCCTTGTTGATATTGATTTTTTTTTACTTACGAAGATAGAGTTATTGAATAGTCGTATAATGAATTAGTTGATTGAGAAATTAGGTAAACATCGTGTGGAATGTTTTATGGTGTATATTGGTACCGCGGATGATGTTGTTGATTTTAGTGTTGTTGTTAATGTTGATGGTTGTTGGTATTGTGATTTCAGGCTAGGGATATAAATAGAGGAGATGTTGTCCGAATTTCAGCAGATTCTAAGAGGATTTAATTTGAAGGCTTAAGACAAGCTTATGACGATGAGCCTAGAAATAGTATGAATGGTTTTATATGTAGATTACGAGACTACGAATGATCTTATGTCGATTGTAAGACAGGAAGTATGTTGGAAAGTCGAGAAGTAAGCTTCCAGGTATGTTAAGGTTAAATCCCTTTCTTTCTAAAGGCATGATTCTCTTTCTATGAACCGATACATGACTTTCATAATATCCTTATCCGCAAAAGCTAGAAGTTCATGATTCTCAAAGTTCTTATGATGCTAAAGATAGTTGTTTTCTATAATGATAATGATGATGATTATGATTCCATTTCTGGATTTTCCAAAGCTTATGGTTTTGATGCTATTATGAGATTACTGAGCTTATTTCATGATTTTCTTGATTTTATTCATTGTTGTTGATCTCACCTTATGATAATTATTCCTCCAAGGTGAGATATAGCGATGATGATATGTGGTAGCTTTTATTTGGGCTCTCATGCATGCTATTTATATTATATATGTATATATGGGAGATGGGAAAAGGGCGAGGCGTTATATACACATAACTACCTGATCAATTGGTATATATAAATCGGGCTGCACGTTCTGGAGCATAACATATATATGGATCGGGCTGCACGTTCCGCAGCATAACATATTTATGGATCGGGCTGCATGTTCCGCAGCACTATTATGTTATATATGTGTGAAAAATGTTTTTTTTTAAAAGGCTAAGCATGCATGGTATCCGCCTTAAGAGGCAATCAGATGTACAGGTTATCTCTTTATCTCATGTTATGTTCTATATCTCGTGTTATGTTGTTATTCATGTCTTACATACTTAGTGCATTGCTCGTACTGACATCCTTTCTTGTGGACGCTGCGTTCATGCCCGTAGGAAAGCAGGAGACAGATCAAATCCTTAGGAGCTTTCATCAGTGGAGTTTCAGGAGCGCTCCATTTGCTTCGGAGCTGCAATTTATTGGTATTACTCTTTTGTGTATATACGTGGTCATGGCGGAGTCCTGCCCCGTCCTTATGAATTCCTGTATTTTATATAGAGGCTCGTAGACAGATGTATGTAGCTAGACGTCCATAACCTTATCAGTTCATATTGTTGTATAATATTTTGGCAGCCTTGTCGGCTTGTGATGATGGGCATAGTTATTGATGATTATATAGAGATGTGTTGTTATCTTGTGATATATGCCCTTACAGATTATGATACCCATAAGCTATCTTTGTGGTCTACCTAGAAATGATTATGAGATGTATATTCAGAGCTGCTCGGTAGATTAGCTCCGGATGCTCGTTATGGCCCTCCGGTTGGGTCGTGCTAGGCCGCTTCCGCGGACAGGCCAGCGCTTTCGCGCTACCGCTTCAGCGGTTCATCCAGTGCTTTCGCATGTTCTTCCGAGCTACCGCTTCCGCGCAAAAGTGGTTACTAGACACCAGAATTTTCTAGTGTCCAAACTTGAAATTGACCCCCAGAACCATCCCGGAACCTCCCGAACACAAACCAAATATGAAGATAAACATAAAAACGCTCTACGAACGCACTCGTGGCCTCAATTTTCCAACGGAGGTCTCGTTGTCTGAGTCAACCCTCGATACCCCAATTCCAACTTCCTAACTCAAGTTCCAAAATGCACTCAACTGCATTGGGAAATAAACCAAATATGCACACAAGTTCTAAATGACTATCCAGACCTTTCGAAATCGACGGATTTCCAAAAAGGGTCCGTTTACCCAAAAGTCAACTTTGAGTCAACTATTTTTCTCTTAAAGCCTAACTTTCACAAAAAGTCACCCGAATCAAATCTAAACACCTCAGGAAGCGTGACAACGGTCCTCGCGGATCAAATAGGAGCTAAAAAAGCTCGAGAAAGGGTCAAAAGCATCGAAAAAGTAGTAACGACCAAACGGGTTGTTGCATAAAGCTGTATTGAATAGACTGACGCATAGCAACAACTGTAGTAACTCTCACTAGTTTTCATTGAACAAGTGTACCAGCAGAAAAATCTAACTTCCACTCCCTCTATTTTGATTCCTTCACTCCTGGGTGTTCATTCAAAAAAAAAAAAATGTTTTGCTTTGTGTTCTTCATAACCTTTTTTTTCTTCCGTAGTGTGCTTCAAAATCAATTACTTTTTGAAGTTAGTGATAAATTCTATTTTAAAGTTGTTTACCCTAAAAAGATAACAGTTGAATTTGTTTGTGGTTTAAAGGATACATGACTTATTTTGTTATAAATGAATGAAATAAAGTCAATGAAAATTATTAAAATCAATCGAGTAAAAGATATATAAAATGGCAAAGAAGCGATAATAGAATAATTAAGCCAGGGCTTTGTTGATCCTTGGAGCAAATCCTTTGATGGGTTTCCTCCGATAGAACAAATATATGTTATGGCTCTTAGAAAATGAGTACTATTCAGGTGCAAAAGAGTAATTAGAAATAACTAATTTTAAAGTCTGAGCTTGACAGAATAAGTATAAGTAATTGTTATTTGATGCCATTTGAAGGGCTGTTAGGCTCTTTTTATAGTACAAATACATCAACTCTTAAGTTTTGATTAAATTCTAATAATGAATAATAAATGCAGCTTTAATTCTGAATTGTAACGCTTGTTCCGTATCTAAATCGGTCATATAACGTTATTCTCCTATTAATGACCCAGTACAATTGCATTTGTGGATTTATCTGGGTATCTCCGGAGCTTCTCACTCGAATTAAATGAGATAACTTGCAAGGTTCCACCTCTTACTGCTACGTGTTCCATTACCATCCTGCCATGTGTCAAGCTGTATCTTGCCATGTATACAAATAGTCCTCCTACTCTCCGATGAAAAAAAATGGTACTGTGGAGGGGATTTGAAACAACACCGGTCTTACCCTTACTTAATGGCGGGAAAACGCATCGTCCCATTAATTCATTCGAAAAGACAACTGTCAAACCCAAAATCAATGCTCCTACTGTGAAACACCGGCAACCCTTCAATCACGATGATTGACATAAAGCTACTACTCGTTTGAAGCTGTGTCCCTTTAAGTACCACACTGTCACACCCCAAACCATGGCCTGGACATAACACGACACTCGGTGCCTTACTGCATGTGATCGAGCAAACCACATGGCTTGCTGAATCATCATGAGGCATAACATGAGCGGAATATGACATTAAAAACCTGATGAGCCTAAACATGAGATATCATAAATATCAAATAAAATACTTGTTTAAAAATATGAATATGGATTGTCATAGATAATGAGCCAAAGATGGATATACGACTCTGAACATCTGACATAACATAACTGTCTAATCTATGAAACCTCTAACATGAGTCTGAACTGCTAAACATTCTTACTGGGACAAGCCCCCAGCATAAATGCACAACTATCATAAAAGTAAATAATGACTAAACCTCGAAGAAGATGGGACTCACCAAAAGCTGATACGTGGATGATCCTATAGAGTAGATCCGACGTCCTGTAAGTCCGTACCTGCATCGTGAAATGCAGGCCTCCGGGCAATAGAAAGGGGACGTCAGCACATTGAATGTATTGGTATGGAAAGCAACTGACTGAAATAAACGTGGCACCTGAAATAATATGATAAGATCAGAAACTGAAACTGAAGTCTGGTCATGAACATGAATACATAATATATATATATATATATATATATATATATAGAGAGAGAGAGAGAGAGAGAGAGAGAGAGAGAGAGAAAACATGAGTAAAACATTTTTAGTAGGGAGAGCATAAATATAACCGACAACATGAATCACTATGTGGATACGTGGAGTCTGGTACCAGACCTAGCCAGCATAGCTCTCATACCTTTCCAGGGGTATAAGATATAAATATTGCATGAAAGGATCCAATCAATATTAAGGAATCGTCCTAAACATGGGTGGAGTGATCCTTATCCTATGGTGGCTAACGTAGTTTCAGGCTATTTGAGCCTTCTCGGTAATCTGTGCAACTCCCAAAAACATGAACATGAAAATAGGTGGCATCTGAGCTCATTGTTTTTCATAAAACATGACTTGCATTATACATGGATATATTTACATGATATACTTGCATGAAAAACATGTAAACATGTACAGTGTTTCATGAACATAAACATAGTAATTAATAACTTGCATGTAAGAACCCATGGAATGCAAAGTATGGGTTTTCATGGATTACAGACAGATTCTCAATAACCAAAATGGAATATCAAGAATACAATAACGAACTATTCATAGAAACATGGTATATGATAGTATATAGACTTAGGGTTATCATGAACATATCTAGAACCCTAGTTTTAGTATAATCTCATCCTCTCATGAAAGAACGTGGCGTGGAGAAGAATAATGATGTTTCCACAAGTATATTGAAACTATACATACCTTAGTCACTCCAAAACTTGAAGAAAAGGTCTGAACTTGTTTGAAGAAGAAGCCAAAGCTTTGAACTTGAAACCTTAAGAAGAGTTTTCACTGATTTTTATAGCTACTGTTCGTGGCTCAAAGGGAATCGCTACGGACAACCAAATCCAATATCCACTATTCATATTTTAAACTTATATGTTATGAATACTCAGTTAAAATTTGGGCTTGATCCAACGGTTAGATTACCGGGAAAAAACAATTGACTATGGATGGTCAGAGTGAATGTCAACAGAAAAAACTAGGGTTTTCTCTAACTCTTTACAACTCTTGATTTTTATAGGGTACCGGGGTGGAGGGATTTATTCTAGTGTTTAGAAACAATGTAACCTTGTAGAATTAAAAGGTTCTTGATTGAAAGATTTACCTTAGAGGAAACCTCAAGAAAAAAGATTGTCAAACCAAACTCTTGAAGGTTTTTTGGTTTTTCTTATGCAAGAATCATTTTCTTGCCATTCTTGAAGGATTGGAGTGCCTAGATTCTTTAGGGATTGAGGTAGAAAGAGTATGAATATCATCTTAGGTTTTATAATAGTGTTAGGGACGTTTTTACTTCATATAATAATAAATAAGGAGTCCCAATTGAAGTAGGAAAGGGCTAAAAACGTAACCCAAAATATGAAAATTCTGCTCTGACCTGCGTTGGTAAAACAGGCATAAATTTTAGCACGGAGCTCCGTCCGGGCTCCACAAGATACCGTTGGAAAGATATTTCAAAGGGATACCACTTTCGTGTTTTATGTTTTTTCAATTTATCAACGAATTAAGGGGTTAAGGGTGCCCGAAGTAGTCCTATTGACCATTTTCGCAAAACGCATAAACTTTCAAATTCTCCGCTAAACTGCAACGATACAAGTCTAACCTTTGTTCTAAGATTCGAGATGTAACAAACTTGATTAGTTTTCAAAACAATTTCTACACCTCTCATCTTGATTTCCTTATATCATCATCTTACGAGTCAAACCTTAGCTCGAAGGTACGAGGTGTTTCACAAATGTTTCATCTCCCTCTTGGGATTATTCGTCCTCGAATGATGGGTCATGGTTGCAATTTAGGCTGGACATGGCATGAATACCTGAATGTGATGAAACATGACATGAAACATAAGAGCTCGACATGATTACATGGGAACATGGTCATGGATCATGAGAATTGAATACGTGATTACATAGAAACATGTACATGGAAACATGAAACTGAATAGTGCATCCATGAATGGGAATCGTGAGACGTTTGTCCTTAATTGACGAATAGTGGTTATGGATTACTACTGACTCTGGAATTTTATAAAAATTTAAGCAAAAATTCCACTGTAAATCGGACTATCACAACGTATCGCAAACACTTGCCAGCTAACCAGAGTATTAACGCAAGACTCACAGTGCATCTTGATACGCATGACGTGACATAACGTGGTAACAGAAATATAGACATGACTAACATGGATACTGAGCTGGGATAGGATTTGAATATTTAGAGACTTGATCATAGACATTTGTATGTCACCACAGTAGATATATGAGATAAGAGTGCGACATAGGCCTTGAATGAAAGCGCAACTCAGTGCGAATGAGACCGACTTGAGTTATATACCGAAAATAAGATCCCAATGTATAGCGTGAACTCGAGCATGGGAATGACATAAGTACGTCAAATCTGAATAGAATACTTCTGAGGTAAGTACCATAGGGTGCATGAAGGAACTCTTGTTCACTCTGAGACTTAGATGAAAATACCTTAGATTATCTTGTTTTTCATTCATCAGCCCTATTATCATGAGCGGATCATGAAAGATCATAGGGAAAAGGAATTCATAGGAACAAATCATGTGAAATACTTCATTTTAGAGTATAGGCAGGGCATGGGTACAATTAACATGAAAGGATATAACTTGGAGCTTTCGTACATAGAAACGTGATTAATATAGCATAAAACGTGAATGTCATGACATGGGGCATGAGGGGCATAAGGACATGAGCAACTTAGAAATTTACATGAGTATATCGAAGCTGCATATCATGGCGTTTGGACATGAGTTCATGAGCATTGAAGTAAGACTAGGGAATAAATCTTACTTGCATAGAGTACAATTTATGGGCTTCACTTTTGAGTCAGGGACATAGGGCACAAATAAGGTATCACCTTTGGAACTTAGATATACTTACAGAATGGTACATGGTTCAATATAGGTAGTTCTTATCACTACAAGTCAACACCTCCATTATAAAATACGGCTCATGAAAGAATGGATTATAGACACGAATACTTCACTTATCAAGCACCTAAGATATGAGTATAAAGTCTCTCTGGACATGAGCAGGGCATAGGTACCCAAGGGAAAGAAAAAAATCCTTTGTGTCAAGTTACGAGATGGTTTAAAACATTAGCCAGAGGAACATAAATACAAATCATATAGAATCGTGGGTAGTACATCCATCTTATCTTACTCTTATCATTATCTACCAACTCCACTGTTATGCTATTTCTATAGGTGGATGCTCAAAGAAGTCGGTCGTGGGCACGAGTACGTGAAAGCATAGGTAGCATATCTTCAGAGCCAAAATAAATCATTTACCTAAGGAATTCTTCTCTTGTTCAAGGGCTAGGTATGCATTCCATAGGATTCTTAGTCTTTAAACTATTATGTTACCTTCTCATCGATTATTATCAAAATTAACATCATATTCGGAAAGCACTTAGAAGCTAGAACGTGGTCATTGGTATAAAATCATGATAGATACGTGGGACATGAATGCGGTCTTTAACCTTGGACATGAGTACAACCTGATGTGCGAAACATTAAATAACATTTCCTTGCATATCTGCCTATCATATAAAGTCTTAATTCTTGTATCTTAAACGTGGAGTCTAAAGCTTTAACTAGGGCATAATATGGGTATGCTAGGCATGCGTAGAGTATGTCTGGGCATTGGTACTACATAGTGCATGAATTATTCTGGAATTGGAAACGTTACACTCTTAAACCCCCTATTCGCCCTAAAACTTGATCTCAACGGCATGACAAAAGACGAATTCTACACACTTTATCTTAGCTACAAGAAACTTTGGTCCTCTGACATAATCCTCTGAGGCCTATCAACTTACGAAACACAAAATCTATATCGACACATTATCATATGATCTCCCCCTTAGTTCAAAAGCAGACGTCTAAAGCCTGTGGATCTCTAAATTTCATCCTACCTCTAATACTATCTCTATAAAACTTGTCTCATTAGTTCCTTACCTAGCTAATCTATTACTTAACATAATAATATTCTTATGGCAACTTACACCCTCTTGTCCCATTATTTCCTTACCTACCTCATCTATTATTTATCATAATAATATTCTTATGGCAACTTACACCCTGCCCTCTAATTCGGCCTAAACCACATAAACAAATTAGAACTATGCCAAGAGGCTCGACATTATCTGATCACATCGTCTGGTCAAACATTACCCTCTTTCAGTCACTTACCCAATCACGCTCTATGTTTTTGAAGGAATGATTAAAATACTATACTTTGAGTTGCTTACCATTCCCTTTTAAACACCTGCTAGCATCATATTTTCTGATTCTGTTCTGAATGCTAAAATAAAACGTAGATTATTCCTAACTTCCCTCATCATATGACCCTATTCTGCGGTGGTACACTATCTCTTCTGTCCCATAGACATGGATCACACTTAGTGAAAATCTTGTCAGTCTTAAATGATAGATTGAAATACTTAACCCCGAACTTTCTATACAGTTTTAAATCATATCAGACTATGCACATCAGGAGGTGAACACTTAAACACCTAATCTTAGAGGGAACTATCAAATATTATCATCTTATAGTAGTATCTACTCCTTGTAGTAACTAACTAACGCTATACTCTCTAGGTCTGATCTAAATAAACATAAATAATTTAAAATTATCCCCAGAAATTCAATATCGTCTGCTTACGGTTTTCTTATCGAACTCAATCTCTTCTTAGTCACGTGCATGGGTCATATGGAAAAATAAATATATCCTTGATAGAAAAAAAAATACAGACATTCTAGTATTACAGGTGGTTGGCTCTTAGGCTATTTCCTGCTCAAAACTACCGTGGACAATTTATGTCTACTGTAGCTAAGTTCATAACATGTTACCCTGTAGGATCTTAAATCTAAACTATCATCCTTACACTGTAGCTCCATGGTCAGATAATCCAAATAAATTTATTTAGTAGGGTACAAAACCTACATATACTATCATACCGAAACTTGCCCTTAAAATGGTACTATTACCTGATAAACACACCATATGCCATTTGGCGAGTCTTGGTCTTGAATTTCCTTCTCATTGCTTATGCATTCGATACATTCAAAATTTGCTGGAAAGAGAATGTTACTTACTGCTCTAAGCTTCATGGCACGAGTTAGAATAATTCCTGATAACTCTATCTGAAAGCAACACATCGATAATGATTAGCTTTACATCTTTCTCACCTATTGAGACGAAGCGTATTTGGTAGAATGGGAACAATGCATGAGTTCAAGTGATTTTTGATAACATAGCTCTATTGCACGATCTAGAGTTGAAAGAAGGAAGACAATCCTAAATGTCTTGGTGATCAACTGTTTATATGTGTAGCGCGTACACACATATAAAAGTGACCCCACTGGACACGGTTTCAAAGACTCCCTAAGACGCTTGAACCTAGTGCTCTGATACTAAGTTTTGTCACGCCCCGAACCATGACCTGGACGTAACACGACACTCGGTATCTTACTGCACGTGACCGAGCGAGCCACATGGCTTGCTAAATCATCATGAGGCATAACATGAGTAGAATATGACATAAAAACACGATGAGCCTAAACATGGGATATAATAAATATCAAATAAAATACTTGTTTAAAAACATGAATATGGATTGTTATAGATAATGAGCCAAAGATGGCTACACGACTCTGAACATCTGACATAACATAACTATCTAATCTATGAAACCTAAAACATGAGCCTGAACTGCTAAACATACTTACTAGGACAAAGCCCCCAGCATACCTTAAATGCATAATTATTATAAAAGTAAATAATGACTAAGACTCCGAAGAAGATAGGGCTTCCCGAAAGTTGATACGTGGATAATTCTATAGAGTAGATCTGCCGTCCTGTAAGTCCATACCTGTATCATGAAATGTAGGCCCACGGGAAATAGAAAGGGGACATCAGCACATTGAATGCACTGGTATGTAAAGCAACTGAATGAAATAAACGTGGCACATGAAATAACATGATAAGTGCTAAAACTGAAACTAAAGTCTGGTCATGAACATGAATATATATATCATGAGTAAAACATTTTAAGTAGGGAGAGCATAAATATAACCGATAACATGAATCACCACGTGGATACGTGGACTCTGGTACCTGACCCGGCCAGCAGAGCTCTCATACCAAGCCAGGGGTATAAGATATAAGTATGGCATGAAAGGATCCAATCAATATTAAGAAATAGTCCTAAACATGGGCGGAGCGATCCTTATCCTACGCTGGCTAACGTAGTTTCAGGCTATTTAAGCCTTCTCGGTAATCTGTGCAACTCCAAAAAACATGAACATGGAAATAGGTGGCATCTGAGCTCATGGTTTTTCGTAAAACATGACTTGCATTATACATGGATATAGTTATATTATATACTTGCATGAAAACGTGTAAACATGTAAAGTGTTTCATGAAAATAAACATAGTAATTAATATCTTGCATATAAGAACCCATGGAATGCAAAGTATGAGTTTTCATAGATTGCGGATAGATTCTCAATAACGAAAATGGAATATCAAGAACACAACAATGAACTATTCATAGAAACATGGTATATCATAGTATATAAACTTAGGGTTATCATGAACATATCTAGAACCCTAGTTTTTGTATAATCTCATACTTTCATGGAAGAAAGTGGCGTAGGGAAGAACAATGATGTTCCCACAAGTATATGGAAACTCTATATACCTTAGTCGCTCCAAAACTTGAAGAAAAGGTCTGAACTTTTTTTAAGAAGAAACCAAAGCTTTGAACTTGAAACCTTAAGAGAATTTTCACTGATTTTTGTAGCTACTGTTCGTGGCTCAAAGGGAACTGCACCGGAAATCCAAATCCAATCTTCGCAATTCATATTTTAGATTTATATGTTATGAATACTCAGTTAGAATTTGGGCTCGATCCAACGGTTAGATTACCGGGAAAAAACAATTGAATATGGATGGTCGGAGTGAAAGTCAACAGAAAAATACTAGGGTTTTCTCTAACTCTTTACAACTCTTGATTTTTATAGGGTACCAGGGTGGATAGATTTATTCTAGTGTTTAGAAACGATGTAACCTTGTAGAATTAAAAGGTTCTTGATTGAAAGATTTACCTTAGAGGAAACCGCAAGAAACAAGACTGTCAAACCAAACTCTTGAAGGTTTCTTGGTTTTTCTTGATTGCAAGAATGATTTTCTTGCGGTTCTTGAAGGATTGGAGTGCCTAGATTCTTTAGGGATTGAGATATAAAGAGTACGAATAGCATCTTAGGGTTTATAATAGTGTTAGGGACGTTTTTACTTCAGATAATAATAAATAAGCAGTCCCAATTGGAGTAGGAAAAGACTAAAAACGTAACCCAAAATATGAAAATTCTGCTCTGACCAGCGTTGGTAAAACAGGCATAACTCTTAGCACAGAGCTCCGTGGGCTCCAAAATATACCGTTAAAAATATATTTCATAGAAGGACTACTACTTTCATTATTAAGTTTTCTCAATTTATCAATGAATCAAGAGGTTAAGGGTGCCCGAAGTAGGCCTGTCGACCATTTTCGTAAAACACAGAAACTTTCAAATTCTCTGCTAAACTCCAACATTACAAGTCTAACCTTAGTTCTAAGATATGGGATGTAACAAACTTGATTAGTTTTCAAAATACTATTTGCATCTTCCATCTTGGTTTCTTTATATCATTATCTTATGAGTCAAACCTTAGGCCGAGGTACGAGGTGTTACATAAACGTTTTCATCTCCCCCATTTGGGTTACATAAATAAGGCAAGAGATCAAACCACAAACTCAATCAAATTTTTTCTATTTTTTAGACGAGTAAACCCTCTTTTGTAACCTCCTTGCCTACATCTTTCCCTTTCTCGTAAAAAATCATTTATGTCCACTCCTTCTTCTCCCAACCATTCTTTTCATAACGACACCTCGTCCCCTGGGCGCCATTCTATAAAAGCTCCAATTTCACCCACAAGTTGAGTAATCGACCTGAACTCTCTTGCTACTAATATCCTCCCTGCTGGGTCTAAGTGCCATGAGGATTTTAACGCTCTTGATCACCACCAATCTGAATTGAATCATTCATCATCGCTGAAACTATTCCCACGGTTAGTGCATAATGTAATTTCACTCTTGAAATTGCAATTTCTGCCGTCGATACCGATGCTAGGATGAACCTCCATTTACAGGTGGTTTTCCATGGTTTATACATATCCTTTTGCGATATGTTTCAACCTTCCTGTTCCCTAGATAATTGAGGACTTCTTCCACCGGAATCGGGTTTGCATCAGTCAAGTCGCTCCTCAAATCTGGCGTCTTGTTTATTCCATACAATTTCTGGCAGACCAGGATAGAGTTCCTTTCTCCCTTGATCATTTGATGCATTTTTACGCTCCTCGGGTTTTCCAAGGAGGGTTAGTTCACTTGTGCCCCCTGGAAAATGTTGCTTGGTTAACCTGAAGGATGGTTTTGACCGGAGCTGGCTTCACATGTTCATTATGATCCGGACCAGCCATCTCCATCGATTCGTGCCCGAGCCATTCTCGGAGGCATGGAATCCTACTCATAAGTCTTCCCAGGAATTTTCTCTTTTCTTTCCCTTTTGCATTATTACTATAGGTTATATTTCATTTACCTCTTCTTCAGTATTTTACTTTTTCCCCAGCGGTTCCTGTTGAGCCGAAACTTTTGGTCGGGATTTTTGAATGGGTGGTAGCATTATTGAGCACTTCTCCCAATTTGACTCGATCCTGGAGGAGCATGACAATCCGGCTTGTGGAGAGGAAAGAACTGTGGTGAGACACACTCACCCTTATGAACTTTTGATGACTTCCTGCTCTATTTTTTTATACACTTCTATAGGTCTTTCGGTGCGAAAACCCACTCCGCAGATAGTCCAGAACCAGAAGGCCGCCCTATCGATTGTCGTCAATGCTGCTTTCTCCAGCCGAAAGCGTAAGCTAAGCTGAGGGATGCCTCTATTTCCTCGGTGGGGATCGGTTCCAGGGTGCACACCTAGCGTCTGCTCATGGAAGCTTGGAGCAAAGCTCAGCCGGACGCTTACCACGGGGTGGTTTTAATTAATGACGATGACGAGCAGCCACGAGTTGGTGGTGCCGAGGATCTACTGCCTGATGGTTCCAGCAAGGTGTCCTGGGAAGCTAAGGTTTCTCTTGCCGATTTGCATCCAAAGAGTCCAACTCCCTTAGTTTGCGAACCATCGAAGTGGAGCTTCATTCCTCCAGCTGAGGTTGGAACTTCGAGTTCGTCTCCATGTCTAAAATATCTGGCTGCCAACTTGGAATCCACTCTAGCTCATTTATCCAATCTGTTCCTCCAGGTACTTATTTCTCCTTCTTGATTAATTCCTTCGCAAGTCCCCAGTGTCTTCGATTAACCTTTCCATTATTCGTGTTTCAGGGTCATGTCCCGCCACCTATACCGTCGACCTTGCACGCTCCCTTGTACCTTCCTGTCGTGAGGTCAAGCTCTAAGAAGATAATGACCGCCTAAGGGCTGAGATAGAGAGGTTACAGACTGAGGTTTGGGATTTCAATTCTCTCCAGGCTTCCCTGAGAATACGTTTGGAAGACACGGCCAATTCGCTATAGGACCGGTAGAATTCTCTTCAAACTCTGACTTCCTCATATGTAGGCCTTAAATATAAAGCCTCTAGGCACGTGGACGATTTGAACAACATCCGGGCCAGCATTTTAGTGTTGAGGTTTCCCGTGACTGCCTTAGAGCCCAATGCCAAAAATTACGACTTCGTCGTGATTTAGCCATTCTTGAGACTAGGGGGAATACGCTTGAAGAGGAAAATGCTCCAGATTTTCATCTTCATACGTCGCTTCTTGAAGCATAAATCGACTTGAAGGCTGCGAAAATGGCTCTCGAAGACATCCAGGATCCTAAGGTGAATAGGCCAAGAAGTTAATACACCACCTCCCGCCGGAGTTGCTCCAGATAATTAATCCTTCTACTTGCTCTAAACTTTCTATATCAGAATTTTTATTTCTCTTTTTCATTTCAGACAATTGCCAACTCCTATTGTGATTCTATCACGTTTTGATTGTTAACCCCATCAGACCATGAGACCGGCTTGGGTTTGCAATATGGCCAGGTCGATTTTTACGATCTGTTGGCACATTCTATCCCGTTAACCAAACAACTTGTTTTCCTGCTTCATTTTTATTGAATATACGCTTTCTTTTTTACTTGATTTTTGAACAAACATTCCCCTCACCATAGCTATCTCTGTTCCTCAGGCTTTTAAGTGGAATACGAAGGCTAGGTTGTTGGACAGCAACCAAAGTAGAGAACATTTAAGAAGTTTAGCTTCTTGATGCTCTTCTTCACATGCCAACTGATGACCTTGTCAAGTTGCTCCTTGCTCTTCCTCGCAGAAGGTTCAAGAGATGTTTGAAGAAGAAGTAACCCATAGGTTTAATTTTTCCATAACCGTATAAGAAGAGTTCTTTGAAAAATAATAAACCCATAGGTTTAATTCTGCCATAACCGTATATGAGGAGTTCCTACTACAGTTTTTTAGAACAGTAGATGCTTTGAATGTTGATTAGCTTGACACTAGCTAACTTACTAGCACATTGTAGCCCCTTTTTGTACTTATCTTGGGATTTTTGTTGTACTCAATGGGTACTTTTCATTTCTGGATAAATAAACATGACTTTTCTGCTTATTTTATTGTCATGCCCTTCTCTATTGTTCTGAAAATTACTTACTATTCCAATTCAAGACAAGTTAAAGCTATGTAAATATTCAATGCTTACCCAGATACATTGCGCATGAAAATGTCTCCCCTCTTTCACCTTTTTCCAAATCGAAAAAGTTGTACTCGTGCAACACTTTTTGCTGAACTTCGGGCAAATAAAAAATTCTTGCTTGTTTAGCATAAATAATCTTGTTGTTATCCGGAGTAAATTTTTTCCAGATTAATAATAATTTTCCCAAGTTTAAATGCTATTGTACTTAATTTTCTCGAGTTCAATTGACTATGAGCCTGATTCCTTCGGGTTTGAATATCTCAGAATCTGACTTTTTTGGATTTCATTGCTTCTAGATTTGACTTAGTCGGGTTTTATGTATCTCCGAGTTTGATTTTCTTGGGTTTAATTACCGCCACATTTGATTTATTGGTCGGGAATGAATTATCCGACTCAATTTTCTTTTTCATGAATAAAGCCTTATAATTATGCTGATGAGTCAGACGTCTCCGATTCATTTGGACATTATTTCTTAAATGCAAACTTATAGTTTTGTATATAACTTGAGCATGAATAACACTCGGTCAAAGTTTTGGTTGAAAAGTATATTTGACCAATATAATTCTCTTTCAGCTATAAATCAAGCATTTGAGAAACAAATTCATTTCAATCGTACAAACTTTGATTAACAAGCTTAGTGTATGGTCAATAGTCCCCAGTTCTTACAACACTTAACTTTAAAGTTGTTGCTACGACTCTTGAATTAATCAAATTCGGTCATTCTTCTTGAAAGATTCATTGAGATTATTCTCGATTTTTTAATTTTTATCCAGAGCAACACTTTTGTTGCTGCCTCATTAAAAACCTTGCTGTAAAAACCCTTTCTCTATTTTTAGGGACAAAAATCGGGCGAAGGGAAAAAGAGTGCAGTATGTGTTCTCTAAGTCCTCCAGATATCCTTGTGACCTTCTCTTGCTTCCGGGCTCCATCCTTGCTGGGAAGCATTCCGGAATCAATCTTTTGCTCCTGCAATAAATATTAAAACTTTCTTAGAAAAAGAATCGTTCAAATAATTTAAGCATACCTCAAAACGATCTTGGCCTGAAATTTTTTGGCTCAACATCCTTCTCTGTGGTTTTCTTTGATCAAACAGTCCTTCGCTTATATCATTTGTTGACTCAATTAATTGCTTTTTCCTCCAGCTTCGTTTCAAGTTCTTTTTCTTTTTTCGAAGCTACTTCAACTATGCCACTATCAGGTATTCCACTCATTAAAATATCTTGCGGGTATACATTCCACTCCTTTCGGGGTCTGAAACTCCAACCGCTTGAGGGGAGCTAAGATCACAACATTTGTATCCTGAATCCAAGGTTTCCCTAGTATAACCTTGATACCCCTGTCTCCATTTACTACTCGAAACTTTGCATTCCCTTCTCCGGCTCCGTGACTACCAATAATTCCACAACTCCAGATTGAACTAAGCCAATGGCTCTATCCTCGAACAATTCAATTTCACTCATTTCAACTGACTGTTCTATGACTCCCCATCGAATATTGTTCATCGCACTTGTTTGAACTACCGCTATCTTAGAAACCACAATATTATTGATCAAAGCGAAAATTACCAGATCATTAGGACGAGGTGAAATTTCCCTTATACAAAGTTTCCTATTGATAACATATCCATGCGCTCCAGTTCCGGAGTCTTCGCCCGAGAGCGCCCGTCGTCTCATTCCTTTCAACTGAAGATATTTCTTCCGGCGAAATCCCTGTTTTACTTAAATAGGACCAATCAAAACAATCGATATTATGTTTAAGAAATTCAATAACTTGAAGCCTGAGCTCCGGGGATAATCCGGTGCCCAAGTATACCTTTCTTTCCGGTTGTTGATCAAAAAGAACAATTTGATCCCTTTCTACTACTTCTTTGGTTTGCTTGGGATCATCAATTATCATGTTAATAATATTGCAAGGCTTAGTCTAAGGCTCTTTCTTAACTAAGTCCCTATGCTTTCCGTAGTTATCTTTGGCCCCGTCACTCAAGAACTCTCTTAAGTATCCGTCCTTGAACAATCATGCTACCTCATCCCTGAGGTGTCGACAGTTAATCGTTTGATGACTATTAGTCATGGATCCCATCATAATCACAAAATAAGCTCATGTCTCTCTGGCCTGGATTCGTCCTCATTGGTCTGAGGCATTTCACGCCATCGATTTATTTATCACTGCAACCAATTCTACCAAATCCATATTAAAGTTGTAATCCGAAAACCTTGGATTTTCCGTTTTACTTGCAACAGAATCAACTGTTACAGTCGTGGGCTGCAGTCCTTATCTACTTTGACCAGACTCACCATTCCTATCAGAAAACGATATTTCATACAGATTGTCCCGACTCCATTTTGTCCTTGAGTGAAGCCTTTCCTGATGACCATACGGCTGATACCTATCCTTTCCAAATCTAAAATTTGAATCAGCATTCCTTCTTGGCCTGTCGTAGTTCTGACTCCGACAAGTTGATAATTCAAACTAGTCATCCTCTACCCTAATTTTTGACTCGTACCTATTCAGAACGTCTACCCATATTTTAGCAGGAAATTCCCATAGGTTTTCTTTCAATTTAATGAGGCACTAGAACTTTTAGGATTCAATCCTTTGGCAAATGCCTCTGCTGCCCATTCGTTCAGAACAGTCGGCAACAACATACGCTCCTTTTGAAATCTTATAACAAATTCTCTGAGCAACTCATCATCACCTTGAGCAATTTTAAATATACATGATTTCCCTACTGATATCGTTTTTACTCTAGCATGAGGACATGCGCCAGCATTTTGAAATAATGGATTAAATGTTCTGGAAGCAACGAGTACCAAGCCATTGCTCCTTTGGACAAGGTTTCACCAAATATCTTGAGCAGAACGGATTCAATTTCATCCGGTTGCATATCATTACCTTTGATGGCACATGTGCATGAGGTCAGGTGCTCTTGAGGATCGGTAATCCTATCATATTTGGGCAGTTCCGGCATCTTAAACCTCTTTGGGATTAATTTAGGTAGTGCGCTTGACGGGTATGGTAACTGCACATATCTTTAGGAATCCAGTCCCTTTAGTATTGGTGGGGCTCCTAGAATCTGATCTATCTGGGAATTGAATGCCTTAAACACTTTTTCACTCCGATCTAATCGGCTATTTAATTCTTTCTCGTTTTTCTCCAACTAGTTAGAAAGAGCCTCAGAGTACTGGATCACCTCGGGTGCCTCCCCATTGCTACGAGCTCCACCGCTGCCCCCATTGCTACGAGCTTCACCGCTGCCTTCTCTGTGCATTGCCTCGTCATTGGGTGGATTAACTTCAGCATTATTTTCCCTGCTTGCAAATCCGCAATGGCTTTCTGCTATTTTTCCAGTAGATCTAGTATTTTTGCTATCCCCGGATCTGCTTTTGCAACCAATTCTTCTTCATGATCATCGCCATGAATGAAATCATCTCCAGTGTGCTTGGATCCACGAGGTGAAACGAGACTTGCTCGTTCCTCATCCGGTCCTCTCCAGCTGCTTGATTTCTTTCCTGAGTGTTAAGGTTGTTCAACACTCCATCAACTTGGTTTCCAGTGTTCGTCATTTTCAAGTTTTAACTAGTAACAGAGATTTAAGAGTGATAAGTATAATTATTAGAGTAATAAAACAATATCACTATTATCCTTAGCCTCACGGTGGGCGCCAAACTGTTTTACCATAAAAAGAGAACAGTTGAATTTGTTTGTGGTTTAAAGGATACATGACTTGTTTTGTTATAAATGAATGAAATAAAGCCAATGATAATTATTAAAATCAATCGAGTAAAAGATATATGAAATGACAAAGAAGCAATAATAGAATGATTAAGCCTGAGCTTTGTTGATCCTTAGAGCAAATCCTTTGGTGGGTTTCCTTCAGTAGAACACATATATGCTCTGGCTATTAGAAAATGAGTACTATGCAAAAGAGTAATTAGAAATAGCTAGTTGTAAAGACTGAGCTTGAGAAAATGAGTATAAGTAATTGTTATTTGATGCCTTTTCAAGGGATGTTAGGCTCCTTTTATAGTACAAATACATAAGCTCTTAAGTTGTGATTAAATTCTAATAATAAATAATAAATGCATCTTTAATTCTGAATTGTAACGTTTGCTTCATATCTAGACCAGTCATATAACGTTATTCTCTTATTAATGAACCGGTACAATTGCCTTTGTGTATTTACTCCGGATGTCCTCCGGAGCTTTTCACTCGAATTAAATGAGACAACTTGCAACGTTCCACCTCCTACCGCCACATGTTCCATTACCATCATGCTGTGTGTCGAGCTGTATCTTGCCATGTATACAAAAGTCTAAATATTATATTTGTTAAGTAAGTCATATTGATGATGTTCATTAATTGGAAGAGATTAATATTAAGAAGGGAAAAATTGTCAAATTGTATTTACTTTATATTTAATTTTAATAGGTTATGGTTACAGGAAAATCAAAATAAGAGAGATAGGCGTAATATCGTAAACCACAAGGGAGATCAGTGTGATAGAGCAGAACCTAGAGGGAAGACTTTGAAATTATCTTTTTTTTTAAAACAAATACACGTTGAGAATAGTTTTGACGATTGGTAGTTTTCCATTCCTTTTACATGGGTGCTCCGCTCGTATATTGATTGTCTTTCTTTTTTAAATTTTTTTTTTTGTACACCCCTTAAGAAATCAGAAATAAAAGATTTTTTTTTATTAATTTACCATTGTCTCTCTTAAAAAAAGTTGCACTCTATTCAAGAACAAGGATAATAAGATAATTATTAGTATTTAAATATTTAAAAAATCGTAACATCAACTAAAAATCACTTGTTTGAACTCTTCAAATTAATGATTTTTATGCTTTAATCAATCTTGATTGCTTTCAAGAACTTAATATGAAGAGTAAAATGAGATAAAAATGATTAATTTATTTTGATTTTATAAAATGACAAGTATTTTGCCATAAGTATTTTTAGTAACTTTGAAAACTTATATGAGATAGAGGGAATATTAGACTATAGTTGGACGCTAACTCAAAATGTTGCGGCTCTAAATGTTACAACAAATAATGTCTATTGAATTCTATTTTCTGCCAAAATAACTTTATCAAATAGAGTTACCTGAAATTATCTCTAAGATGAACCCTATTGAGTTCATCATGTCATGCCTAATCTATCTGTGGGCTTTTGAATTTTCTAACACATGTGATATTAATTAGCTTGTATATTATCATACCTATGAGTTTAGTTGATATTTATTTTTCCACTTTATTTACGTTACTCATTCAGAAAATCTTCATAGAATTGATGCATTTTAAGGAAAATGAATTGAGATAACTTAAAGATACTGATATAAGTTCTTATTTTGATTTTTTTTTATATTTTTTAATAGTGTACTATTCTAAAAAGTGGATAATATAAAACCATATTATGCATCATGCTTATTTTTTATTGTATGAAAAAAGAACATATAATAAAGCATGAAGTTTAAGTTCCTAAAAAGTGTAAGCATTATAAAAAATTTATTGGGGAAAAAATAGTTCTATCGGTTGAAGACATAAAATATAATAATTTTACCCACTAATAAGTAGAATTGAAACGAACACCAATAAAATTTAAATTGTCGGGCCCGTGCAGAGCACGTGCTAACTCATTTAGTATATATAGAAGATGTAGGTTTGGAAGACCTAGTCCAATCAAGAAGACTAATCGTATATTTTGACTCAATGGATTATCGGTAGTCCGAAAACATATTGACCCCTAAGGTTTGACCTTGTTGATCGAGAGTTGTCTTTTAACTCTGTTTTAAGAATTTTCTCTCTTTAAATAGCATCATTATGATATTTGGAGATAACGATACGTAAATATTCTTGGTGATAAAATATGATTAGTATGAATTTGTTTCGTGGGTGACCAGACGTGTGGGATTCTAGGGCTATGTGTTCCACATACAAATACGACGTATGTAAAGAAGTAGAAAAATAAAGATTGACTGATATTAAAGATGCAGAAAAATAAATGAACAAAAAGATGGGAAAATTTTCTGTAGTCCATTCACGGTACCCATGTATTTATACAAGTCTAGTGCTAGAAAATTAAATTAGAAAGAAATAGTATTTTGTACAAGAGTCTACTTTTCATTGCCTATTGCAATAGCAATGTAATTAACATAATGGGACCACATTTATACACCATTGATTTATGTACAACTGTTGTTTATTCCCATCTGATGGTTGTAATCGTTTTATTTTCAAGGTGGACGAATTTTCCCAGATTTGGGCTTTGGTAATTTTGGGTTTGTACAAATGGGCTTCTGCATTGCCGTTGGGTCCAAATCTGTGTGGTCCAATATTTGAAGCTTTCTTGTTTTGTTCGTTGATCTATTTCCCCACCTTTTCCTCATCTTCTTCAATTAGAACCCTAGGAGAATTGACACCATTTTCAACACCCCTCCCTCCCCCCCCCCCCCCCGGCCCCCCGTGCAAGTTGGAAGGGTTTAAAGAAATCACTAACTTGGAGAGGAAATGGTGATGAGAAGGACCGAACAAAGCTTTGGTGAAAATATCCGCAACCTGAAAAGACGTTGGAACATAAGAGAAAGAAATAAGTCCGGCAATGAATTGTTGTCGGACAAACATGTTTCGTACGTTCGTGAAAAATAGGGTTTCGGGCAATGTGAATCGCTGATTGACTGTCCAAATGAACCGGAATAGGCAAATCCAATGGGGAACCCATATCAACCATCAATCTGTGCAACTAAGTTAACTCAGCAACAATCCGACACATGGATCTATACTCAGCCTCAGTTGAGAAGAGTGAAACCGACATTTGTTTCTTTGATTTCCACGAGATTGGAGATCCGCCAAGAGTTATGAAGAAACCACTAACAGATCGCCTGGAATCCACACAAGATCCCCAGTACACATCACAAAATGCCACAATTTTGAGAGAAAAATTTGTTGAAATCATCAACCCTTGACTGGGATTTGCACGAACATACCGAAGAACTCGTAAAGTTGCTGAATAATGAGGAACTCGTGGAATTGAGAGAGATGTTGTACTGCATACGAGAGATCAGGTCAAGTATGATTAAGGTAATTAAGCTTACCTGCTAATCTTCTATAGCAAGTAGTGTCAGTTAATAATTCCTCTGAATTGATACCTAATTTGCATATAGGATCAAGTGGTGAAGAAACAAGGGGAAGGTGAGAGCAATCAAACTCTGAAAAAGGATCCAGAGTGTATTTACGTTGGGTGATGATCAAACCATGAGACTACCTCAAAATCTCAACCCCTAAGAAGCAATATAAGTATCCTAAATCCTTGATTTTAAATTCTTCATCAAGAAAAGACTTCAATTTATTAAGCTCTGTAGTGTTATTCCCTATAAGAATAATATCATCAACGTAAACAGCTATAATTGAAATAAAATCCCCATCCTTCTTAAAAAATAGGGAATAGTCATGGAGTGAAGAAGTGAATCCTTTATAATTGAGGGCAAATGCAAGCTTAGAGTACTATTGTCGAGATGCTTGCCTAAGTCCATAAAGGGACTTATTGAGTTTACAAACATGGTGTGCAGTAGTAGGTGTCATGCCGGGGGAAACCTTATATAGACATCTTCACCATGTAAAAAAGTATTATTCACATCCAATTGTGAAATAATCCAACCTTTCTTAATAGCAATTGCCAAGATACACCTAATAGTAGTCATTTTCACAACCGGAAAGAAGGTTTCATTGAAATCTATTCTTGCTCTTTGGATATCTCCCATTACTACTAGTCTAGCCTTCTGTCTTTCTAGGCTTCCATCAGACATCTGTTTTACCTTGTACACCTACTTGCAAGGTAAGGCCCTCCATCCTTTAGATAGCAAAACTACATCCCAAGTCTAATTAGCTTGTAGAGCTTAAAATTCAGATGCCATAGCCTGCTACCATCCAGGATGCATTGCAGCTTGTGCATAAGTAGTAGGTTCAGTGATTGTAGAAATAGAATTACTAACCTGTTGATTAGAGGAAGATGAAGCTGCAAAAGGATAAACTGTAGGAGTAATGGGAGAAGAAAAACATGAATTAGTAAGATTAGTGAGGAAAACTGCAGTGCAAATATAGTCAGACAAATAACTAGGTCTTTCGTGTCCTCTGCCAGATGTTCTAGTAGGTTTAACATTAGATATAGAAGGAAGATCAGAAGGGGGTGGATCAACAGGTGATTGTGTAGAAGATAAATTAGGACTAAATTGTGATATACCTAGTGAAGCAAAGTCTGTAGGGACTGTATCAGTTGGTGTAGCATCTGCAGAACTATGATCATTGTATGAATTTGAAGAAAAATCAGATAAAGAAGGAACATCCGGATCAGACACAGAAGTAGAATCTAGAAAAATAGATGGTGACATAGTACATGTGAGAAACGGAAAAAATGTTTCATGAAATATCACATCTCTTGTGACTAAAATCTTTTTGGTGACTAAATTAAAAAGTTTAAATCCTTTTTGCCCATAGGGATAACTAATGAATATTCAAGCATTTGCTCTAGCCTCAAATTTAGATCTATGTGGTGAAAGTGTAGATGCATAACAAGGACATCCAAAACTTTTAAGAGAGTGATAATCAGGAGATTTTCCCAATACAAGGTAATAGGGAATTTTTCCTTGTAAAACTCTTGATTTATATCTATTAATAAGAAAAGTTGCAGTCAATACACATTCACCCCAAAAAGAAATAGGTAACTCTGATTGAAACAAGACAGCCCTAGAAGTTTCTAAAAGATGCCTATGTTTTCTCTCAACCACCCCATTTTGTTGTGGTGTACCAACACAAGAAGTTTGATGTACAATTCCCTTGGAATTTAGATAAGCAGTGGCAATGGTAGTTTTTCCTAATTCAAAAGCATTGTCAGATCTTATAATGAAAGAAGAATAATATCAAGAAATTCAAGAAACACAAGACTGAAATTCAAGAAAAAGAAAAGTCCAAGAAGCTCAAGTTTGAAGATTATTTCCAATTCTTGTTTCTTGAATCCTTTTCTAAATAGGTTTCTTGTTTCTTGATTTATATTTTAGTAGGATTTAATTTCCTATCATTAGTAGGACTTTTATCCTAGATCTAGTAGGATTCAGTTTTCCTTATTCTTTTCCTTGTAGAATAGGGATTTTACTTTCCTTGTTTTTAGCTATTTCCTTTCTAGAGTAGAATAGGGATTTGTAGCCATAAAAGAAGAGACTCTAGGCCTATATAAAGGGTTCTCATGACTTGTAAATATACTATTCACGTTTTTTAGCATAAACCCTAGTTTGCAATAGAGTTATTTTCTCTATTTGGTCTTCTTTATCCTTGTTTTTGGTTCCAAGCAAGGTGGTGATAGTCTTTATCTTGTTTTCAATAGCGTGTGGTGTTTCTTTATCACGTAATTTGATTTCAAGTGGTGACTTAGGAACTTTATTTGTTCTTGATCATTCAAGAACGCGTCTCTTGATTAAAATTCGTTCTAGTTCATACCCAGAACCCTAATTTTGTTTCCATCATTCCGTCTTCAATACTTACTTGATTTAAACCATTCAATAGTTATTTTTATAGTTCAAATCGTCATCTTTCTCCTTATCTTGAAATCACATAATTTTGAGAAGTATAGCCCGATTTACGTCCGTTTCTTGAATTCTGCCCATCAATCGCTTCAAGAATAAGATCCTGGTCGATTGGTTCTTTGTTAACTCGAACAATCACATCATCTTATATTTTTCACTTGCTTATCAAACTGTCTTTCTGTCATAGCTATGAAACATTGCAACATGATGATGGCATTGCTTCTAGTCTTTAGGAGATATGTCCAAGTGGCTTTGCTAAAGTCATCCACTATGGTTAAAAAATATTTAAATCCATTGTCTGTAGAAGATTTATAGGGTCCCCATGTATCTATGTGAATAAGTTCAAAAATATCTTTGGATTTGATTTCACTCATAAGAAAGGAAGTCTTGATTCTCTAGCCATAGGATTTAAATATATTTTGCTTTTCATTGATGAAATGGGCAAGTAAAGATTGAAAACTGAAAGATTTAATGCTTTTCATTGATGAAATGGGCAAATGCCCTAATATATTGCCCCAAAGCTTTACATCAAACCAATTTTTGATACTTATAGAACTAGAAACTGAACTACAAACTGGTAATTTAACAAAACTAGATAGAGCACTAGTCTTGAATGTTTTCTTGAAAGGGAAATCCAAAGAACTAAATTGATACAGTCCATCTTTTACTTCACCAAGAACCACTTGGCTCTTCATTGAAAGGCCCTGTAATATGCAGGCAGTAGATGAGAAAATAATCAAACAAGAAAGTTGCTTGCATAATTTGTGAACTGGCAGCAGATTTATTCTAAATGAAGGCACATAAAGAACATTGTGAATTAAGATATTAGGAAAAAGATGAACATTAACTGTATGAGTAGATTTTACCTTAGCAGAATTTGGCAAGTTTACATTTATAGGAACAGGCAAGGTGAAAAATTTATAAATAAAGTAGAGTCAAAAGAAAGATGTTGAGTAGCTCCTGAATCTAAGATCCAATGAGTAGAGTTGATACTTAAGAGGCAAGAAAAAGAATCAATTGAACCTTTACCAGCACAATTAGCAACTACATCTGAAGTTGAGGGCTCTGACTGGCTAGTTTTGACTTGATTAATTAGTTGCACTAACTGAGAAAATTAGTCTTGAGTGATTTGGTTCATTCCAACAATGTTCTCCATAGGGTTCAGACCGTCTCCTCTACTCTCAGCAGGTGTGAAGCAAGCATTGCTTCTTACATTCCCTTGTGGCCTTTTAGTTCTTGTGAATTTAAAATCAGGGGGAAAACCTATGACCCTGTAGCATTTTTCCACTGTGTGTCCAATCATTTTGCAGTTAGAACAGACCAAATTGCCCTTTTTTCCTTTAAACTCATTTTGTGCAATATTTCTATTGTTTGTAACCATAAAAGATGCAGAGTTTCCTGAAAACTGAGAATTGACAAACACTTCTCTTTGTTTTTTATCTTGCATGGTAAGAGAATTGGCTAGGCTAATAGTAAGTGGATTGATCATTAAACTGTTGCTTCTAACTAGTGAGTATGTGTCATTTAATCCCATGAGAAATTGAATTAGTCTTTCATTTTGCAGTGACTTAGCAGGTTTAGCTTTACCCTCACAATTACAACTGCATGTGCAGTAGTTCTTAACATTTAAAAGATCTAGTTCATCCCACAGGCTCTTAATCTTAGTGTAATAAGCTGTAATATCATTAGTACCCTGTACTAAGTCACTTAATTCCTTTTGCAGGTGGTATAACTTGGCTCCATTAAGCTGAGCAAATCTGTCCTCAAGATCTTTCCACAGATCTTCAGTAGTTTTAGAATAAATAATAGATTCAGCTATGTCTTTAGAAAAAGAATTTAATAACCAAGAGGTGACCATATCATTACATCTATGCTAGAGTTTGAAATCTACAGATGCAGAATCAGGAGCCTTGAAGCTACCATCAAGAAAGCTGGTTTTGTTTTTGGCTAAAAGGGCAATCAGGATGGATCTTCTCCAACCTGCATACCCTTTTCCTTCAAATATAGAATTTACCAGAGACATGCCTGGAGAATCATAAGGGTGAAGAAAAATAGGTTACTGCTATCTATTGATGTAGATCCAGTAACTCCAGTAGATACAACAGCAATAGTAGTTCCCATAGATTGAGATTGTTCTTGCTCTGATACCATAAAGAAGTAGAAAAATAAAGATGCGGAAAAATAAATGAACACAAAGATGGGAAATTTTTCTCATATTTATTTCATTCACTGTACCCATGTATTTATACAAGTCTGGTGCTAGAAAATTAAATAAGAAAGAAATAGTATTTTGTACAAGTGTCTACTTTTCATTGCCTATTGCAATAACAATGTAACTAACTTAGTGGGACCACATTTATACACCATTGATTTATGTACAGCTGTTGTTTATTCCCTTCTGATGGTTCTGATCGTATATTTTCAAGGTGGGTGAATTTTCCCAAATTTGGGCTTTGGTAATGTTGGATTTGTACAAATGGGCTTTTGCACTGTTGTTGGGTCCAAATCTGTATGGTCCACTATTTGAAGCTTTATTGTTTTGTCCGTTGATTTATTTCCCACCTTTTTCTCATCTTCTTCAATTAGAACCCTAGGAGAATTGACACCATCTTCATGACGGTAAAAACTTGCTATTTCTTGCAAATTATATAGCTAATATTTTTGTAAGTACTTGTGAGCCAGTAACCATTTTTTCGTATCAGCTGAGGTGAGCCGTTCACTTAATTCAGGAAGGTTGTAGTTTATTTTATTTCAATTATGATTTCGGGTCACGTCCCACGAACTTTTTTATTAAGTTATCGTAGATATTCCATAACCAGCGTGGGAGGATGTATTGTATTATTCTCATATTTTTTGTTCATTCCACGGCTTAATATGAATATTAATTGTTTGAAATTTGCATATATGTTGTGTTTTGAATGATTATTGAGTTACCGGTCCCTTTGAGTTAGATGCTCGCTAGGTATTAGTTCTTATGATGTAGCTACATTTGGCGGGGGGAATCGTACATTTAAATATTTACTCTCAACTTTGGGTGTCGCTTATTTAAGTATTCACACACTCAACTTTGGGTTACAGTCACTTCTTGGGCCATATCAGCTTGAAGTATTCAACAGACACATTTTGATTAGGATTAAAATGCTTAATAAATACTAATGTTGGTTAGGTTGTCAACACGAAAATTAAAGCTACTTTTAGAGGCCATCTAAGTATTTAGCCTTTTGGAATATGAATTACGTTGCTGCTTTTAACGAAAGTTGAACCTGTAACCTCATTGAGCCTGGACTATTGACCTAAGCTAAGAATCATATGCTAAATTGGTGGCATCTATATACTCTAATGAATATGATAACTAGATACTATAGCATATGGGAACAGAAAAAGTACAAAGTAAAATTTAGTATCCTGAGCAAAGACAAATCGAGAATTTCAAACCAATGGATAAAAGTTAATCATATATCAGCTACACATTTGTGGTAATAGATGAATAATGCAAATATTTTATCAATCTATATGGGAGCAAAATGCACTTTTAGCTCCATAGTAATGGAAGGGAATGGGAAAATGTAGAAAAACAGTTGAGGGGGAAGTATGGATGCAGTTTTTTTCCTTTTTGTTTCGTAATTCTAGTTTTTAATTTGCTAAAAAAAATTATTAACAAAGTCAAAATGGGAATCACTTTGAGGTCGGTGTATGAAAAGTGAAGAAGAATTGAGGAAAATCGTAGTAGTATATGTATTCCGACCCGAAGATAAATTAAATTGAAGACACTTTATGCACTACTTATTCTTTACAATCTTACTTTGAATATTTTTACTTTTGGACCAATAGCACATTTCACCCACTTTTACTTAAAATCCAAAAGAAATGAAAGAAGGGTATTTAATGCTGGGGGAAACGTCGGTAGTGAATCCTAGATTTTGACTTCACGTTTGACCAACATTATCGATTAATGTGACCCCACAGGGGAATTAGTTATTTTAACATGTATAGATACAAAAACTGGTTTAATATCTCTCCCTAAGCTTGCGTTCCATTCAAAGTAGTTCCTAACATAATAAGATAAGAGTACAAATAATCCTTCGTGTTTTCAAAAGACTTTTAGCATATTTGGCTACTCGGTCAAATTAATTATAATAGCTAGTTAATATACAAAAAAATGCATACTAATTAAGTATAACATATATGTATATTCCATGTATATTATATACAGAATATATATATTTTTTGGCGGATGAGCGGCAATTAAAATGGCTCATATTTGTTCTATCTAATGAAATCCATCTACATTTAATAGAACAAATGAGAGAAAAAGCTCAAAATTGTCCCTTAAGTTCTGGGGTTTTACTCAGAAACAAAAAAATGGTCCCAATTGTATAAGATGAAATATTCACAATCCTCCAAGTTTTGGAATGTGGTCCACATCTCGTCTAGCTCAACAGAAGAATCCATCTCCCTCTAACGAAATAAATTAAATCATGAGCAAATAGATTTTTGCTGCATGTTGTTTGTTCTAGCGCATATTTCAAGAAATAGAAGCTCTTCCGTGTATGATTTTAAAGGTAATGTCTTTATGATGTGCCTGTTTCTTTAATCAACTCGATCAGATGTTCAAGTGTTGTAGCAGACTAGTAGTTGTTTGAGTTCTTGGAAAATTTATTTGTATTTGTCATTATTTTGTACGTTTTAAACATATATCATTGTAAGGTTACGTCGGAGTTCAATTTCAAGAAACTAATGCTCTTCAATTTAACCCAATTATGAGTGTTTGTTATATTCATACAAATAAATAGCATGCAAATACATTTATTTTACCCCATCATATGGACATGTCGTCCCCTTCTCACGTACTGGTTCGTTTTTTTTGTCCAAAACATCCTCATATAAGGTAATATGTATCCTTGCATCGGATTTCAACCTTCAATAAATCATCTTCCATGTTCATACGCAATTAATAAATATTTCTCCTAGCTTTGAGATTTTCTTATATACACCATCTTGATGGAATTCCATGCAAAAAAAAAAAAAAAAATCTTCATTTTTCTTTTGTTCTTCAATTAAAGCTACTTCGTCATCTACAAATTTCTCAATTTGGATTCAAGTAGTGTAATTTGCAACCTTTTAATAGAAAGATGATTTAATATTTGGATCCCCCTTTTAATTTGAGGATTTGTTAGGTTTGATAAACGAATAGAATAAGGCATAGAAACCCCCTAGACAATAGCGAAATTATCAGTTACATATCTAAACTATGTGAGAGTTCTATTATCCTTTTGGACTTATTTTTTCGTAATGTTAACCCTCATGAACTTATTTTTTTTCATATTATTTACCCCTTTCACTAGTTACTTCTGGTAAAAAAAAACACACACATTTATCCAAAACTAAAAACGAAGGGCCTTGAAGTCTTATTTTCATGTGATTCTTTTTGTATGATTTAGCATGTAGTTTTACTTCATTGACATTCATGCCTTTATAATTAAAGTCACCAACTTACATTTGGTGAAACATCTATATTATAAGATATAGATCTTTTAAAATCGGCAAAATGCATAGATTTGTCTTGCATACTGACCGGATAAGAAAATTAATTTTACCCTTTTAAGTTGTTCGTACTGACCAGATAAAAAATTTAATTTTATCAAAGAACAGATAGACACCTCTTACTTGGAATCCGCGACTTAAGTAGTACAAAAAAAAAAAATTGAACCAAACTAGTACAAAAAAAAAAGAAGACAGAAGTAGTTTTCACGCACGAATTTCGTGCGTGAAAGGACCAAACTGCAAAATTGCAGCTTCTGCCTTTCACGCACGAAATTCGTTAGTTAAAGGACCAAGACTCAAAAATCAGCTTTGGCCTTGCACGCATGTCTGAATTAACCTTTCACGCACATAAACTGTGCGCGAAAGGCCTCCCTTCCCCTGCACCTTGATTTGACAATGCATTATTTGACCGTTTTAACACGACTTGTATTGCGCACCATTTTAATGCGCACTGTAAGCATTGATTTAACAACACACCACGCATGACAATTTCAGGAATCTATGACACATAAAGCCTTGATTTGACAATACGTTATTGCATTATTTGACCGTTTTAACACGACTTGTATTGCGCACCATTTTAATGTGCACTGTAAGTATTGATTTGACAACACACCACGCATGACAATTTCAGGAATCTATGACACATAAAGCCTTGATTTGACAATAAGTTATTGCATTATTTGATCGTTTTAACACGACTTGTATTGCGCACCATTTTAATGCGCAATGTAACACCACGCATGACAATTTCAGGAATCTATGACACATAAAGCCTTGATTTGACAATACATTGCTGCATTATTTGACCGTTTTAACACGACTTGTATTGCGGACCATTTTAATGCGCAATCTAAGTGTTGATTTGACAACACACCACGCATTACAATTTTGAGTGGTCTATTTAACTTGAAAGCTTGACAAGTGAAAAACTCATCAACTTCATCAACTTCAATAGTCTAAGTCTTATAAGTCATTCAAAAAATAATCAAACTTCGTAGAAAAAATGTCTCAAAATGCTTCAACTGTTAAGGTTTCACTATTTTGGGATGGAGATATCGTCGAGGACAATTACTCCATTCGTTATAGTATCAAACCAAAAGCCCATGTTAAATTTCCAACAACTTTAAATTATGAAACACTTGTCAGTTACATGCACAAAAGAATGAAAACTACGCCCACTGAGTTTGGAATCTCAATAACTGGCAGATATCCACAAACAATATCAAACGGTGTAGTGCATTATGGCATGCACAATATCAACGATGATGAATCTTTGAGTGATTATTTGGGATCGTCGGAAGAATATCGTGATTTAGTATTCATTAATGTTCTTGAGATATATATTGAAAAGATACCTCGAGAAGAAGTCCCTCAAGTCCAGCCTATTCATGGTAACACTTATGGGGACTTTAGTTCTTATGGAGACATTTTGAGTGGTCAAGTGCCGCTGGAAAATCTAAGCCAGCAATTTAATCAAGCTTACAATGAAAATTGGTAAATATGGATTTTTCATATTATTATGTGTAGTAGCACGTGTTTGTTGTATGAATTGGTAAATAATCAGTTTTCAAATCTTTATAGGAACTATTCTCAAAACTCGCCAGTGGTACCAAATATGGATGTTGGTCAATCCTCTCAGTTCGGTGGAGTTGATCATTCTCCACACCATGACAGTGCTTATGAACGACAATAAGTTCATCACCTTGATATTAAATTATATGTGTGTGTATATATATATATATGATGTTGGTATTTAAAATATGTTACTTTTCATGTAGGAGGATGAATGCACTTGACAATGAAGATTTTCCTAATTACTATGAGTCATCATCAGGTGATGACGATGAAATAGCTAATAATGCAGAGGTAACCGATGATGAAGATGATGATGATATTCCTCAAAGCCAAAACCAACAAAAACCAATGCACCACCATGTACCACCACCAATGGCTGAAAACCCAGCTTCTGAAAGCCTAATTCAGTGGCATTCTAACAATATCCCTTATCTTGATAGCCTGCAGAGTCGTGATGATGCATTTGTCTTCACAAGAGAAGATGATGATAGTTGCCAAAAAACCTGGATTGAACCAAAGGATCTCAACAAAGATCGATGCTACCTTGCAAAGGGAATGTTGTTCGCATCCAAAAAGGTGTTGCAACAGGTTGTCAAAATTTATTGTTTTAAGGACATGAGGGAGTTTAAGGTTGATCGGTCAACCTCAAAGATATGGAGACTAGTTTGTAAATGACGGTATCAAGGCTGTGAGTGGTTGCTTCGGGGAATTGTTAAGTCTGATGGTATGTGGGCTATCACAAAATTCCGCGAAAGACACACTTGTGATATGGAAGAAAATCGAGCAGATCATTATAATTTAGATACAAAGATGATTGCTCAAGTATTACTTAAAGACATTGCTGAAACGCCAAGGTAACTTATCCTACCTAGTACATTATATGTCTTATATCGATTAAAAGATCATTACTAAATGTTGTTTGTTTAAACTTGTGCAGGATCCCCATCAAAGATTGTATTCGAAACGTTCAAACCGTATATAGTAAAACTTTAAGCAACAGAAAGGGATTTCTCGGGCGTAGACGCGCTTTTGAGATAGTCTTCGGAAATTGGCATACTTCTTTTCAATCGCTGCCAAGGTATATGACAGCTCTACAAAATTTTAATAATGGTACGGCTGTAGAGTGGTGGCTTATAGAGGGTAAAATCTTCAACTTCGTATTTTGGACATTCAAACCATGCATTGATGGTTTTGCTCACTGCCGACCAGTGATATCCATAGATGGTACGCATGTATATGGTGCCTACGACATCAAACTCCTAATTGCAATAGGAATGGATGCCAATGGGTCAATATTTCCTCTTGCTTTCGCAATTGCCGCTAACGAGAGCAATGACACATGGGGGATCTTTTTGACCCATTTGAAAACTCATGTTATAAAGGCATATTGCACAATATGGCTAATTTACCGGGGTGGCAGCCTCCCTTTGTTTACCATCGCTATTGTTTAAGGCACTTGAAGGCAAATTTGCAATCAACGTTTCACAATGGCAGTCTAAACAAATTGATGTGGGGGGCTGCGATGGAGCATCAATAACGAAAATGGGCTGCAAAAATGGATCTGATCAGGGCAGTGAGTGAACCCACATATGTTTGGTTGATGAAGCTCGAAGTTGAAAAATGGACGCTTCATGCTGATGGAGGCAAAAGATGGGGCATGCTCACAACAAACAGCTCAGAGTCTTTCAATGGCTTGCTGAAATCTGCTCGAGGATTACCTGTCACCGTAATGGTGAGAATGACTTTCAAGCAGGTTGTGGAGCGATTTGCTGTTAGGACAAGGCAGGCTAGAGCGATATTAGCCAACAGCGGGACATGGATGCCAAAACCCTTCAAAAAGATGGAGGATTATAGAAAAAAATGTGAGCATCACCAAATGACCGAGTATGACCCAATTCAACATGTGTATGAAGTTAGGATGGGTTATCACAACGGTAAGGGTGGAAACGTGCATACCGTTTATGAGGCAACAAGAACATGCACTTGCGGTAAGTGGCAAACGTACCACATGCCGTGTTCTCATGCTGTCAAGTTCTTCGAGAGAATGAGAAAAACGGTAACAAGTTATGTGGCGGGGGAATACAAGGTCCACAGTTACCTTAGAGCATATTCCGGCCAATTCCACCCACTTGGTAATGAAGCTTATTAGCCAAACGAGCCGTTTTCGATGGTTGCTAACAAGGATTACATTAGAAAATTGGGCATTAACTCACGGAGTCGTAGACCCAATCAAATGGATGTTAGTGAAAGAACTTATTCTCGCAAGTGCTCTACATGTAAGCAATATGGCCATGACAAACGTTCGTGTGGGCAACAAGGCCGTGGTAGTACAAGCACGTCTCGAAGTAATAGAGCCTCTAGAACTTGAAGATTGTATTATTATTGTAATTTATTATTGTATTGCTTTGAATTAGTATTGTAATTAAATGGAATGAATTGCGTTTTAATTAGTGTAAACCTCTCGTATTGGATGAATTATCAAATATAATAAAACACTTAAATCAAAACCCTATAAATATAACAAGTTTCAAAACTTACTTCGGGGCACTTTAGAACCCCTAAACTGACGATCCAAACGTTTAGGTGGACTTGATGTAATGAGCCGACATTATTGTATGCAAAAAAAGATATTAAGTTTTATATAAAATATTGATATTTTGGGGTTTTGAAACATGACTAATCTTTGCCCAAAGTATGAAAAAAATGTGATTTGAAAGGTAACACTGAAAAAAACAAGGAAAAAAAAAGGTCATTTAATGCATGAATTTCGTGCGTGAAAGGCAGAAGCTGCAATTTTGCAATTTGGTCCTTTCACGCATGAATTTCGTGCGTGAAAACTACTTCTGTCTTTTTTTTTATTTTTTTTTATAGTAGTTTGGTTCAACTTTTTTTTTATACTATTTAAGTCGCGGATTCCACTTACTTGCCCACAGATGTGTCTTGCAAGCACCTCACGCTGACATAGGAAAATATTTGTTCATTCACTCAACTTTGGGCACGGGGGGCCCTTAAAATTAGATTTATTTTTATTTCTCCCAAACAAATATGAACTCCACCCCGTCTCTCTCTTTCCTCCTTTTTCAAAATTTTCCCACAATCTCCATTCTCAGCCCACCTCCACCATAAACCTGCTCACCTCCACCATAAACCGCCCATTTCTACCACAATAAAAGTATATTTTTGTTTTTATCATTATACCCTTTAAATTCATCTTACATATGCTATGGAGGGACTGGGGTTTTAGAAGAAGAAGTAGAAAAGGGGAATATATAAGAAAAGAGGAGAAGAAGGAATCACAGATTCACCACTTAAAAAAAAAATGTATTAAGTGGGAATTGATCCATTGTCCTCTAGGTAAATAACTAACATTCAATCAAATGTACCATTTAACCTTCTTGTAGCATGAGGCACGGGGAGACATGGAGTTATCATTGTTGAAAAAAGTGCTATTAGCAAGAGAAAAGACATAAAATCTCCTAAACTTGCACCAAAAACTTACTTAAACAATTAAACTTTAATGACGATTCTTTACTCCCCTAAACAACTTTCAAGTGAATTTAAAACCTATTCAAAAGATAATATGACGAGGGAAGTGTATTCACTCTCCCAAATTCGAGTGGAAAGGAGAAAAAGAGATAAAAAAGTTGGCTAGGTTTTTTTTTAACCTGTTTTTTTCTTTTTCTCTCTCCACCTTTCTTCTTCCATCAATAGCAATCAATAACAATGACTATCTTTCTTCTTCCATCAACAACAGTGAAACTCCAAAAATCAAGAAAAATCAACAAAATCAAAATAAATCACTCAATAATTATGACAATTTTCGCTATAATTGACCCCAGATGGAAGGAGATTTTGCTTCAAAAACAAAAAATGAAACTGGGTTTAGAGAATTTGCTCCAAAAAATGAACTTAGTATTCTTCAATTCCTTAATGATATTCTTTAATAACTTTATAACTACCTCAATTGATCCATCTGAGGATAATAACAAATTAATACAGTACATACGACGAGACATATTCACAGACATTATAATTAGCATAAAAATTCAAATGAAGAACAAAAATAGTAGTAGCTTGTTTCGTGATGGAACAGAAGCTGAACTAACGTGAGTTGAAGTAGCTGTATTCAAACACAAAGAGGCAAAGTTTGTGTTTTTGAAGGTTGATTTTGCTTATTTTGTGATGAAAAAATAATTGACTTGATTTGGGGATATGAAATATTGTGAGGATGAAATGGCTTGGGTGATTTATTTAGGAAGGGGTCGGGCTATTTACTTGGGGCGGGTTGGGATTTTTTTTTACTTAGTTTCGACGAATTTATATATATATAAAAAAAAACATTAAATGACATGAACCTATCACAAGGCGAGTGGGTTAACCACATTCAACTCTCAACTAGTCTGGGCAAAGTAAGGTTGAGCATACTTTACATATAAGTTATTTAGGGGAATAAAGAATCGTCAGTAAAGTTTAATTGCTAAAATGAGTTTTCGATGCAAGTTTAGGGGTGATTTTATGTCTTTTATCTATTAACAAATGGAAACAAGAAGGGTAGAAAATATATATAGAGGAACAGGTTCGATGTTGGCCTCTCCGGAAGACATTTTCTCGATTAAACCGGTAACCGAACCTTTAAGGACCGCTAACCGACAACGAATAGTTTATTGGTTCGTTATCGGTTTCCTACATTTACAAATGATAAACCGAACCGATAATATACACAATTGAACTAAACTGATCCATAAGCAGCCCTAGATTGAAAATATATTGAGACAAGTCAAATAAAATTGTGTCTGAAAAAGAAGAATTTAACAAAATTACAGTAAATGGATCTTGACGATACTATAATTTTTTTTTGGGGGGTCAATAAAAGATTGAAGAGTCTATTCTCTTTCACTCATTCTCGTCTCATAAGGAAACTAGAAAATATATGAGAAAACTAGAAATAGAATTCTTATATATCATAACTTATCATCTGGGATAAAATCTCTACTATTTTATTTGTTGCACATATTAAAATGTGAAAGTTACAAAAAAAGGTCCCATAAATTGAAATCATTCAATAACCGACTTAAATTGGTGATCTGCATGTTAATTGAAGTCTCTTAATAGAGTCAAAGATATGGCGGGATGGAGAAATACTAAAAAGTTAAAATGATGAAATTCTCTTTGACAAAAAAGTGACTCAAGTAGAATTTGTTGGATTTTTATTTTTATTCTTAGCTGCAGTTATGAATTTCCAAAGATTGTTGCTTTGGCCAAGCAAGCAAACAAGGAAACCGACTTCGTATGCTATTAAATTCAGGTTTGAACTTTGTAGGAAAAAACCCCACTACTATTTCATTCATAATTCATTGCGCAGGTTTCAACGTGATTTCAAGACAGCTGATGGTTACAGAATAGATATGATATGAATTATTACAATTTCAAGATTAGGAAGTGTAATGGGAGAAGAAAACAGAAGGGACAGACAAATATTATTGCCAAGAAGGGAAAGATCATCAAGTCCGAAAACAAGCTCCATCTTATGAAAAGGTATTGTCTTGTTGCTGGTTCCCTTTATGATTTACAAGTAGCTGATCATCATGTGCTTTTTACGGTTGATAATTAGAAAGGAAATTCTCTTGCAAAGAATAATGAAGATGATTATTACCATCAAGAAGGTGAAAAGGGGAATTTGGCTGCTAATGAAATAGGGGAAGAAAAAAGCCTAATTTCAGTTTATCATAGCAATAATATTGCAGTAAACTGCAGTAAACCAAGGAGGATCTCCAACTGATTTTGTCAATACTGAACAATTTAATGGACCAATGGATAGGGGCGGACATTTATCAAAAAAATGGAACTCAATGGATGGAGAAGATCGTGTAGAAAATGCTGATCTTTTTAAGGATGATTATGAATTTGAAAGATTTATCGATCAAATTTTGATGGAAGAAGCTGAAAGAGTTCAAAAGGATATGTTACGTGATCATAGACGACATGAAGAATGGTTTATCAGTAAATCAGATAAAGAATTTTACAGGTACATAAATTGTTAGGTAATAAAGAAGTAAAAGTTAGAGGAAAGCTTGAATTTTCCAATCACTGGAAGTGAAAGGAATACATGCATTGGTATTAGATTTTTTTTTTTCTTGAACTGTAGTATAGTAATTACTTAAGAGGTAGTGTTTATGTAAAGAAATGAATCTTTTAGAAGGCATGCCTTTTGTCTTGCTTTTGTTGCAACTTTTTTTATATTTTGAATACAAAGTTGATCAATGATGACAACTTAACTCTTGTGTCTGCTAGTGTTTAATTTCCATGAGGTTTATTGATGATTATTATAATTGGAAATTTTGAATATGTGGTTGATGACACCTTGCCATTGCATTCTTAATACAAATGTATTATAATTTTTTGTAGACTGAAAGGTTGGAAATGTATCATTTTTCTTGTATCTTCTGTTTTGTGTATTTGAATCTTAAATTTTGTTGTTCACGCTATTATTTAACTAGTTTCTGAAATTTAAAATTTTAATGTGATAATGAATCTTAAATTTTGTTGTTCACACTATTACTTAGCTAGTTTCTGAAATTTAAAATTTTAATGTGATAAGACAATTGCCCCAAAACATACTCCACTATGCTTTGGTCTGTAATAAACTCAGCAACTTTATCTACCTGATCTTTGTTAAGGTAGTTGAAGTCTAGCGTATGCAATCAATACTCATTTTGGATCTCTTATTTTCAAGTGGTGGAATCTTGAGTGTTGCTGCTCTTACGTAACATAGGCGTACGGTGGGAAGTCACTAAGAATAGTTAACTCAGAAAGTCACTCAATTTTGTTTTCCAACCTAAAAGTCATTCAACTAAAGGTAGTTCAATTAAAAAGTCACTCAAGTTTATTTTCTAATTCAAAAGTCACTCAACTATTGGTACTTTCTGAGTGAACTATCCTTAATTGAGTGACCATCTGAGATATTAACATGTTCAATTTCTGTAATCAAGTTGTGCTTTTGTGTTCAATCTTGCCGTTGTTTACAGAAATTTCTTGGTGCACTCAAAAACATTTAGTTGTGAGTACAAATTAGATCACTTCATTATTTTGATATCATTTCCTAGCTTTCTAGCATGATTTAAAGTGGGCATTGTTTTGATCATATCCTTGCTTTTATACCCCTGAATATCCTTCTGACTGTTGTAAACTGGACTTGAAAGATATTCAGGGACTGTTATTACCTATCGTTTTTGAACGATTGGAAGTTTGGAACCATAGGGGGTACTTAAGGCAAATTGTAAGTTACTCCCTTCGTCTCATATTATTTGTCCAGTTTCTCTTTTACACGCTCTTGAAGAACTCATAAATAAAAGTGTATTTTTACTACATTACCTTTATTTCTCTCCAATTAATTGCACTCTAATCAATATTGGTTACTTTAAAAATCAATTAATGTTAATGGCAAAGTAGGAAAAACTTAATTAACTGTATCTTGATTTTGTAAATGGATAAGTATTTTGGGACGGATACTTATAGTAACGTGGACAACTAATATGGGATGGCGTTAGTACTTTTTATAACTTTATATGTTCTCTTGATGGACTTTCCTTGTCTTCCAGTTCATTCATTGCTATAAATATATATACTGCAAACAATTCTGTTTCAGCTGTTGAAAAAACAAAATATGTAAATCTTATCTTTCCCTTTTTTTCCCTTTCTTTTAAGTGGGAACTTTGCCAATTTTCTTAATATATGAATGTTACAATCCAATACTCCATAATATTTTGCTTCAACCATCTTCATTTCTAGAGTTGGTGTATTTGGCATTTTAATATTTAAATAATACTCCCTCCGTCCCAAAATAAGTATCACCTTAGCAAAAAAGAATTGTCCCAAAATAAGTGTAATCTTAGGAATTCAACACAAAAATTGGCATGTGTTTCCAACTATGCCTTAGCCCTTAAGCATTAAAGAAGTAGTCCTCTTTAATATTGCTCAATTCTCAAAAAAACATGTAATAAATATGGATGGTTTAGTACTCCACATTGTATTTATTGATTTTTTTTAATGGACATGACTTTTGCTAAGATATCACTTATTTTGGAACGAAGGGAGTAATATATCATGATCGTTTATTAATACTAGTTTTCGGGAATGTGCGTTACACATTTGTCCCCTACCAGTATTATAATTATAAAATTTATATATACATTAAAAATTTTGAGTTATAAAACAAGAATATTACCGACATGTAATGTTTTAACTGCTAACAAAAAATTTCTCTATAACGCATCGTTATATTCGTATCTAAGTTCAATTATATGTTTTTATCTTTAAGATTGTTATTCCCTTCTCGTTCACGAAAGACAAATTTAATGTTGTTCATATTTAAGTATTAGATTTTATATCATTTATATTAGAGATAAGGGTCAAAAACGCACCCTAACTATCACTTGTTTTTGAATTTCATACCTAAACTATCATAAGGTTGAGAAAATTACCTAAACTATTACAATGTAGTTTGTAAAACACATCTGAAATAAATGTGTGAACTCACTCTCTAAAAGGCAAGTGAAACTGAAATTTTCTCAAAAAAATTGTGCACATGGCATAAGTAATGCTATGGTGGCACCTACATGAAAATTAAGAAATAATATTTTTTTACCAAAGAAAAAATAGCTATATATTTTTTTTTAAAAAAAAGTGTATTATTTTTTTAAAAAGTGAAAAAAAAATTGTAAAAAATATCAAAAAATTTAGAAAATCAGAAAAAAAAAATGATTTAAAAAATGGAAAAGTTGATTTTAAAAAAAAAAATGCGAAAACTAAATAGTCAGTTTTCTTATGTTTTTTTTTTTTTAAAAAATAAGTTTTCCAATTTTTAAACTATTTTTTTTATTTTCTATAATTTTTGATATTTTTTTCACAAATATTATTTTTCAGCTTATTTTTTAAAACAAATAGTTTTTTTTTTTTTTAATTTTCATGTAGGTGCCATTATGACATTATTTATTCACGTGGACAACACTTGACAACATTTTTATATAAAATGGAGAGTGTAGATCACATGTCATTCAAGAATAATTTGAGGTGTGTTTTGCAAACTAGATAGTGATGGTTTAGGTATTTTTCTCAACCTTCTAATAGTTTAGGTATGAAACTAAAAAAAAAGTGATAGTCGGGGTGTGTTTTTGACCCTTCTCTTTATATTACTTTCAAGCATATTATTTTCAGTGATAAACAAATTTACTTTCAATTTGAGAAATATTCTTCAATTTTAGATGCATAAAGTACAAATCTGCCATTGACCATTCAATTTAATTAGTATTCTAATGAATGCCTACTTTTACAATGGTACTTTGAAATTTATCTCTTGATATATTTGTGGAGAAGATGATCTCGTAAGTCGCTAGGCACACGCAACATTGCATGTGTAACCCATGCTAATTTGAATAGACGTTAATAAGTGTGCTTGCATAAAAATCGAAGGGAAAAAATGCAGATTCAAACTGGTAAATCTATTTGATTGATATTTATTGTCATTGTGAAGCATAATTATAATGGAAATTTGCTATCAAACGAATCTGAAAAGATTGTCTGAACAACTTCAATTATGAAAGTAACAATTTGGATGTGTTTTTTACCATTAACTCAAAATAATGTTACTCTCCCCTTTCTTTTTACTGGCACTCTTTCTTTTTAATTTATTTCAAAAACAGAATACTATTACCCTTGATGATCATATTTTATAGTAACAAAATGTCATGATATACTTATGACCATAAATTTTAAAATTTCTTTTCTTCAAAACGAAAATTATGTCTAGTCATATACTCATATACATTCACAACATGACACAGTATAATAGGTTTTTTTTTTTTTTTTTGGCTTACAGATAATATAATAGTTGAATGCAAAGGCATTAGGGAAAATGTTGGTATTCTTTTATTTATTTACTTTTTGATTGGATGTCATACTTGAAAATGTGCTCAAGAGTATCCAATCCCCGATCAAGGAAACAAAATCTTTTCTAGCTAATCTAGACTATCGAAAGGAGCTCAAAAATTCACCAAAATCAGAAAGGCAGAATCATTCAAATTTGTGTAAAAAATATATTTTTCATGTAAAATATTTTATTTTGATCAATCATCTGAATCATTTTATAGTGCTGGGATTGTTCACAGAAAAAGCATATCATCTTTAGTAATATAAATCATTATATTAATGCTAATTTGCACTCTAATTTTGTGGTATTCAGTCATAATAAAACTCATAAAACTAAAGATCTACTAAACCTAAATAAAAATGAAGAGGATTGAAATTTTACAACATAGCTAAATAGAAGCAGGTGTACTCAACTTGACAGTAATTCCATTGTTATATGTCAACAACACATAATTAATATAAAAACTGAAGCCACCTTTTTATAATTGCATACATATCAAGAATTTGTTGTTGAATGAAAGTAGGATTTTATAGAAGTTGTACAGAAATTCGATCAATGTATCCCTTTCTTAGAGTGTAATGTATAGTAGATTCAATTTCATTGTGTGCACCTACATATAAATTGTAGTTATTTGTGATGGAGATAATAATTGTTGAAATTGATATATATATATATATAGTCAAACCTCTCTATAGCGGCAGCATTTGTCCGGAAATTTCATGGCTGCTATAGTGAGGTGTTGTTATGCATGTATATTGATATTCAATATTTAGATCTCATTTAGCTGTTATAAACAAAAGTACGCAAACAATTAACTTTTTATACTTTTTATGTTATAAACGAAAACAATATACTTGTAAATTTTAAAATCTCAATTGATTTTCATATCTCATAAATTAAAAATTGAAAAGACTAATAAATTACTACTAAATTCATAACTAGTTGTACCACACAGATAAATTAAAATGTTACATCCCGTACTTCTGTACGTTGGATTATTCGTAAGTTAACCGACATAAGCTCTCAGGATAAGATTATTTTTGGGATATGAGATAAGGACTTTTAATCCCCGATTTTAATAAGTGCACGATTGCTTGTAAAATTCGATTGGTGTAGAAATATTAATGGAGATTAAGGATTAATTAATCATGATTAGATGATTAAGTGGGGATTAGTGATTAATTAAAGATTAATTAGCCTAATTAGGATTAATTAAGTCATTAGTGGGCTGAATGGACCCCACTATAACATGGCCAAATTTGATTGGCCCATGCTATAGCGGGGCACGTGTAAGGTTAGTAGGCAGCATATAAAAGGCCTAAAATGACTCACTAAACACATTTCATCTTCATAATTCTTGACAAGCAAAATTCATCCCAAGCCATGGCAACTCATGGCCATGGCTGACCTTGACCGAGCTTAAGGTTTTGTTGGGAGAAAAATTAAATTTCCAAGAGGTTCTAGACATTCAAGTGGTTAGCAACGTGAATATTAATCTTTGGGGCAGCAAGAACACTTGCAATTTTAATCCGCAAATTTCAGCAACATTAGAAGGCTAAGCTTGCAAAGGTAAGGTTTAATACTCTCCTACATGTTTTAGAGATGGTTTGGTCTTTGTATGAATTGGTGGATGTGGAATTGGATGCAAGAATTGTGTATGTTGATGTTGAGATTTTGTTTGGGCCGTATATAGGGGTTGTTTTAATCTAACAATGGTGAATTAATTTTAATTAGTGTTGCTGTTATTGTTGTCATTGATTATATGATGAAAGTGAAGGAATTTGATATGTAAAGTTATGGTTGTTGTATAGTGGGCTTAAATGCGAGGGAATTGAGCCATATAGGGGAAGTGCTGCCCAATTGTCTAGAAATAAGCTACTAACGTAGAAATATGTTTTATGCCTATCCGTAGCTTAACCATAGTCTTGACGTCTTAATATAGGTTGAGACACTTCGGGCAACATATACGTATTGTATCGCGGATAAGCGTTAAAGGTATGTGAAGCTAACCCTTCTTTCTTTTTGGCATGATCTTTATAAACAAATAGACGACGAGCATGTGACTTTAAAGAAACTCCTATTCTTAGAGATACTAGGATGGCTAATGTTTTTGATTCCCAGAACTTACTTCATTATGTCTTGATACGTGTCTATGATTCCTGAAATTCTATTTGATATATTCCATAGTGACATTCGAAGGGTACTTGATGTGACTATTGTCTTGATTTCCAAATGATAGTTCGTTTTGAATATTCTATTGAGTCTCAGATATAACTTAGTTTGCATATGATTGCTCACTACTCTGCTCGTGCATGCCGTAATATATCTTTCACTGAGTCCTGGGCCAGGTATGTTTTCGTGCACAGTTTCACTGCGTTGTCACCGAGTCCCTCACTAGAGGGCCGGGTACGGTATATATATATATATATATATATATATGATATGATGATGTGATTATGGCGCCGAGGATGGTATATGATGACTTATTCACCGAGTCCCATAATGGGCCGGATATGATATATGATATAGACATGCATGATTTTCATATCGTAAGGCACAGGTGCATTGGTATCTTTGATTATCACACTTGAGTACATGTATTCATTTATGCAGTTGTGATTTTCCTTATTGTATTACATATTTTATATACTCAGTACATATTCCGTACTGACCCCCTTTCTTCGGGGGGCTGCGTTTCATGCTCGCAGGTACAGATACTCGATTTGGTGATCCTCCAGCTTAGGACTTCTACTCAGCTGTCTTGGAGAGCTCCATTGTTCCGGAGGCCTAGACTTTTGGTACAGATCTTTTGATGTATATATATATATATATATATATATAATTGTTTATCCAGGGGTACGACGGGGCCCTGTCCCGTTATATTTCACTACTGATACTTTTAGAGGTCTGTAGACATATGTGTGGGTTGTGTATAAGTTTTGTTCAGCTGTGTCTATGTGATTTGCTATGGATATGTTCGTCTGTAGTGGCAGTCTTGTCGGCTTGCGTATCATATTGGTATGTAGTGGCAGCCTTGTCGGCTTGCGCATCGTATTGGTATGTAGTGGCAGCCTTGTCGGCTTGCACATCGTATTGGTATGTAGTGGCAGCCTTGTCGGCTTGCGTATCGTATTACGTTCAGATTAATTGTGACTCCTCAGGAGACAGGTTGTCTTGATATATATATGACGTTATGAACCTTTAGAGTTTTTGCAAGTTTCCATATTGTTCCTAGTTCAGTCTGACTATATCTAACAGGTACGTATACGAGTGTCCAGCTCGGGCACTAGTCATAGCCCACGGGGTTGGGTCGTGACATAAAATCTATGGAACATATGCATTTTAAATTAATTAAGAATTTAAATTTCAAGTTTTACGCAAGAACTCTACAGTTGTCGGCTGTTTCTTAAATTCTAGTCTCTTAGTGATAATATAACGTTTGAACTGACGAAGAATTTTGTCCAAACTTTCAGCAAAAGGAAATTCAATAGCTTTCCCTCCAAGATTGTCTAAGTGCTTAATAGTTGACTCTTCTATCACCAAATAGCAGTAGGTTGAGGCTCTTCATTGACACTTTTGTTGTCACATATTTCTTACAAAATATTATTACGCGCCATTTGAGTATGGCTGTTATAGAGAGGTAATTTTACAAAGAGTGTACCGCTATAATGGATGTCATTGCTGATATAGGCAGAATGCTGTTATAGAGATGTAAAATATAACATGAAAAATCGGTTGCAGAGAAAATCAGGCTATTGTAGTGAAATGTCATTATAACGAATGATAATTATAGAGAGGTTTGACCGTATATATAAATCATACTTACATGTAAATGTACCCTTTGTCTAATTTGAGAGTATGAATACTTGCATCTGTGAATTTGGCAAAAAAAAAAAAGTTAAATAATATAAATAAAAGTGTTTTATAAAAAATAGCACATGCTGGTTATGGCCATGAGAGAATTTAAAATGGTGATACAGACCCTTCAAAGAGTTTAAAGACAATCACAAAACATAAGATAAAATTGACACAAAAAATATACCAAAAAAAAAAAAAAAGGATTAACCCAGGTAAAATTTCAGAAACTATAAATATACCTCTAACCAACTATGAACAGAGAAAACGAAGGCAAGTATATTTGCCTCATCTATGGTAATCTGAAATATGGAGTTAAAACCCCACAATTACTTCATTCAACTTTAACCTTAATCCTTTGTTGTGGATCTCTGGTTCACCGAAGCCTCATAATACAACGAATTAGGGAGTGGAAATAAACAATTTCACATTAATTAGGGAGTGAAAAAGTCACCAAAGTGACTATTAGATTTCTTCACTATTAAATGCCAAATGGTATATACTCCCTCCGGGTAAAAAAAAGAGTTCACTTAATCTTTTTTTCTTGGATAAAAAAAAGAGTTCACTTAGAAAATTAAGAAAGAATTAATCTTGTTTTTTCATATTTGCCTCTATTAAGTGTTGTATGATCAAATCCCAATGTCTATTTAATTAGGGGTAGTTTAGTTAAATAACTTATTTAAAGCTGGTGAGTTAGTATTTTCTTAAGGGGTGTGCAAATGCCTAAGTAAACTCTTTTTTTGATCCGGAGGGAGTACATTTTAGAAGCTAACAGATACATTGTACATTAATATAATGATAATAAACTCTGCGGTCAAGAAAAGTTAATCAAAGGACTGTAACTAACAAAAACAAATGCCTAAATTTAATGCATACCATGATTCTATGAACGTGATGTAGCCCTGTAATGGTAACTTTAAAGTGTATATTTAAAGCTGTGTTTCGTCTTTGAAGTGTATATTCACATTTTTGTACAAAATATTAAAACAGTAGTTTTTGATTGAAGGATAAAAATGTCATTCAATTTTTATGGACATTTTTGTAATCTACTTTTCATTTAAGTTCTCCCCACTTTTATAATAATATGATGATGATCCATTATCCCATGATCTAAAGTGGTCGGCATAATTTCATTTAACCGTTCTCCTATGTTCTACCACTTTTTATTTTAAACACCAAATTTTCCACCAACCCGTGTTCTCACGTATCGTTAATCAACTTTATTACCTTACTAACTCCTAATTTATTCCAGGGGAGGTTCCTCACGCCTGTTAATATGTGTCATTGTACCTTGAAAGTTGTAATGATGTGTGAAAATATGGTGGAGTGCATGAAAAATTGAGGTTAGTTTTGTGGAAAGGGAGAATTTTATTTTGTTGAAGATGTTTTTTTGTGGTGGAGCTTTGTACCAAAAATTAGTCGAGAGTTGATGTGGTAGGGACTTTGCGTCCTAGAGGGAACAAGTCAAGAGTATTACTGCTGGGTCGGTGAAAATTCGACACATTAAGCTTGAATCTACTTAAAGAAAGCGAGATATCCACTTCTCAGCTTAAAAAAATTATTTATTTTCCGAACACAACCGTCTTATTGTGTTATTTTACGTGGCTCTGTATCAATATCAAAGCTATATGCAATGCAACTGTCCTTTTATCTTAGATTCGATATGCTATTCTTTCAGCTATTGAATTGTTTTATTTCTTGGAAAATTGTATAAACTGTAAAAGTATGTCACTTGCAATATTCCACCATTTTATATGGAATAGCTGAGGATAATGTATTCCAAGTTAAAGCCATCATCGTTAGTTTATGCTTCTGTAAACTCGGGCACGTCAATTGTCTGTTTTTGATTCGCCAGACTTCAAGTGTCACTCTCTTGCACACCTCTGTTTTTATATGTAAAGAAAATAACCTTTTTGTTTAGACATTTTCGGTAAAATGTGAATCCAGGACTTTTCTCTTTTCAAGAAAATGAAATCAGCTAAGTAAAGGATTATTAGCAGGTTGCCAGCATAGCCTATATATCTGTGACAGATTTAGAATATTATGTAATTAGGTCATCCAGATTGACTTTTGTGCAATGAAAGTGTAAGCTAAGTGGATGAGAAGTTCAACTACACAGGTCCTTACTTAACAAACAAAATCCTGAAGTCCTTGTCGCATGCATTCGTAAAACATATATATATATATATATATATATATATATATATATATATATATATATATATATAGCAATAGACTTAAAGACAATCCCTCATCCGAATCACATTGAACTCTTTGTATATTTTCTTTAATCTTCTAAGATCTGGAGAAAAATGGCTCAGCATTACCACTTATTCTCCCTCTTAGTACTTGCATTTCTCAATTTATTTGCCATTCGTGGAAGCATAACTGGTGCCACTGCACGCCACCTTCTAGAGATTCCCCTCCCTGAGATTCCTAAACCAGAACTTCCGAAAGTTCCAACCTTGCCAAAGCCCGAGCTACCAATTGTCCCAAAACCCGAGTTACCAGCTTTGTCAAAGCCTGAGCTACCAGCTGCCCCAAAGCCCAAGTTACCGACATTGCCAAAGCCTGAAATGCCAACTGTACCAAAACCCGAGCTTCCTGCTATGCCGAAGCCTGAGATTCCAGCAATGCCGAAACCCGAGTTTCCTCCCTTGAAAAAGCCAGAAATTCAAGCAGTGCCGAAGACTGAGGTTGCACCAACTATGAAAAAGCCTGAAGTTCCAGCTGTGCCAAAGCCTGAGATTCCGACTATACCAAAGCCAGAAATTCCAGAACTACCAAAACCAAAAGTCCCAGAGCTTCCAAAGGTAGAAGTCCCAGTTGTCCCAAAGCCTGAGATCCCGGCTGTGCCAAAGCCGGAGATTCCAGAACTACCAAAGCTAAAAGTCTCAGAGCTTCCAAAGCTAGAAGTCCCAGCTGTGCCAAAGCCTGAGATCCCGGCTATGCCAAAGCCGGAAATTCCAGAATTACCAAAGCCAAAAGTCCTAGAGCTTCCAAAGCTAGAAGTCTCAGTTGTGCCAAAGCCTGAGATCCCGGCTATGCCAAAGCCAGAAATTCCAGAATTACCAAAGCCAAAAGTCCAAGAGCTTCCAAAGCCAGCAGTCCCCGCTGTGCCAAAGCCTGAAATCCCGGAAATACCCAAACCAACTTTTCCTTCATTTTCTCCACCACACAAACCCTCTACTCCTTGAGTAAATTATATGCTACTGTCTCTCCATTACAAAGTACCCAACTGATGTTTTGGAATTTCCATCTCAGTCTATGAAGTTTGCAGCATATGGGCCATGACATGGAGATGTTTGGCAGAACACATTGGATACTTTCTTGTAGGAGTAGAAATTGTAATTCTTTTATAGTATTTGAATTGGATGTACCATGTTTGACTTTTTATTATGCTATATGAGCGTTTTATATGCTTTCTATATATACAGTGTAATAAAGCTAATGATCTATACTACTTTGCTTTAGTTTCTATCATTAGCCATCTCTGTTTGTCCACTCTTTTCCTCTCCGTTTTTCTTTCCTAATTTATAGTAACCAATTTCTTACATCACATTTGTCCACTCATGTTGTTATCTCTCTACAGAATTACTGATTATTTAAGCTTTGGTTTACGTGATTGCAATAATAATTAGCTTTATTTCTGATCAGAAACCTTTGATTTGGGAAGAACAATACATTGAGTCAGGATCAAAGATAAGAAAATCTAATGGTATTGCTGATCTTGCTCTAGGCGTGGAAACAGAGCTGGGGCTTCGGTGTTTTTCTATATGGTTGAATGGCTGAAAGCAAGAAAGAACTGGAGCACTAATTTCTCTTTCTTTTATTTGATTCTCTCGAGAGATAATCCTACATAGAACTCAAGGAAAAAGACCCTAATGTCAGTTCAGGACATTAGTATCCAGTCACAAGTTTTGATAAGTGTGAAAGGTCCATCTGTATTTCAGGAAATAATATATTTGGGTTATCTGTGTCTTTTTATCCAATGAAGCTATCATGGAACGCAATAGAGAGAGAGAGAGAAAAAGTAGTTGTTCAAAGATTTTAAGTTCAAAGAGCTATGGTTGGAACAGAACCATGAGGTGTCAGGCTCACTCTCAGCGGAAGCAACTAGGTGACTCTTTCAATCTGCCTAAGCCTTGGTGGAACAGAGTTACCCGTTACCTGTACTGGTAGGAGGTAGCACGTACAAGGTGAAATAGTTGAGGTGTACGTAAGCTTGCTCGCACACCACCGTCATCAAACTAGAAAGGAGGAAAAAAAAAGGGGGTGGGGGTGGGGGGGGGGGGGGGGGAGGGGGAATAAAAAAACGAAAGAGAAATTTATAAGATCTTGAGGGTTGAGGTAGATGAATTTCATGGAATCAATAACAATTGTAGCAGTAGTTTGTCTATTGATCACTGAATCTCATTAATGTTTCTTGGCATAGAATGATCTGATAAGTACTTCAGGTAGGATTTGCACTAGAGGCTTCTCATTGGAGACTTCAATAAACAAGTTGATGCCGCAGAAGGTGCTTTTATTATATAAGGCAGAATATCGAAAGCCACCCCTAAATTCGACGCTTTTTATTCAGATCCCTCTTGACTATTAGAAGTCTTAATTACAACCCTCCCCCCCCCCCCCCCCCCCCCCCACCCCCGGCCCCGAACTTGGCTAGTTGATAGCTTTTACGTACCAAGTTTAGGGTGGTTAGGTATGCTGCCTATTATTAAACTGGCATTGTTTCGGAAGTGGTTATCATCAACAACCTTCCTTTCCCACATTGCAGGTGCTTCCATCAATTGGGAAGGAACCAATTGAAGTTCTTGATATAGTCGCGACATAGTTTGTCTTGAGGTTCTGCAAATCAAACACTACTGCCTGTTAATGGTTTATTTTTATATATGCCTATTCTTTTTTAACAGTTCGTTTTCTTAATGAGATCATGTTAGGTTTTATGTTCGTTTGATTCTCTTACTGAACCTGATTTCAGTACTTTACTGCCATTTTCCAGCATAATTGCTTGGTCAAGAAGGTACATGTCAAATGAGTTGCTTTACTTAAAATCATGCTGATGTTCTTTATGCTTGTTATTTGATGTTCATAGATCTGTATTAACTTTCCTTTCCTAACTCCAGAATATTGCACTTCCTTTTCTGATTTCTCGCGACATATGTAATTCTGGTTCTTGTTATTATAGTACTTATCTTTTAGAAGAAATGTGCATATTATGTTCATATTTGCCTGTGAATAGGGTAAACTGCCTTTTCCTGATATGCTTTTGCCTTTAGATATGGCTGAACCTTGGATTTGTTAAAAGAAACTATGCACTAGGCATGTGGTTTTTATGGTAGTCTTGGTATGTTTAACTGATACTGATACAATATTCACACACAGACGTGGACTCTCCCCACACCTCCAACGACCCCCCCCCCCCCCCACACACACACACACAAAACCAAACTTTATTACTCCCTCCCAATTTTATGCGGGATCTTTCGGAAATTGAGTCAAATCTGTTAATTTTGACATATAATTTTTAACTTCGTGAAAATAAAATTTACATATTTGAAAACTACGTCAAAAATACTCTAAGTCACAATGATTGAAAACTCAAATTATTTAAAGGCATAAAAAATTATGATCAAAGAAAAGTTAGTTTGAATATTGATTTCCGAAATGTGCCACATAAATTGGATAAATTAGGACATAGGAGTACCTTTTTCTTCACCTAGGACTTTTCAATTATTATGTCTTCCATTTGCTTTATTAAATAAATGGGAAAGGGGTAAAAAATGTCCGGAATGTATTAGATATGACTACAAAATGTCTTCCTTCCTTTCACTTATTCGATCAAATTTGCCCCTAATGTTATATTTAAGCTTAAAACTGCCCATTCATTAATGGAATAATTATATGGCATTTAGTAAAATATTAATTTAAATGACCTCAACGTATTGATCCACATAAATTTTTAACCCAATCCAAAAGGATCCGACCCATCCATAAGGTCTAATCCGAACCCAAAATAAGATGCTCCTTCTTACACTGCTTATAACAAGCCGAACACTTGTGTCCGACATCACATACAGAACATAAGTAAATGAAGCTTGGCAAATGAAATCAAATTCTACACCCCCGCGTAGAACATATTAGTTTAGTTGTTGCAAGATTATGTTTTTACTCCTTAAAAAGAACCTTGAATTATTTTATCATTTAACTATTTTACCTTTTTTAAAGTTTAAAGTATGATTTAATTGTTGCTACCTACTTACGATTTTCGAAGGTCAAACATTTTCTCTATTTTGTCAACTAATTTATTTCAAAAAGTAGTTACCAAAAAAGTGGTAGTCAAGTAATTTATATAAGTAGAACTCATGGCATTGAAATTATGCGGCTCTTATTACATAATCCTAGACAGAAAAAATTGATGAGATTATATACACCCTGTTTTGGGAGAAGTAAGAAAAAAATCTCTTAAAATGTCAATACTAATCCAAACTCCTTATTCAAAGAACCGACCGTTTGTAATTGGGATCACATTGCGAATCATTGTTTGAAGCACACATTGTATGAAGTGCGTGCCTTCACAGGTGAAGCAATAATCCATTGCTTCAAATAGCGTCATCCCTTTAACTGACGAAGTGATATCTTTTAATACACTGGATGACCAAATGCTCCTTTAGCAGAAATACTATGTTAATCCTTGGATAATATATAGATATTACTACTTTCTTACTATATTTATCTGAGTTCATACATGCGATATTCGAGCTAATGAAAATTTTACTTTGTCGTGATTTGCAATCCAACAGAACATTCTAACAACTATTAAGACATTTTATTATGGTTACTCTTAATAACCACATGATAAAGACTTTAATAGGCAACTCAGTGCCTTCTTTTTATTATAACCATCTAGTATTCAGAACCTTTTAGCTCGATTAATTTAGATTCATGCTGCATAGGTCCATTTAAGGGGGAAACTCTCTTTATCAAGAATTTCTCCACTCCCAAGGCGTAAAGCCGAGATCTCGGAGGAGCTCATCCATCCCATTACAACAGTGGTGACATCCAATTAATTATCTATAGAAAAATAATATCTATTTAATAATAATACAAAATATCTTACATAAGCTTTATAATCTTATCATTTTTTCTGTCTAGGATTATGTAATAAGGGTCACATAATCTCAATGCCATTAGTTTTATTGATATAAATTACTTGACTACCACTTTTTGGTGACTGCTTTTTAAAATTAATTAGTTGATAAAATAGAAAAAATATTTGACCTTTGAAAATCGTAAGTAGGTAGCGATCATTAAATCATATCCAAATTAGATCATACCTTCTAATCTTAAAAAAAGGCAAAATAGTTTAAAGATTAAAAAAATCACGGTTCTTTATTCTCTCTTGTACCATTGTTATTTTTACCTATATAATTGGGACCACCATTTCATTTTGCTCTCTTGTCTATTTAAATCCAACGTTTTGCTCTTTTTTTTTTTTTTTTTTCGCACACTTTTGCATGATACGTTCATTTGCTACTTCTCTTCAAACTACTTAGAAACCACTTACAGAGTTTTCAACTTTTATTTTCACCACCTTCCATCAATTCAATTCCGTCATTCTCTTACTTCAACTCTCTTTTTCATTTCTCTTTCTCTACATTCTTTTGTCTGTAATACAAGTGTGATTTGGTTCTTGAGACTCTTTCTTCATTTGTCCTCGTTGATCTTGGTCAAATCTTCTTCTCTACACTTTTATGTACACTTTATTTTTTGTGAGTATGGTCAGTTCAGAGGCTAGATACTCGTTGATGTTGATGTGCTCACCAGTTATGTTATTGAAAAATTACTACGCTTCAGTTATTTTATAGCTCTATTTTTAATGATTGATACTCTTGAGAAATTGTGCTTGTCCATTATTCTTTTGATATGGGTGTATATGATTTTTTGCTTTGGTTGACTATTTTTAGTCATGGTTTTCTTTTATTTGTTTGTGTTTTTCAGACTTGAATTTTTCATTCTTGATTACATGGCTAAAAGAGATTTCCATCGAACAGTCGAGGTATTCGCCGGAGAAATTATTGCTAATCAAAATCATGTTGGTAAGTATCTGCTTTTAGTCACAGTGACTGAGCTTCAGGCACATATTCTGAACTTCAACCACTGTGTATAAAAAGAGATCTTACCAATAGGATTTAGATTAGCAATAATTTCTCCGGCGAATACCTTGACTGTTCGATGGAAATTTCTTTTAGCCATGTAATCAAGAATGAAAAATTCAAGTCTGAAAACCACAAATAAATAAATAAAAAAGAAAACCATGACTAAAAACAGTTAACCAAATGAAAAAATCGTATACACCTAGATCAAAAGTGGTCAAGCACAATTTATCAGGAGTAACGCTAAAAATAAAAGTATAAAATAATTGAAGCGCAGTAGTTTCTCAATAAAATAACCGGTGACACATCAAAATCTACGAGTATCTAGCCTCCAAGCTAACCATACTCATAAAAATTAAGTGTTTCGTAACCACAAAAAAGAGGAGAAGAAGATTTGACCAAGAATGACGAGGAAAAATGAAGAAAGAGTATCAAGAACGAGATACCACTTGGATTACAAACAGAAGAATGTAGAAAGAGAGATTAAGTGAGTGAGAGAATTAAATTGATGTTAGGCGGTGGAAATGAAAGCAGAAAACTTTGTAAGGGGTTCCTAAGTTAGCTTGAACAGAAGTTGCAAGTGATAGTAACATACAAAAAGTGTATGCAAGTGATAGTAACATACGGAAGTGTAAGGAAAAAAGAAATGAGCTAAACATTAAATTTAAATAGAGAAGAGAAATGGTGGTCCCTAGTGTACCTATAAAAATGATACAGTCAGAGAAAACATGACCTTGAATTTTTTTTTTTTTTTTTTTTTATCATTTAACTATTTTACCTTTTTAAAGTTTAAAAGGTATGATCTAATTTAGATTTTAGATATGACTTAATTGTTGCTACCTACTTATGATTTTTGAAGGTCAAACATTTTTTCTATTTTGACTAATTAATTTTAAAAAGTAGTTATCAAAAAATGGTAGTCAAGTAACTTTTATCAATAGAACTCATGGCATTGAGATTATGAGATCCTTGTTATGTTATCCAAGACAGAAAAAATTGATAACATTATATAACTTAAGTAAAACTGTAAATTCTTGTTGAATAGATACTATTTTTTCAGTAATTGGAAGACACCACCTGTGTAATGAGATGGATGAGATCATTCTACAATTAAATAGATATCTCGGATTCGCATTTTGGGAACAAAATTCTTGGTAAAGAGAGCTTCTCCCTAAAGTGGACCCGGGACGTGAATCTAGATTAGTCAAACTAATAGGTTTTGGATTAATTGCCTATTAAAATTTATCATGTGGTATTAAGAGTAACCATAATGAAATTGTAAGAAATATTTTCCTTGAATCCTTTCATTACTTGAATTGGTTTATATACAAACTAGGAGAATAATATTCTAACCTAAAATAGGAGATTTACACAATATACAAAATATGCTAACCTAAAATAGTAGACTACAAAATATTCTAATTAATATTTACATAATCTATCACACCCCCGCAGTCGAAACGGGAGGTTAACGAACGCTGAGACTGTCTCGAAAATCTCCAAATAAGACCTGTGGTAGTCCCTTGGTGAAAATATCGGCAATCTGATAGCGGGAAGGAACATGAAGGACACGAACCTATCCGCGCGCAACCTTCTCACGAACAAAGTGAATGTCCATTTCAATGTGTTCGGTGCGCTGATGTTGCACCGGATTTCCCGAAAGATAGATGGCACTCACATTGTCACAATATACCATAGTAGCCTTATGAATAGGACAATGTAATTCCAACAGAAGATTGCGAAGCCAGCAGGACTCGGAGACAACATTTGCAACCCCCCTATACTCCGCCTCATCACTCGAACGAGAGAGGATAGGTTGGCGTTTCGAAGACCACGATATCAAGTTATCCCCAAGAAAGACACAGTAACCAGACGTTGACCGACGTGTGTCAGGACAGCCCCCCTAATCCGCATCCGTGTAGGAAAGAAGGTCCGTAACTGAGGACGGATAAAGATGCAAACCATAGTCAAGTGTACCCTGAATGTAACGGATGATACGCTTAAGTGCATGCATATGAACCTATCGCGGGCACCTGTTGAATAGCATAAGAGATATCTGGCCTCGTGAAAGTAAGATACTGAAGGGCACCTGCGAGACTGCGATAGTGAGTCGGGTCATCATAAGGAGCACCCGATGTGCCGCTCACCTTCGGTTTAGTATCAACCGGAGTAGAAGTAGACTTAAAAGAAGACATCCCAGCTCGATCAATGTTTTCGGCATACTTGCGTTGCGAAAGAAACATGCCATCCTTATGTCGAGTGACATAAATGCCAAGGAAATAATTCAAAGGACCCAGATCCTTCATAGCAAATTCTGAGGCAAGGAGAGCCATAATGGAGCATTGGAGAGAATCTTAGGAAGCAGTAAGAAGAATATCATCAACACAAAGTAGCAGATATGCCATATCGGACCCCTTTTTGTAGATGAACAAAGAATTGTCAGATCTGCTGTTTAAAAAACCAAGAGAAGAGACATAAGCTGCAAAACGCTTGTACCATGCTCTCGGGGCCTGCTTAAGCCCATATAAGGACTTACGGAGTAAACATACATAATCCGGATGAGTGGGATCTCTGAAACCTAGAGGTTGATGCATATACACTGTTTCCTTGAGCTCACCGTGTAAGAAAGCATTCTTGACATCTAGCTGATGAATAGGCCACTTCTTTGATAGGGAAAGACTGAGAACGGTACAGATCGTAGCCGGCTTGACCATTGGACTGAAGGTCTAACCACAATCAATGCCAACCTGTTGAGTCTTACCATCACCTACAAAACGGGCTTTATGCCTCTCAAAGTCACCATTAGATTTTTCTTTATGAGTGAAAATCCACATAGAACGAATAACATTCACATTAGGTGGACGGGGCACCAACTCCCCTGTGTTATTTATAATAAGAGCATCAAATTCATCATCCATAGCCATTTTCCAATTCAGGTCGCGAAGGGCGGTCACAGGGTTACGAGGGAGAGGGGATTTCGTAACCATGGTATTTAAGTTAAATGTGAGTTTTGGCTTAAAAATACCATGCTGACTTCGGGTCACCATTCGGGACGGATTGGTAGAAGGGGGAGGCTGAGGTGACGGTGGGAGGGGACTGCCAGCAGAGGGGAGAGGGGCAGCGGGCTAGGTCACGGTGGAAGGGGACTGGGCAGTGGGCTGCTGGGTCACGGTGGGAGGGGACTGGGCAGCGGGCTGGGTCACGGTGGAAGGTGACTGGGCAGCGGGCTGGGTCACGGTGGGAGGGGGGGTAGTAGAAGCCAAGTGATGCAACCACAATGGGGAAATGCCATCGTCCAAAAATTCATACGTAATAGAAGTGGGAGAATGTAAATTGGAAAAGGCGAAGACATTCTCATCAAAAATCACGTGACGAGAAATAATGATTTTATGGGATGATAAATCATAATACTTATATCCTCTATGATTCGTAGGATACCCCAAAAAGACACACGGTGTAGACCGGGCTTGCAATTTGTGGATAGCATAAACACCCAAAAACCCAAAGATGAGAGTAAGATGACTTTCTGTGGTATAGCACTTGAAGAGAAGAAACGTGACCTAATAATTTACTTGGTAAAATATTAAGAAGATATGTTGCCATTTATAAGGCGTGAGGCCAGAACGAAGGAGGGAGAGAAGCATGAGCAAGAAGAGTCCGAGTGATATTATTGATAGAACGAATTTTTCTTTTGGCTTTCCCATTTTGTGAAGACGTATGTGGACAAGAAAGACGAAATGACATCCCATTAAACTCACAAAATTTCCCAAATTGACCATTATCATATTCCCTCCCATTATCACATTGGACATTTTTAATATGACGTTCAAATTGAGTATGAATGTGGGTTTTTAAAGCTAAGAATTTCGGATAAACATCAGATTTCTTAGCCAAAGGAAAAGTCCATAAAAACTTTTAAAAATCATCCATAAACAAAACATAATATCGATGACCCAATGAACTTAACACGGGAGAGGTCCACAAATCACTATGAATAATATCAAATGGCATCAAAGTTTCGGAAATAGAAGAATCAAACGGCAACTTAATGTGTTTACCAAGAACGCAAGAATGACAAATACTAGAAAGACTATATTTATTACATTCAATGCTTTTATTAACCCTAAGACAATCTAAGATAGAATTTTCCGGATGACCCAAGCGAGCATGCCAAAAAAAGGTTGATGGAGTGGTGGTTGGATATTTGATGGTGGTTGTTATACCCTATTTTAACCGAAGTCAAAATAGTTTACAACATCCCGATAATTCCGGGGTTAATTAAAGTTAGGGAGTTGCTACCTAATTATTTATGGTGAATTAGGGCACCTAAACTTCATTAAAGTAATCATCTAAAGTTAACTCCATTTAAGGTCTACGAAACTTAAGATTCTAGGTAAGGGTTCTATTAATCTAAAAGGAAGGTATTAAGCACTCTTTAAGATCCGTTAAAAGATGGTTAACCGACCGGACTTATGTTAATTAATTAAGGCTGAAAATGCAAGTATAATATTTTACATATTTAAGAAAATATCTTATAAGTGTTGCTAAGGTTATAGTAGAAATATAAACATACTGTTTTAAATAAAACTTGTAGAAAGGATAATAGTTTGCATAAAAAGACCTTAGTTATAAATAAACCAAAGGAAGCTTAAAAATCAAGTTTTATTTTGAAAATTACTTTATTGCATCCTTAAGCTAATTTACTCAAAAAAGAGGTTTAAAACTTTAGATTCGCAGAAATGAATCAAGGCTGAGACAAAACCGATTCTCAGCTTCCATAAAAATACATTCCCAGCTGACTTGTAATTTTAAAATTATACCAGAAATTTAAAGTCGAAATTTAGTAGGTGAACTCAATTAATGTATTGAAGGAAGCATTATTACTTTTTAAGACTTCACTAGAGTAATATTCCAATTATCCCCCTTTCTAAATCTAAAGCGTCCTAACCTCTAAGCTAAACAATCACAAGTTAAGAAAAAGCAAGACAAATAACCATAAGAGGAAGAAATAAAATGCAGCCATCATTCTCCCTCTGCTCCTCTCTTTTTCTTGCATTTTCAAGAGCTGAGAAGAATTGATGAAGAGGTGAATGTAGACTCTCGGTTTCCCTTTTTGTTTCTGTTCGGATATGCTCGAGAGAGCGAGAGAAGTGAATGCACATTCGAAGTCTAGTGACGGCATAGAGTCTCAAAACGAGACTGCTCGGGCAGTGAGAGTCTTTATGGAGACTCCGTTGTGCTCCAAAGTGTACATGTAAAGAATGAAGAAATAGAGATTAGCACTCATATAGGCACAAGTTGATTGAGACTGTAAATTTAAACTAAGTTGTCAGCCCAACATAAACTAAAACAAAACGCATGCTCGGATACTTAAGAGACAAAGGCAGAGGCAAATTTTAGTTTGAAAGACTTTGAACCGAAACAAAATTTACACATTTGTACACCCAATTTCTTATTAGGAACTAAAGAACAAAAGATCAGAAGATAGGCATATGAAGTTAAATCGTGTATAACTTTAGTTCTACAGCATAGGAATCATCATTACTTAGTATCCGTAATCAACTGTAAACACATAACTTCAAATGGATTATGCACAAATAGAAGTAGAAAGTAACAAGGTAAAACAGGGTGTAACTACTGAGGGTTACAGAAATCTAGAATTCTATCCACCGCAGATTCAGATTTAGATGACTCCATTTCAAAAAAAAAAAAAAAACTAATGCAATCTCCACTGGAACCGAATTTAAAATAGAAAAGGAAGAGGCAGAAATAGAAGTACTGAGCATTTCTAAAACATATTATCAAACTAGAAAGCACTAGATAGTCATTCTTTAAGCAAGAACATTTGAAACTATCTTGAACTAAAACAAAATGGGACTAACGCAGCTAAACCCGACAACAATATCATGCTTGGACAGGGAACATTTTGGAATTTAAAGCATATGATTCACAACCAATTTATATTAGCCAACTAACATAAACTATAGCTGAATCCTGCTAGCAATTATACCAAAACAGTGTACCATCTTAAACACATACATTAATCTCATCACAATTTGATCATGAGCCAATCCCACATTGAATGAACAGAAACTGAACCAGATTATGACCCCAAATTTCAAGGAAAGAATTCGAACATACAACTCATGATCAACTTGAAGATAAAGAAAGGTTCAAATTTTATAACTGGGAACAACAGTCAATTGTACTAACCTCTCTTCTAACAGGAGGGAGCTATGGGATCCAACAATTAACAAATCATACTAGACTCAGTTTCAACAAGGTATACATGCTTGACAAACAGACACAATATCATTCGGTACAGATTTGCCTTAATGCTACTAAACAAATGCAAACAAACAAGTGGTCTGACCATCATCAAACATTTGGACATAGTCCACAGACTCCATATTCCACCTAAGATAATTCAGGCCACAGAGATCCCATCATGATTTACAACATCATTTAGACTGGTTTATAGGATTTAAAACATATAAATCTAGGAGTTTGTAGCATGCTCTTATACCATAGTTAGCCTATTTTACGACATCGGACATAACTTCCTATTTTGCGACATCGGACATACAAAATTTATCGCAGCACCAACTTGAAACTAAAAGAACTTTAAACATGCAAATAGGGAATCCAAACACACATCAGAAATCAAAGCGAACCAAAAAAAAAAAGTGGAAGGAAGGGATTGCACTGACCTTTTTTAAGTGCAGTGAACGGGGTTTTAGTCTCCGATTTACACTCGAATACGACGAACGATTCGAACCTCAGATCGAAAACGAACCAAAAAGGCTTTATGTCCAGAAAATGTTCAAGAACAGATAAAAGTAATTTATCAAATCGTATAAAATTTAGGGGTAGGCAAATGGACCCAGAAAAAATCTCTTCCTTCGGCTGAAGACTTAGCGATGTATTTATAGGTGTAAAATTAAAGTCTAGGGTTTCGATTTGGGTGGGATTTGGAGTGATATCTGTTTGAAATCTGAAACCCTCTGTTTTGTATCCACGGCTTTTCAGATAAAGAAAAAAGTATTTTCGTTGTCTTGTGTTGACTCGATCGTTGAAGGTAGGAGAGAGAGAAAACTTGTATGGAAATGGCAAGACAAAATCTGCCATGGCTGAAAGCTAAAATGTTCTTATTTGGAAGAGGAAAGAGGTGAGAGAGAGGAGAGAGGGCTGAAGGGAAAGAGATATGCGGCGTGAAGGGTTTTAGGTTTTGTTTCAATTGATACAAAATAAACGGGCCGGTCGGGTAGTTTTAGGAGTGGGCTGGATCGGGTAATTTTAGGCGGGTAGTGGGATAATGGGCTGGTCACGAATTGGGCTGGTCAGGTTGTTAAAGGGTGTGGGCTAGGTCCGAAAATAAACATGTGGGCTGATTATTTGGGCCATTAATTGGCTGAAGATGAATCTTTCTTCCTTCCTTTTAAATATTCTTGGGCTTCTAACTTAATGACTAGTACAATGCACTATGTAAAGACACTTAATACGTGGAAAGTAAGGGTTTAATAAAGTATAATTAATTTAACGAGTATAAAATCCGAAAATGAAATGATGACGAGCCATTAAAAATTTGTGATAAAGTAATACTAGTAATGTTGATGGTAGAATAGTGAAAATGAAAGTAATGACATTAATAGTAGTAGCAATAAAAAATAATGGTGAAAATAAAGTGTTTATCTCGTCAATAAATTTAGAAGCCCAAAGAAATAAATAGGAATAAAGGAGGGACGAAATTGGGTGTCAACAGTGGTGACCGGATAAAGATCTCCCCGACTATGACACCGCATTAGTGGCATCCCCGTCTGAAAATCCTTCACAGAAAACCCATATGGATCAAAATCAACAAACACAGAATTATCAATAGTAAACTTCCGGACTGAGATTAAATTTTTAGTGAGTTTAGGAGCATGTAAGACACTTCGTAAGGATAAAGGGGGGTTTGGGGGAGGCAAACTAGTATGACCACAACCACGAATTGGAATCGAATGACCATTTCCCACAACAATACCATTATTTTGACTGCTCAAATTAAAATAAGACGAGAGATTACCGTCTGAGGATGTCATATGAGAAGTGGCTCCGGTGTCCATGTACCAATTTTGATCAGGCGGGTTCAGGGTCATGGTATGCATTGCGGACTCAATGTCAGTTGGAACATACGACTCGGGAGAAGCCACTGCCGCCGTGTAGAGCTGCTGAGCTGGAGGAGGGCCCAAAATACCCTGCTGTCGTGGCGGGACTGGCGGTGGACAAGCCCAAGAGGCTGGCGGTACGGGCAGGGGGGGGGGGGGGGGGGGGGGAGGAGCTGCCCAACGGGGCTGGAGGACCCACTGCCAGTGGCCAAACTGCTGCTGAGCGCCACTGCCGGCAGTCCACTGTTGCTGACCACCACTGCTTCGGGCAGAATTACCGCGGCCACCAGTGATTTTGCCGCTGCCTGAGCCGCGGTCCGAGCTCCCCTTACGGCCAGTTCCCGAATTTTGGCCGCGGGAATTTTTTGATTTCCCTCGGCGTGAGCTTGTGTTGTCCGAGGGGAGTGGCGCGTCGTCGACCCAGGCCACCATAGCCGAACCAGACCCGTGAGACACCATAGCCGCAAGTTCACGTTCTTCCAAAACAAGAGAAGACCGAGCCTCAATGAATGGGGGGAGCGGCTTTACATGGCGAATTTGTGTCCCAACCCCTTTGTACGCTTCAGTGAGACCCGAGACCAGTTGAAGAATAAGACGGCTATTCGTCACGGGAGCCCCGACGTTTTTCAGTTGATCGGCAAGGCTCTTGAGACGTTGACAATAGACGGAGGCATTGGGAAAATCCTCCATACGAGTCGTCGTGAATTCTTGTTCGAGAGTCAGCGCACGAGAAGTTTGATGATCTTGGAAGATATCACGCAAGCGGTCCCAAGCGTCCATGGTAGTAGCGTCTCGTTCGATGATAGTGTTTAACAAATCATTCGAAATTGTTGAATAAATCCATTGAAGCACGGTGGCGTCAATGGTGGTCCATAATTCAACTTCCTCATTAGTTTTGGGAGCCGGCTTCTCCTTACCTTTGGGTGGAGGTGATGTGATGAAGGACCTTGTGAGAACGAGCATGAATTTTGAAAAGCTCTGCCCAAGTACCGTATTGTGAGTTTTCCATCTCAAGAGTAACAGAGATGTGATTCTTGATATTGGAGATCACTAGGGCCGGGTGGAACGTGGGCTTAGCTGGGGTGGTAGGGGCGTCGGCCATGGGAAAAAGAGGAGAGGTAGGCGACGGCTTTAGTGAGGAAAAAAATAGGGATTAGGGCGTAGCGGAAGGAGGAAGAAGAAAGAAACCCTAATCTGATACCATGTAAGAAATATTTTCCTTGAATCCTTTCATTACTTGAATTGGTTTATATACAAACTAGGAGAATAATATTCTAACCTAAAATAGGAGATTTACACAATATACAAAATATGCTAACCTAAAATAATAGACTACAAAATATTCTAATTAATATTTACATAATCTATCAGAAATGTCTTAATAGTTGTTAGAATGTTTTGTTGGATTGCAAATTACAATAAAGGAAGATTTTCATTAGCTCCAATGTTGCATGTATGAACTCAGATGAATATTGTCAGTTGGTAGTAACATCTATATATTATGTAAGGACTAACATAGCATTTTTGTTAAAGGAGCATTCAATATGAAAGGGAATCACTTCATCTCTTAAAAGGGATGAAACTATGTGAAGCAATGTTTTATTGCTTCATATGTGACAATGTGCGCTTGAAAAAATAATTTGCAAAGTGGTCCCAATAATAAACGGTTGATTCTTTGAATCTCAATTATAAGGAGTTTGGATTAGTATTGACATTGAAGAGCCTTTTTTTTTTCTTACTTCTCTCAAACCAGGGTCTTAGAGAGTATATGACCTTATCAATTTTTTCTATCTAGGATTACGTAATAAGGATCGGATAGTCCCAATGCCATGAGTTCTATTGATATAAATTACTTAACTATCACTTTTTGGCGACTATCTTTTTAAATCAATTAGTTGACAAAATAGAAAAAAATTGTTTAACCTTCGAAAAAGATAAATAAATAGCAATAGTTAAATCATATCTAAATTAGATCATACATTTTAAACTTCAAAAAGGTAATACAGTAAAATGATTAAAAAAAAATACCAAAGTTCTTTTTAAGGAGTAAAACTTAATCTTGTAACACTAATTAAGGTGTTTGAGGTGTGTAATTTTGATTTCATTTGCCATATTTCACTTGCTTATGTGATGTCAGGCACAAGTGTTCAGCTTGTTATAAGCAGTATAAGAAGGAGCGTCTTATTTTGGGTTCGGATTAGACCATGGATGAGTAGAGTATGCCTGTCAACCGGTTCCGTGTAACCGGTTTTAACCGGTAACCGGACCGGTTAAACCGGAACCGGAACCGGAACCGGTATAACCGGTTAACCGGTTCCGGTTAACCGGATATTAGTTAACCGGTCCGGTTCCAAATTTTTGTTAACCGGAACCGGTTAAACCGGTTTAACCGGAACCGGACCGGTTAAACCGGTTAAACCGGTTAAAAAAAAAAAAAAAAAAAAAGAAAAGAGCCGTTGGACTTGGGCCTCGGTAATGGACCGTTGGCAACGGTCCATTTGCAAAAATGGCCGTTGCCAAACGGTCATTTTCTTAATTTTTGGCCCCCAAATTTTTTTTTTTAACACTTTAACCCCTCCCCCACCCCTATATAAACCCTTCTTCATTTTCATTTCAATTCACTCTTCTTCATCTTTCTCTCAAATCTCAATCTCTCAATTATAGTTACTTTGCAATAATTAGCCACAAAGTCTTATTATAGTTTGAACTTTCAATTATTAATTTTGCAATTATAATATTGTTGGTGGAGTTGGTGATTTTGCAACAATCCGAAGTAGCTTTGGTGGATTTGCAATTCTAGCCGCCTTCGCTTTGTTGGAAATTATTCCGGCAATTTGGTACCTTCGTTCCAACTCTATCTTTAATTTTTGCAATTTAATTCTAGCAATTTATTTTTCGAAATTTAATTTACGCAATTTAATTCTAGCAATTTATTTTTTGAAATTTAATTTACGCAATTTAATTTGTTGTAATTTATTTTATTGTGATTTAAATTATTTCTATTTAATAATGTCAAAGAGATTAAGACGTGGTGCCGGTAGTAGTAGTCGTACTGTTAGGGGTGCGCTTAATGAGGAAACATTTGTGGAAGAAACACCTAATTTAGGTATTGATGTTGGTGGAAATAATCCACTTTTAGGTCATGAGGCAATGCAACAACATTTTACCGACACTTTTAATGAAGACTTAGATGATGATGATGATGATGAAACACAACCCCCCGAAAATCCTATAGGAGATACAGGTCCTGCACAATCACATACACAAGACAAACCGCCTAGAACTCGTAGGCCAACAGCTAAAGTTTGGAAATTTATGACTAAGGATAGGGAAAATCAATCAGTTACATGTACCCTATGTGGACAAGTATTTAGTTTTAAGCAAGGAACTGGTAAGGATGGTGGAACGGGTACACTAAATGCTCATATGAGAACCAAACATATGGATGTTTGGGGAGAGCAAACGGGTTCAAATGTGGGGGGGATTCAAATGACGATAGACCCACGAACTGGTAGAAATTTTAAGTATGACAAGAAAAAAGAACGCGTAGAAGTAGCTAAAATGGTAGCTTATGATTGTTTACCATTTTCCTTTCCCTCGGGTTTAGGGTTTGTTACTTACATTCAACGTTGTTATAACCCGTTATTTGAGGGTATTCCTAGAAGTACTTGTAGAGCCGATGTTATAGATTTGTTTAAAAAATATAGATTTTATTTGCGTCATGTATTTAATTCTTTAAATTGTAATGTTTGTCTTACCGCTGATTTGGGTCTTAGTATTAACCATTTAGATTTCTTTGCTATTACATGTCATTGGGTTGATGACAACTGGGTTATGCAAAAAAGAATTATAGCTTTTTTATACGACGAAGGAAAAGGTCGTCACGATGGAAAATTTTTAGCCGATTCAATGTCTACTATAATGAGATTTTTTAACATTTATAGAAAAACACTTTGTATTGCTTTAGATAATGCTTCTAATAATACAAAGGCAATTGGTCTTTTAAAAAGAGAAATAAACCCTCCTCTAAGAAATATTTTTCATGTAAGATGTAGTTGTCACATTTTAAATTTAATTGTTAAAGATGGTCTTATGCATTTTGATGATTCTGTTCAAAAAGTTAGAAATGCTGTTGCGTTTCTTTTTTGTAATGCTAATAGGGGAAGAATTAGAGATTTTAAGAATGCTTGTGTGGAAAATAACCTTAGACCTAGGAAAATTCAAGTAGAAATTGAGACTAGGTGGAACTACACTTACATTATGCTACAACAAGCATATGAGTATAGGATTCCCATACAACAAGTTCACAACAAATATAATATTGATAGTGAGGATTGGTTAACTTATAGGCATTGGGAAGATGTTAAAGAATGTATTGAACTCTTAGAAAATTTTTATAATGCAACTCTTGCTTTTTCTAGACAATTCTATCCCACGGTAACCGGAATTTTAGCCTACTTAGCGGAAATAGCTAGAGTTTTACAAGAGTATAAATATAAACCCGATTATCAAGTGGCTATTTTTGAAATGATAATCAAATTTAAGAAGTATTTTTTTCCCATCCCAACTTTATTTATATTGGGTTCTCTTTTAAATCCTTGTTTAAAAGTGTCTTATACTAAAAATTTGGTTAGTCAAATTTATACATTTTTAGAAATTGAAGAGGGAGTTCAACCATCTTTAGCTGAAGCCGATCTCGCTATTGATGATGAGTTTAGAAGAGTTTTTACTCATTATTCTAGTTTGGAAGAACGTGCTACACCAGTTGCTCCACGCCCTACTACTTCTCATAGTAGCAAAAAGGGCTTGTCGGGTTTAAAAGTTTTACATTCACAGCCTCTATCTTCTTCTACTGCAAACTTTGATGAATTTAACTTTTATTTGATGCAGCCAAATGTGGATATCAGCCAACTGGATGAGGTGGACGTCTTAGCATGGTGGAAGAAGTACAAGGCAAGCTATCCGATACTTTCAAGAATGGCTCGAGATATCCTTACGGTTCAAGTATCAACCGTGGCTTCGGAGAGCGCATTTAGCCAAGGAAGACAGCAAATTGGAGACCATAGACATTCATTATCCGGCTTTAGCTTGCAAGTACTAGTGTGCATTCGAGATTGGATTAGATCGGAGCGACGCAACCAAAACTCAGAAGCGGAGCAAGGCGAAGACGAAGAAATTGAAGATTTGATAGCTAGTGGACCGGACCAAATGGAAGACTTTGAAGATATTTCCATGACCGAATATGATGTGGGGGAAATTAACGAAATGGTTCAAAATTGGTGATTTTATTATTCTACTATTTTTGTATAACTCATGTATTATTTGCAAGTTAAAAAAAATACAACTTGCAAATAAATGTTATCCAAGAATGAATAAAATATATGGCTCATTGAGCTTTCTTCTATTTATTTGTGTTTATATTTTTACTTTTATTAAGTTAGGAATATACCTAAAATATACTAAGAATATACTTAAGTTATATAGTATACTTAAACATATATAAGTATATATAGTATATATAGAAAAAATAGTATATATAGTATATAAGTATATATAGAAAAAATAGTATATATAGTATATATAGTATATTCTTAGTATATTTTAAGTATATATAGAAAAAATAGTATATATAGTATATAAGTAAGTATATATAGTATATAGTATATAAGTAAGTATATATAGTATATAAGTAAGTATATATAGTATATAAGTAAGTATATATAGTATATATAATAAGTAAGTATATATAGTAAGTATATATAGTATATATATTAAGTTATACACATATATAAGTATATATAGTATATAAGTATATATATTATATAAATATATATAGTATATATTGTATATATAGTAGATATGTATATAAGTATATATAGTATATATATTAAGTTATACACATATATAAGTATATATAGTATATAAGTATATATATTATATAAATATATATAGTATATATTGTATATATAGTAGATATGTATATATAGTATATATATTAAGTTATACCTATATATCTATTAAGCTATCCTATATATAGTATATAGTACATATATATAGTATATATATTAAGTTATACATATATTTAGTATATATATTAAGTTATACATATATATAAGTATATATAGTATATATATTAAGTTATACATATATATAAGTATATAGAGTATATAGTACATATATATAAGTACATATAGTATATATATATATATATATATATTAAGTTATACATATATATAAGTATATAGTACATATATATAAGTATATGTAAGTTATACATATATATGTGTATGAAAAGCATTATTCTGTATTGCTGACTTGCTGTTAGGCTGTTAGTCAGTAAATATTTAAACTTTAATTATAAAATTGTATAACATATGTAAATATACCTACAATATACAAATAAATACTATAATATATATATATAATACAAAAAAAAAAAAAAAAAAAAATTTAACGAGTCCAAACCGGACCGGTTCCGGTTTGGACCTTCAAACCGGTTAACCGGAACCGGTTAAACCGGAACCGGTTAGGCGGTTCCGGTTTTGGAACCGGAACCGGCCGGTTTCCTAACCGGTTACCGGTCCGGTTCCGGTTGGAACCGGTTGACAGGCATAGAGTAGAGTACTTTTGATTGGGTCAAAATTCTATGTGGATCAATACGTTGACCATATGTGGACCAATACGTTGAGGTCATGTGTTTAATTAGAATTTAATTAAATGTCATATGATTAAGCCATTAATGGAGGGGCAATTTTAAACTCAAAAATAACATCTTAAGGGAGAATTTGATTCAATAGGTGGAAGGATGATATTTTTAAGTCATTACTAATACATCATACATTAAAGATATTTTTTACCTTTTCGGTTTATTTAATAATGTACATAGAAGACATAATAAATGAAAAGTATAAGGTGAAGAAAAAGGTAATAGATCTTGTGGGGGTGGGCGGATGAAGGAAAACGGTGAAAACAGTATGCTGTTTATGTTTTTACTATTTTAAGTGTTATTTATTTAATGAAGTAAATAGAAAACATATAAGAAATATTAATACAAACTAAATCTAGGCCTTTGAAATATTTACTACACACTTGACATTCATCCAAGTAATCATTGAGAATTACTAGATATTGCCTTACTGGAGTGGGGCTCTCATCGTGTTGAATGCTCTCCACATTTTGGACATTTTGAGGGACATAAAAAAAAACTGAAATATAATACTAGAGGAACATAAAATGCAATTGAGGGGTGGAAAATAAAGGGGAATAAAAGAAGGATTTTTATAGTTGGTGTGAGGTATTTTTGCAAGATAAAATTTGGTAATCTTGTAAATAGTCTTCTATATATATTGACTTATATTAGATTTGATCAGAAGACAAAATTAGACCAAAATCTATCGAGCTTAAAAACTTTCAAAAAATATTAACTTAGTAAGAAAATCAATATGATAGAATGGGTAACTAAATTATTATTATTATTATTATTATTATTATCTCTCCATTTTTACGTATTGAATTGGTGGTTTGTGAAGGGCATAAATGTCCATGAACATTATAAGGATATTTTGGTAATTTTAACTTTTCAACTTGAAGCTTTTAACTTTTATAATAAATATAAAATATTATTCTGATGAATGTTACAATTCAATTATAATTTGCTTCAGCCATCTTCGTTTCTAGTGTGGGTGTATTTGGAATTTTAAAATAATAATATATCATGATCGTTTATTAATATCCATTATCCCATGATCTAACTTGGTCGTCACATTCATTTAACCATTCTCCCATTCAACCACTTTCTTCCCAACTACTCAAACACTAAAATATCCACCAACCCATGTTCTCACATATTGTTCATCAATTTTATTCCCTTACTAACACCTGATTTATTCTATGGGAGGTTCTTCACGCCTGTAAATATGTGTCATTCTACCTTGTAATGATGAGTGAAAATATGGTGGAGTGCATGAAAAATTGAGGTTAGTTTTGTGGAAAGGGAGAACTTTATTTTGTTGAAGATGTTTTTTTGTGGTGGAGCTTTGTACCAAAAATTAGTCCAGAGTTGATGTGGTAGGGACGTTGTGTCCTAGAAGGAACAAGTGAAGAGTATTATTGCTGAATCGGTGAAGATTCGACACATTAAGCTTGAATCTACTTAAAGAAAACGAGATATCCACTTCTCAGCTTAAAAAAGTTATTTATTTTCCGAACACAACCGTCTTATTGTGTTATTTTACGTGGCTCTGTATCAATATCAAAGCTATATGCAATGCAACTGTCCTTTTATCTTAGATTTGATATGCTATTCTTTCAGCTATTGAATTGTTTTATTTCTTGGAAAATTGTATAAACCGTAAAAGTGTGTCACTTGCAATATTCCACCATTTTATGTGGAATAGCAGAGGATAATGTATTCCAAGTTAAAGCCATCATCGTTAGTTTATGCTTCTGTAAACTCGGGCACGTCAATTGTCTGTTTTTGATTCGCCAGACTTCAAGTGTCACTCTCTTGCACACCTCTGTTTTTATATGTAAAGAAAATAACAGGGATGAAACAATTAAGAGAAAATAATTCATGCGAAAATAACCTTTTTGTTTAGACATTTTCGGTAAAATGTGAATCCAGGACTTTTCTCTTTTCAAGAAAATGAAATCAGCCAAGTAAAGGATTATTAGCAGGTTGCCAGCATAACCTATATGTTTGTGACAGATTTAGAATATTATGTAATTAGGTCATCCAGATTGACTTTTGTGCAATGAAAGTGTAAGCTAAGTGGATGAGAAGTTCAACTACACAGGTCCTTACTTAACAAACAAAATCCTCGCATGCGTTCGTAAAACATATATATATAGCAATAGACTTAAAGACAATCCCTCATCCGAATCACATTGAACTCTTTATATATTTTCTTTAATCTTCTAAGATCTGGAGAAAAATGGCTCAGCGTTACTGCTTATCCTCCCTCTTAGTACTTGCATTTCTCAATTTATTTGCCATTTATGGAAGCATAACTGGTGCCACTGCACGCCACCTTCTAGAGACTCCCCTCCCTGAGATTCCTAAACAAGAACTTCCGAAAGTTCCAACCTTGCCAAAGCCCGAGCTACCAATTGTCCCAAAACCCGAGTTACCAGCTTTGTCAAAGCCTGAGCTACCAGCTGCCCCAAAGCCCAAGTTACCGACATTGCCAAAGCCTGAAATGCCAAATGTACCAAAACCCGAGCTTCCTGCTATGCCGAAGCCTGAGATTCCAGCAATGCCGAAACCTGCGTTTCCTCCCTTGAAAAAGCCAGAAATTCCAGCAGTGCCGAAGAATGAGGTTCCACCAACTATGAAAAAGCCTGAAGTTCCAGCTGTGCCAAAGCCTGAGATTCCGACAATACTAAAGCCAGAAATTCCAGAACTACCAAAGCCAAAAGTCCCAGAGCTTCCAAAGGTAGAAGCCCCAGTTCTCCCAAAGCCTGAGATCCCGGCTGTGCCAAAGCCGGAGATTCCAGAACTATCAAAGCCAAAAGTCCCAGAGCTTCCAAAGCTAGAAGTCCCAGCTGTGCCAAAGCTTGGGATCCCGGCTATGCCAAAGCCGGAAATTCCAGAATTACCAAAGCCAAAAGTCCCGGAGCTTCCAAAGCTAGAAGTCCCAGTTGTATCAAAGCCTGAGATCCCGGCTATGCCAAAGCCAGAAATTCCAGAATTACCAAAGCCAAAAGTCCCAGAGCTTCCAAAGCCAGAAATCCCGGAACTACCCAAACCAACTTTTCCTTCATTTTCTCCACCACACAAACCCTCTACTCCTTGAGTAAATTATATGCTACTGTCTCTCCATTACAAAGTACCCAACTGATGTTTTGGAATTTCCATCTCAGTCTATGAAGTTTGCAGCATATGGGCGATGACATGGAGATGTTTGGCAGAACACATTGGATATTCTCTACTAGGAGTAGAAATTGTAATTCTTTTATAGTATTTGAATTGGATGTACCATGTTTGACTTTTTATTATGGTATATGAGTGTTTTATATGCTTTCTATATATACAGTGTAATAAAGCTAATGATCTATACTACTTTGCTTTAGTTTCTATCATTAGCCATCTCTGTTTGTCCACTCTTTTCCTCTCCGTGTTTCTTTCCTAATTTATAGTAACCAATTTCTTACATCACGTTTGTCCACTCATGTTGTTACCTCTCTACAGAATTACTGATTATTTAAGCTTTGGTTTGCGTGATTGCAATAATAATTAGCTTTATTTCTGATCAGAAACCTTTGATTTGGGAAGAACAATACATTGAGTCAGGATCAAAGATAAGAAAATCTAATGGTATTGCTGATCTTGCTCTAGGCGTGGAAACAGAACTGGGGCTTCGGTATTTTTCTATATGGTTGAATGGCAGCAAGAAAGAACTGGAGCACTAATTTCTCTTTCTTTTATTTGATTCTCTTGAGAGATAATCTTACATAGAGCTCAAGGTCAGACATTTTCTCTATTTTGTCAACTAATTTATTTCAAAAAGTAGTTACCAAAAAAGTGGTAGTCAAGTAATTTATATCAGTAGAACTCATGGCATTGAAATTATGCGGCTCTTATTACATAATCCTAGACAGAAAAAATTGATGAGATTATATACATCCTGTTTTGGGAGAAGTAAGAAAAAAATCTCTTAAAATGTCAATACTAATCCAAACTCCTTAAAGTTGATATTCAAAGAACCGACCGTTTGTATTGGGATCACATTGTGAATCATTGTTTGAAGCACACATTGCATGAAGTGCCTGCCTTCACAGGTGAAGCAATAATCCATTGCTTCAAATAGCGTCATCCCTTTAACTGACGAAGTGATATCTTTTAATACACTGGATGACCAAATGCTCCTTTAGCAGAAATACTATGTTAATCCTTGGATAATATATAGATGTTACTACATTCTTACTATATTTATCTGAGTTCATACATGCGATATTCGAGCTAATGAAAATTTTACTTTGTCGTGATTTGCAATCCAACAGAACATTCTAACAACTATTAAGACATTTTATTATGGTTACTCTTAATAACCACATGATAAAGGCTTTAATAGGCAACTCAGTGCCTTTTTTTTTATTATAACCATCTAGTATTCAGAATCTTTCAGCTCGATTAATTTAGATTCATGCTGCATAGGTCCATTTAAGGGGGAAACTCTCTTTATCAAGAATTTCTCCACTCCCAAGGCGTGAAGCCGAGATCTCTGAGGAGCTCATCCATCCCATTACACCAGTGGTGACATCCAATTAATTATCTATAGAAAAATAATATCTATTTAATAATAATACAAAATATCTTACATAAGCTTTATAATCTTATCATTTTTTCTGTCTAGGATTATGTAATAAGGGTCACATAAGTTTTATTGATACAAATTACTTGACTACCACTTTTTGGTGACTGCTTTTTAAAACTAATTAGTTGATAACATAGAAAAAATATTTCACCTTTGAAAATCGTAAGGAGGTAGCGATCATTAAATCATATCCAAATTAGATCATACCTTCTAAACTTAAAAAAAGGTAAAATAGTTTAAAGATTAAAAAAAATCATGGTTCTTTATTCTCTCTTGCATCATTGTCATTTTTACCTATATAATAGGGACCACCATTTCATTTTGCTCTCTTCTCTATTTAAATCCAATGTTTTGCTCATTTTTTTCGCACACTTTTGCATGATACGTTCATTTGCTACTTCTCTTCAAACTACTTAGAAACCACTTACAGAGTTTTCAACTTTTATTTTCACCACCTTCCATCAATTCAATTCCCTCATTCTCTTACTTCAACTCTCTTTTTCCTCTCTCTTTCTCTACATTCTTTTGTCTTTAATACAAGTGGGATTTGGTTCTTGTGACTCTTTCTTCATTTTTCCTCGTTGATCTTGGTCAAATCTTCTTCTCTACTCTTTTCTGTGATTACGAAACACTTTATTTTTTGTGAGTATGGTCAGTTCAGAGGCTAGATACTCGTAGATGTCGATGTGCTCACCAGTTATGTTATTGAAAAACTACTACGCCTCAACTATTTTATACTTCTATTTTTAATGATTGTTACTCTTTGAGAAATTGTGCTTGTCCACTTTTCTTTTGATATGGGTGTGTAAGATTTTTTGCTTTGGTTGACTATTTTTAGTCATGGTTTTCTTTTATTTTTTTGTGTTTTTCAGATTTGAATTTGTCATTCTTAATTACATGGTTAAAAGAGGTTTCCATCGAACATGTGAGGTATTTCCCGAAGAAATTATTGCTAATCAAAATCATGTTGGTAAGCATCTGCTTTTAGTCACAGTGATTGAACTTCAAGCACATAGTCTGAACTTCAACCACTGTGTCTAAAAAGAGATCTTACCAATAGGATTTAGATTAGCAATAATTTCTTCGGCGAATACCTCGACGATTCGATGGAAATCTCTTTTAGCCATGTTATCAAGAATGACAAATTCAAGTCTGAAAAACACAAACAAAATAAATAAATAAATAAAAAAAACCATGACTAAAAACAGTTAACCAAATGAGAAAATCATATTTACCTAGATCAAAAGTGGACAAGCACAATTTATCAGGAGTAATGTTAAAAATAAAAGTATAAAATATTTGAAGCGCAATAGTTTCTCAATAAAATAACTAGTGACACATCAAAATCTATGAGTATCTAGCCTCCGAGCTAACCTTACTCACAAAAAATAAAGTGTTTCGTAACCATAAAAAAGAGAAGAGAAGAAGATTTGAGCAAGAATGAATAGAAAAAATGAAGAAAGAGTCTCAAGAACCAGATTCCACTCAGATTACAAACAAAAGAATGCAGAAAGACAGATGAAGTAAGTGAGAGAATTAAATTGATGTAAGGCGGTGGAAATGAAAGCAGAAAACTTTGTAAGGGGTTCCTAAGTTAAGCTTGAAGAGAAGTTGCAAGTGATAGTAACATACAAGTGTAAGGGGAAAAAAAAAAAAGAGCAAAACATTAAATTACTACCTATTAGAAGCACGAGTTGGGTCCTTCTTCGTCGTCCGTTGATGGGCCCCATAAAAATAAAAAAAAATGGGCCCCATTAAAATAAAAATAAAAACTTTTGAGCCCCATATTAAATAGGCCCTAAAAATAATTGTGGATCACATATATATTAAACAACTAATATTTTTTAAAAATTGTGGGCCCCATATTAAATACCAACCAGTATTATAAAAAAAAAAAGTGGAACCCACTACATCCAAACTCACGTGAAAAAAAAAAAGTGGACCCCATATTAACAAAATCAAGCAATATTAAAAAAAAAAACAATGTTAAAAAAAATTGTGAGCCCATATTAAACATCAACTAGTATTAAGAAAAAAAAAAAAAAAAAAAAAAGTGAAACCCACCACATCCAAAAACAAAATTGTGGACCCCATATATATTAAACAACAACTAATATTTTAAGAAACATTATGGGCCCCATATTAAACACCAACCAGTATTAAAAAAAAAAAAGTGAAACCCATATTAACAAAATCAAGCAATATTAAAAAAAAAAGTGAATTCCATATTTAAAAAACAAACAATGTTAAAAAAAAAAAATTGTGGGGCCCATATTAAACACCAACCAGTATTAAAAAAAAAAAAGTGAACTCACCACATCCAAACTCACGGGAAAAAACAAGTGGACCCTATATTAACAAAATCAAGCAATATTAAAAAAAGAAGTGAATCTCATATTAAAAAAACAAACAATGTTGAAAAAAACTTTTGGGCCCATATTAAACAGGCTCATAAAAAAAAATTGTGGACCACATATATATTAAACAATTACTAATATTTAAAAAAATTGTGGGTCCCATATTAAACACCAACCAATATTAAAAAAAAAAAGTGTAACACACCACATCCAAACTCACGGGAAAAAAAGTGGACCCCATATTAACAAAATCAAGCAATATTAAAAAGAAAAGTGAATCTCATATTAAAAAAATAAATAATGTTAAAAAAGAATTATGGGCCCATATTAAACACCAACTAGTATTAAAAAAAAAAAAAAAAAAAAAAAAGTGGAACCCACCACATCCAAACTCACGGGAAAAAAAAGTGGACCCCATATTAACAGAATCAGGCAAAAAAAATTATGGACCCCATATATATTAAACAACAACTAATATTAAAAAAAAATTGGGCCCCATATTAAACACCAACCAGTATTAAAAAAAAAGTGGAACCCACCACATCTAAACTCACGGAAAAAAAAAGTGGACCCCATATTAACAAAATCAAACAATATTAATAAAAAAAAATGAATCCCATATTAAAAAAACAAAAAATGTTAAAAAAAAGTCTTAGAAAATCAAACAATTAAATCAATAATGATGGACTCATTGCCACATGCGTATCAACCCATTAGTAGGAGCAAATGAAATTATTGTACAGCAACATACTTAAAATACTTATATTTTAAAATAAGATAGAATTTAATTACTTTTTCATTTTTTCCTTAGTCTAATAAATGTGAAAAGAGATTAATATCAAATGGAGATCAAAGAATGAATAAGGTAAATTAGTCAAATTATAATTCTAATTCACGTTTCCTTAAAAAAACCATGCAAAAGACAACATGACAAGTAAAATGAGTTAAACCGAGAATATTTACCAAAAATTAAAGAATAGCATTTCTTCGTTTAAATAGAAAGTTAATTTCTACTTTGTTTCGTTTCAAACATGTAAAATTAATTTAATAATTTGAATTAGAATTATCCAAATCAAAATTTGATAAAAAATAATAAGTATTTTACACTTTTAAATTAATCGAATTAAAATTGAAAGTATCAACTGATGCTTAAATATTGCTATTATTTTATCTCAAACAGAGGAAAATAGTTTTCTTTTAAACAAGTCTTCTGTTTTAAAAAGTATTAATAAATTTTCGTAGCAAACACGAATAAAATAAAGTTTTAGATACGGAGCACAAACTACAATGTTAAATTAACCGTATTTTGAACATAGTGTCTATAGATATATATATATTATCACTATCTAAACACGATTAAATATACATAGATACACTATAATACGAAGTGTTGGGCCCGTGCGCAGCACGGACATAAGCCATCTAGTTTAAATAGAGAAGAGAAATGGTGGTCCCTAGTGTACCTACAAAAATGATACAGTCAGAGAAAACAGGACCTTGAATTTTTATTTTTATTTTTATTTTTTATCATTTAACTATTTACTTTTTTAAAGTTTAAAAGGTCTGATCTAATTTAGATATGATTTAATTGTTGCTACTTACTTGTGATTTTCGAAGGTCAAACATTTTTTCTATTATGACTAATTAATTTTAAAAAGTAGTTATAAAAAAAATGATAGTCAAGTAACTTGGAAGAATTAGCTATAGGTGACCTTTTAGTTGTGAAATTAGTATAGATGACTCATGGGACCACTTGAAAGCAAAACTCAATTAAATTTGGGATTAACAAAAATTGGGGTTCAAAATGTATTTTTTCAAACTTGTTAATCTTTTACAAAATATAAAAAGACTCCAACTTAATCCAAAAAACCCACCAACCCCTTTTTCCTTCGCCCCCCCCCCCCCCCCCCCGCCCCACACCCCCCCCCCCAAATTTATTTTTTTTCTTTTTAAAAGTTTTGATTTTTTATTTGCTTTTTCACCGGCCACCCCCCTCCTCCCACCCCTCCCCCGTCCCCCACCATTGTTTTTTAATTTATTTTCTTTTTACCAGCCGCCCCTTCTCCTCCTCCAACCTCTCTCTCCCCCCCCCCCCCCTCCAATTATTATTATTTTTAAAAAAACAATGATTTTCTTTATTTTTCTTTTCATCCCCCTCCTCCTCCTCCCAACCCCCCCCCCCCCCTCTCCCCCCCTAAAAACAAATTTAACCGGTCCCCATCCCTTCCCCCCATTTTTTTTTTTAAATTTTGATTTTCTTTATTTGTTTTTTCATCCCCTCCCCCCCCCCCCCCCTCGAAATTTTTTTACCAGCCCCCACTCCTCCTCCTCCCCCTCCAAAAAACTTTTTAAAAGTTTTTCTTTTTGTTTTATTGCACCCCCCCCCCCCCCCCCCCACCCTTCCGAAAAAAAAAGTTTTGATTTTTTTGCACCACAACACCCCCCCCCCCCCCCCCCCCCACAAAAAAAAAAGATTTTTCTTGAAAAGAAGTTTTGATTTTTTTTTTTGTTTCTTACTTCCCCCACCCACCCAAAAAAATTAAATTTGTTTTTTAAAAATAAGTTTTGAAAAGTTTTTTTTTTTGGTTTTTTGCAACCCCCCCACCCCCACTCCTAATAAAAAATTTTGAAAGGAAGTTTTGAATTAATTTTTTTGGTTTAGGAAAAGTTTGGATAAAATCCAAGTTGTTGTTGTTGTTAGGTGTTTGTAGTGAAATACATGATTTTTCTGTTGTTGTCTTGGTATGGTTCAGGGTTTAGGAAAATATATCCAACAAATAATTTTTTTGTTCTTGTCCTGGTATTTATCTGGTTCTACTTGTAGAAGATAACCAACAGATTTGTAGTTGTTGCAACAAGTTCTACACTTCTTGCAACAAGTAGACAATCTATTGCAACGACTCACTAATCTGTTGGACATAACTTCAGTTATTTGCTTCTGTTTGTAAAAGATATCCAACAGATTTTTAGTTGTTGCAACAAGTTCTACACTTGTTGTAACAAATAGACAATCTGTTGCAACAACTACAAATCTGTTGGACATAGCTTTAGTTATTTGGTTCTGTTTGTAGAAGATATCCAACAGATTTTTAGTTGTTACAGTAACAAGTAAACAATCTGTTGCAACGACTCACTAATCTGTTGGACATTGCTTCAGTTATTTGATTCTGTTTGTAGAAGATATCCAACAGATTGTTAGTTGTTGCAACAAGTTCTACACTTGTTGTAACAAGTAGACAAGCTGTTGCAACAACTACAAATATGTTGGACATAGCTTCAGTTATTTGGTTCTGTTTGTAGAGAATGTCCTACAGATTTGTAATTGTTGCAAAAAGTTCTACACTTGTTGCAACAAGTAGACAATCTGTTGCAACAACTATAAATCTGTTGGACATAGCTTCAGTTATCTGGTTCTGTTTGTAGAAGATATCCAACAGATTTTTAGTTGTTGCAACAAGTTCTACATTTGTTGTAACAAGTAGACAATCTGTTGCAACAACTACAAATCTGTTGGACAAAGCTTCAGTTATTTGGTTCTGTTTGTAGAGGATATCCTACAGATTTGTAATTGTTGCAACAAGTTCTACACTTGTTGCAACAAGTAGACAATTTATTTATGAATTAGCAAATATTGAGGAAAGATATAGTCCAAACTGACTATCAATCCTCAAAAAGAGATGAAGAACAGAGCCAAGAAGTAGTATATACAAACAATTGCTTAAATTATTATAAAAATTAAAAAAATATGTCGCAACAGATCATACACTTGTTGAAGAAGTTGCAACAAGTTACTAATGCGTTCCAACAAGTAACTAATCTGTTTAAACAAGTTACTAATTTGTCTAGACAAGTTGCCTAAATGATTGCAACAAATCATACATTTGTTAAAGAAGTTGCAACAAATTACCAATCTGTTTCAACAAGTTACTAATCCGTTCCAACAAGTAACTAATATGTTTAAACAAGTTACCAATCTGTTTCAACAGATAGTACAATTATGGAAGAAGTTGCAACAAATTACTAATCTGTTTCAACAAGTTACTAATCCGTTCCAACAAGTTACTAATCTGTTGCAACAGGTCATACAGTTGTAGAAGAAGTTGCAACAAATTACTAATGATTTTAGTAGATATATATATTGATCACTAAACATAGTTGATTTCCATTGTTTATCACTAAATATGGGTGAATCAAGTAGTTCACACCAATTCACTCTAATGATCACTCCATTTAGTGTATATTGGACTTAGTTGATCATCTATCCTGACTCAAAACACCATCAAATTGCTTAAGTATATATATTGATCAATAAATATGGTTGATTTCCATTGTTTATCACTAGATATGGGTGAATCAAGTAGTTCACATCAATTCACTCCAATGCTCACTCTGTTTAGTGCGTATTGGACTTAGTTGGTCATCTATCCTGCCCCAAAACACCATCAAATTGCTTAAGTATATATATTGATCAATAAATATGGTTGATTTCCATTGTTTATCACTAAATATGGTTGATTTCCATTGTTTATCACTAAATATGGCTAATTCCCTTTATTGATCACTAAATATGGTGAACCAAGTAGTATTTGTTGCAGCAAGTGTAGTATCTGTTGCAACAAGTGTATTATCTATCAGAACAACTGTAGTATCTGTTGCAATAACTGTAGTATCTGTTGCAGCAACTGTAGTATATGTTACAGCAATTGTGGTATATGTTGCAGCAACTGTTGTATCTGTTCTAAGAATACACTTAGAATTGCCCATCTAATCCATGAAATTACTATCTAATCCATTAAGGATGTTAGTAGATATATATATATATATATATATATATATATATTCATCACTAAATATCGTTGATTTCATTTGTTTAACACTAAATATGGGTGAATCAAGTAGTTCATATCAATTCACTCTAATAATAACTCGATTTATTGCATACTTACTTAGTAGGTTATCTTTCCTGACTCAAAATACTAGCAAATTGATTAAGTATTATATATTGATCACTAAATATCGTTGATTTAATTTGTTTATCACTAAATATGGTGAATCAAGTAGTTCACATCAATTCACTCAAATGATCACTCGATTTAGTGCATACTGACTTAGTAGATCATCTTTCCTGATTCAAAATACATCAAATTGATTAAGTATTATACATTGATCATTAAATATAGTTGATTTCCTTTGTTTATCACTAAATATGAGTGAATCAAGTAGTTCACATCAATTCACTCTAATAATCACTCGATTTAGTGCATACTAACTTAGTAGATCATCGTTCCTGACTCAAAATACTATCAAATTGATTAAGTATTATATATTGATCACTAAATATTGTTCATTTCATTTGCTTATCACTAAATATGGGTGAATCAAGTAGTTCACATCAATTCACTCTAATGATCATTGGATTTAGTGCATATTCCTGACTCAAATTACCATCAAATTGATTAAGTATTATCTATTGATCACTACTTATCATTGATTTCCTTTGTTTATCATTAAATATCATTGATTCCCTTTGTTGATCACTAAATATGCGTGAATCAAGTAGTATCCATTGCAACAACTGTAATATCTATTGCAACAAGTGTAGTATCTGTTGCAACAACTGTAGTATCTGTTGCGGCAAATGACATAGTTGTTGAACAAGTCCTTACTCTTGTTGGATAAAACACAACAAGTTACCCACTTTCTACAACAAGTCACTCCACTTGTTGGAAAAACCCCAACATGTAACTTAGTTGCTGCAACAAGGCCTGTCAATTGTTGCAACAGATTGCTTATTTACTGAAAATCTTTTAGTAGTTCGATAAAACACAAGTTACAAGTTGTTGCAACAAGTCCTGTTACTTGTTGGATAAAACCCAACAAGTTACAGAGTTGTTGCAACAGATTCACTACTTGTTGAAAATTGTTCAGCAATTTATTAACAAAAAATACACACATTTGTGATTTGAACACGATCAACATATCATATAAACTAAGTTCACAAGCACCAAGAATAGAGATTACCATTCTAAAAAAGAATAACATTAAAATGTCATAAAATTCCAACAAATAACTATTATTACAACACAGTGCAATTAACAACTATGAAGCATTTCGGCTTGGACAACAACTACAAATCTGTTGGATATTTTCTACAAACAGAACTAAATAACTGAAGCTATGTTCAACAGATTTGTAGTTGTTGCAACAGATTGTTTACTTGTTGTCATAAGTGTAGAATTTGTTTCAACAACTATAAATCTGTTGGATATCTTCTATAAACAGAATAAGATAAATACCAGGACAAGAACAAAAATACTATCTATTGGATATCTTTTCTTAAACCCTGAACCATACCAGGACAACAACAGAAAAACCATCTATTTCACTACAAACACACTACAACAACCTGAATTTTATCCAAACTTTTCCTAAACCCCCCAAAAAAATCAAAACTTCTTTTTAATATTCTTTTTTTGAGTGGAGGAGGGGGGTGGTGCAAAAAAAAAAAAAACTTTTCAAAACTTTTTTTTGGAAGGGTGGGTGCAAAAAATCAAAAAGAAAAACTTTTCAAATTTGTTTTTAAAAAAGCAATTGAGAGAGGGGGGGGGGGGGGGGGGGTAGTGAGAGGTGGGAAGAGGAGGGGGGCTGGTGAAAAAATTAAAAAAAAAATCAATTTTTTTGGGGGTGGGGGGAGGGATGGGAAGAGGAGTGGAGACTGGTAATAAAAAATCAAAAAAAAATTTAAATATTTTTTGGGAAGGGGGGGGGGGGGTTGTTGAGGGGTAGGGGGAGGGTTGCAAGGAGGAGGAGGAAGAGGGGTGTGAAAAAATCAATTTTTTTTGGGGTGGGGTAGTGAGGGGTGGGAGGAGGAGCGGGGGTTGGTGAAAAAATAAAAACTTTTTAATTTAGGTTAGGGGGGGGGGGGGGGGGGGGCGGAGTGAAAAAAAAAAAAAATAAAATAAAAAACAATTGTTTGGAGGGTGGAGGTTGGGTGTGGTGGGTGGGGGTGGAGGGAGGGTTGCGAGAAGGGGGGGGGGGGTGGGGGAACAAATAAAGAAAATAATTTTTTTTTTGGGGGGGGGGGGGTGGAGGGGGGGTTAGGGGGTTGGGAGGAGGAGGGGGTAAAAAAATGGTGGGGGGCATGGGGGTTGGGGCGAGGGTGGGTGAAAGTGTTAAAAATAAAACTTGAATGTAAAGTGTTAAAAATAAAGTTGAGGGTCAAAGTATCAAAATGAAAACTTTTGGGCAACTTCAAAACCCCTTGATCACTAATAGAAAATTATCACCTTCATCTAATAATTAAAACTTGAGTCACCTCTCCTAAAATTAAAAACTAAAGAATCACCAATAATTAAATGCCCCAAGTAACTTATATCAATAGAACTCATGGCATTGAGATTATGAGATCCTTGTTATGTTATCCTAGACAGAAAAAATATAACATTATATAACTTAAGTAAGACTGTAAATTCTTGTTAAATAGATACTATTTTTTAAGTAATTGGATGACACCACCTGTGTAATGGGATGGATGAAATCATTCTACAATTAAATAGAGACCTCGGATTTGCGTTTTGGGAACAGAGAAATTCTTGATAAAGAGAGCTTCTCCCTAAAATGGACCCATGGGACGTGAATCTAGATTAGTCGAACTAATAGGTGCTGACACCTAATTTTGTCCCGCATTTCTTCCAATATTTTATTACACTTTTAATATTTGGACAACTTAAGAACAGTTATTTATATTTTATTACAATTATTAGCTTTCTATTAATATCGTCGTTTTCCATTATCCAACTATAGTCATTAGCTATTATCAGTATCGTTATTGCTATTACCACTATTGTACGTTTTATTTATTTATTTATTATTATTATTATTATTATTATTGTTATTATTATTATTATTATTATTATTATTATCATTATTACTTTCTTTATACTGCTCTCACTTAATATCATAATAGCCCTGATCGCTTTTAACATCTTATGCATCACATTTATTTTATATATATTTAGACGATAGCATTTACTTACTTTTAAACTTTAAAAATATTATCACGCGGCTATTGCAATATCATATAATTTTATTTGAGTACTAATAAATATATTTTTATACTGAGTAATATTTAGCACGCGTTAATATATAATTAACTAAAGAGTGTCTTTCATCTTAATTTAGGGGGCCCAAATAAATATAAGGAAGAAAACATATTAAGTTCAAGATAAAAGACCTCATACTAGCCCAATTTATATAAAAATCTGATCTTTAATTGGGCCACTAATGACCCAAAATAAAGCCCAAATTCGTCCATTTCAGCATGGCCCTAAAGTTTCAGCCCATTCATCCCAAATAACCCTAAACATTTGCAAACCTAATCTCTACTCAAAAAAAAAAAAAAAACCAGCCGCGCCCTTCTTTTCTAATCTTTTTCCTCTTCTACACAAAGATACATCTCTCTCCAGCCATGGTCAGAAGAACGCACACCTTGTTTTGGAAAGATTTGTTTTTTCAAACCAGAAAGTATAGGGACATACATTGCTTTCTTTCTTGATTTTCAAATCTTGCCATTTTTTTTCGACCATCTGACCTGCAAATCTGTCCAAAATCTGATCGTTTGGGATTTCAAATGGAGTTTTGACCAAGAAATCCGGCCCAAAATCTTGGAACCCTAGTAAACCCTAAGCTCGTCCTATAAATACTATCGTTTGGTTTCATTTAGGGCAAGGGCTTGGCTGCTATGGTCCCTCTCTAAACATCAAAAAAAAAAAAAAATACTCTCCATGTCATACTATTTTTTTCCAAACCGAGTTTCATCGCACGCTTTCTCTCTACATCGATCTCTGTCGACTTTTAGTTGCAGCAGATATTTCTTTCATCTTTTTATTGTGTTGCTTTGTTCCTGAGCGAGTTTGGATTACGTCGGATCTAGGACTCCCGCACCCCGTTCACTGCACCATTAAAAGGTAATTTGTTCCTCGCCTCGGCTTTATTTCTTATTTTTTTAAGTTGTGTGTGTTTCCTATTTTGTCGTAGATTAGCTTAGTTTTAAAATGTTGTCAAAGTTAGATAAGTATTTCTCCTTCTAGGCTGCCTGCATATTTTCGTCGCTTAGGTATATTTCTAATCTCATGTGTAGACTGACTTAGCTTCATTTTGTTTCAAGTGGTTTAATATCCTCTTAATGTTTATTTTGAACTTTTGTTTAGTCGTGTGTAGATTAGCTTAGTTTCAAGTTTGTTTGAGTTAGATGTTAAATTTTCTCTCTCTGTTTTAGTGTTTCATTCTACGGTTCTTGTCTACATTCCGTGTAGATTAATCTCAGCTTCAATCTCGTTTGAATGATAGTTTCCTATTTCTAAGGCATGAAACTATTTGTTTTTATTGTAGGCATGAGAGCATGTCCTTGTATTGGTCTAAGTTCATATTGTGTTTGAATATGTAATAGAGGTCATAGCTTTTTTTTTCTTTTTCTATTTAAGAATTTAATAAGAAGTGTTAATGTCTAATTTTAATAGGAGTTGTTGAACACATTGACTGTCCTTCACTGTCGTGTTGTCGGATTAGCAAAATATGTATTTGTTCAAGTAATAATATGTTGTAGTCACTGGTTTGTTAGGATCCCTATCCCTAGCCTCCCTATCCCTAGCCTCCCTTTTAAATAAGAGCACAAGCTTTTGGTTTAGTTTTTGAAACGGAACATGAGTTTATATGTACTCCTAAAACTGAAGGGATATGGCATTTGAGTTTGAAGGATGAAGGTGTTTGTTTTTCTAGTGTTTAAATGGATTCATGTTTAAAATGAGCTGCTGTATTGTGAACCTTTTTTTAGAATTCTAATCTAACTCAGGTCTGTTAATAAATTATTGTGATAAGTTTTACGCATTAGCATTCGCCTAATCCTACTTCATTTACTAAATGTTCTTGCTTTAGTAAAATTATTGTTTCAAATTCATTTAATCAATCCAAATGACTCATATTTTCATTATTGTCACACCCCAATATCCCTAGGGTGTGATGGGCACCCGACCCCACATCTGGAGCCGAGCAAACCCGCAAATTCTTATTACACACACAATTTCCCCAGACTCTGAAAGTCGAACAAAAATAAAATACATATTAACCCTTCGAAATCTTTCCTCCATCATTTTCAAAATTAAACAGAATATGTAATTATATAAAATTTACCACATAACATATAATGACATATCGGCTGATGGAGCCGCTTACAGACTGACGACCAATACCCACGACGCTGTCTGCAAAGTCTCTAACATCAATCAGAACCCTTTACATATGTACTCTGACTCGGCAGCGCTCCAGGAGCAAATGGAGCTTGCCAACTCCGCTGGAACATCTTCTATGATAACTTCAGCTCATCTGGGAGTACCTGCGCGGCATGAAACGCAGCCCCCGAAGAAAGGGGGTCAGTACGGAATATGTACTGAGTATGTAAGGCATGCATCACACGGAAACAGAACCATAACTGAAACAGACAGAACTAACAAGTAAGTATTGTTCAGACACAAAGCATACATACCTGTCTTACATGTCGGTGAGAGTACAGAGAGTAAGTGTGTTAACCAGAGTACTAAAATGCTTATTTTACAATTACAGATCGCTTGTCCGAAGAGGTGCAGAAAATACAGAGTACAGAACGGAGTACGGACCGTACAGAGGTGATGTCACACGTCAGATGGAGTACAGACCGTACAGAATGCTCAGATGATGTCATATATCGGTCGGAATACCGAACGTACAGAATACTCGGATGTCATCATATATCGGACGGAATACAGAACGTACAGAATACCAGAATACTTACTTTTCGGACACAGATTATGCATATCGGAATCATGTAATATTTCCACAGATAACAGATCCCGGCCCTATGATAAGGGACGCGGTAAACAAAATTATATAACATATGTGCCAATAACAGAACCCGGCCCTTCAGTGAGGGACGCGGTAAACAGAGTCATCATATGTCAAAATCATGTGTCAATATATGCATATGCAGATAGCAGATAACATATCCCGGCCCTCATAGCGAGGGGCGCGGTAACAGAACCCGACCCTCTGGGAAGAGACGCGGTGAACAGAATCATATGCCATCCTGGCCGCCATCCCCATATCATCATATACAGATAACAGAACCCGGCTCTCCCACCGAGGGGCGCGGTGAACAATGCAGAAGAAACGCACGATAACAGAACCTGGCCCGGGACGCAGTGAACAAAGCAGAGGAAGAGCACGATAACAGAACCTGGCCCGGGACGCAGTGAAAGAGACATTGAGCCATGCACAAGCAGAGTCGTGAGAAACCATATGCACATAAATCCAGACTCGATGGATACGTACACTTGCCGACATTCGAAGGCTCAGAAACGGGTTTCGGGTTCTTCCAAGTTAGTATCAGGAAGTTATGAGCATTTGAAATACAGAAACCTCTTCGGACTTTTTAAGCGATCCGAGATCGTACATGAAGAACATTAAAGCTTACAGAGAATACTCATATCAGAATACCCGGATCAGAAGACTCATATCCAGATACTCATAGCCGAATACTTATACCGGAATACTTATATCGGAATACCCGTACCAGAACACTTATACCAGACGCTCGTACCAGTATACCTAACTCAGAATACTTATATCAGAATATTTAGATCGGATTATTTATATTGGAATGCTTATGTCAGAATACTTATATCGTAATATTTACATCAGAATGCTTATATCAAGATATTCGAATCAGATTGTTCGTGCTGGAGTGTTTATATCAGAATGGTCGAGTCAGAACACTTATATCTGAGTTACTGGGTACTTATAGCAAACTCGGAACATTAGCCAAAGTTTCCCTTAATTATCGTACGGAAATAGGGTAAATAAAACAAAACAAATAGGTCTCGGGGATTGTGGGCCCACCTCGGGTCAAGTCGATGTGGCATACGTAAATTATAAACATTTGGTCTTATAAAGTCATCTACGGAAGTTTCAGGGCAATCCAGTTCCGTTGGTGAAAGTTACATATGTTCAAACTATCTTTTTCAACTAAACATAATAAATCCAATTCAATTATACTGAATGAAAAAGGGTCAAACATAAGCTCGGACTTCTAAGAGTAGAGTCATCCCCGAGGCTCAAATCATAACCTATCACATCTAGGACATGCCAAGAGAAAAAGAGGGTAAGCCTTACATACCTTTTCCGCCTCTTACGCTATTCCAAATTCAAATTCCAAACGCTCCAAAGTCTACAAATGGTCATGTTTACCAAATATTAATTAGAGCTTTTAGGAATTCAATCTTGAAGCAACATTTGTCTACAAAAATTTCGGCAGCATTTCCCCTGTAAATGCGCCATCCCCGAGAATTTAACTCGGCCAAAAGTACAACAACAAACCCGAGAATGGAACTCGGCCACATTATCAACAATAATATCAACTATTAATTCAAGACATATTCTAACATTAGTAATCTTCCTTTCTACATAGTTCATCAACTTCCAAACCAACTACACACATTCAAACCAACATCAACATTTACATACCCATTTACTAATTCAAAATCATTCAAGAATATTTCAAACAATCTACACAATATTCCAACATTTCCACCAAAACCATACTTCACCCGAAAACTCTCCAACTTCCCTAGAAACAAATTTTAATGCATTTCTTGCTTCCAAACTCATGAACTATCTCAACAACACATATTTTAACAACCTTATTCTTACAATTAAAGAAACGACACCAAGATCACATTGACTTGCAAATCAGCCCGTAACCATTCAAACATCAATTTAAACCACCAAGTTCCCATTTTCATCATAGAATACATATCAACAACAATCAAATTGCTACATAGAAATTTATTCACTTTTCCTACACAACACACATACCACACGGCCAAGACTTCAACACCTATAACTTAATGAATTTCATCCACTTTCATTGTCAACATAGAACTTACAACAACTAGAACACTAAACAAAATAATTACACCATTATTCCTACACGCCACATGCATGCACGGCCAACACCCAATTTCCATGCTTTCATGAATTTCATCAATTCCTATATACAACAACATACACAAGCCTTCTATAACATACAAAATAACATGAATTGTTACCTTTCTCCTCAACTTTCCACTTAACTAGAATTGTGAGCTTGCAAGAATGGAGGGCCTTCTTGCCTCAATAATTATACCATGTTGAAGAGCATCCTTGAGTTAGTAGAAATGCATGAAGAAATAAATTTTTGGGACAAGATTTCAAGGGGATGAAATCCCCTCCTCTTGGCCGAAACTCCCCTTCTTTCTCCTTCATCTTTTTTTTTTTTTTTTTTTTGTTCTTTCTCTCAAGTTCTTGAATTTTCCAAATGGCAATGTGATGAATTCTTCTTATCCATGTGTCATATATTAAAGGGTCATGTGCATGGCACATGCCCTCCTCTAGAATTTTCTTGAATGGTGGCAAAAGATGACTTATTTGTCATCTTTGCTTATTTTTTCTTTTCTCCTCTTTTTCTAGAATTTTGTGAAATTACCATCTTGCCCTTAGTCTTCCACATTATTTCCATTGGCCATTTTGCAAATTTCTCTTTTTACCCTTGGCCTTTTCCAATATTTTCATACCACCAATGTTCATAAATAATATTCCTAACCACTCGTACATTAAAATAATTCTTGAAAATGATCTTGTCCTTAACTTGCCACGACTTTCTCGGATTATCCGAATGTATGAGATACGGGATATAACAATTATTCCTTTATGTCCTAGATATCGTATTTATAGCCTTAATTTAGTTGCTTAGCCTCATTTCTCTTATTGTTTGAATTTGTGTCCTGTGTGAAAATTGGCCTTAGTATATGAAATGTGCTTTAGTTTCCGATTAGTTATGAGTGAAAAATCGTATTTTTTTTTATCAGCCTTTTGCATGCTATTAGACAGAGAAGTGTATTTCTAATCTTTATCTCCCCCTTTTTTTTTACATGTACACTTCGGAGCGAAATGGAGTCTTCATAAAGACTCACTGTCCGAGCAGTCTCATTTTGAGACTATGCCGCCACTGGACCTCGAATGTGCATTTCCATTCACTTCTCTCGCTCCCTCGAACACATCTGAACAGAAACACAGAGGAAACCCGAGATTTTCATTTGCTTCTTAATTTGCTCCTCTTCCTCTCCTGGAAATGGTCTGAACGAAAACGAGAAAAAGAGGGAGGGAGGGAGGGGAGAATAGCTATTGCATTGTTTAATTCTCTCTTGTGATTAATTGTCTCGGTTTGTTCTAAGTTTCGATTGTATATCTTACTTATTTAGAACTACCAGCCTTAAATGTTAGAATACTTTAACTATTAGAGGGGTAATGGGGATATCAATTTTTTTTTTTATAAAATCTTGAGAAGTATTATTATTTTCGAAACATAATTGAGCTCACCTCCTGAATGGTTCAACTACGATTTTTATGACTCTAAAATCTTCAAAATCAACTATATATTTTTCAAAGGGAAGCTGAAGATATTTGTAATGATTTGAATGTGTCTTTGAAATTTCTTTTGAAAATAAATTGTTGTTTAAGTGCAAAGATAAATAAGATTTCTTATAACTTTCAGAATTAACGTGATAAAAGAGCTGTAGGATTCAGTTCATTCGTAAGATTTGAGTCCATTTTTGTTTCACAATTAACTTTGGGGCTTCGAGTCAAATCAGTTTTTAAAGCTACCTGTTAGTGCCAAATTAGAATCAGTTTTTTTTATTTTTTATTTTTTTTTTATTTTTTATCTTTCATAATAAGTTTCTTTAAGGTGCCAGGAACTTAGCTGGATAAAAGTTTTAAAGTTTTCTATTAATTTCTATCGTTTAGCTATCAAATAGTTTTTCAAATCATTCAACTTAATGCTACCTCTAATTGTAAGTTCTCCAACCGTTCATACTAAAAAATATATAAAATTTTCCATAAGTCTTTACCAATCTATTATTTTATGTACTTTTGCCTATATTATATTAACCTAAGTTTGGTCGGTTAACCGTAATTAACGGATTCTAATGGATGCCTATGATCTTCCCATTAGGATATTTAGAACCCTTACCTAGAATTTATTAGGTTAGTAAGACCTTTAAAATTGGAGTTTAGTTTAGCATTACTTAGTTAATAATTAGGTTCCTAATTCACCGTTAAAATAATTTGGTGGCGACTCCTTAAGTTAAATAATTAGGAATCACCAATATGTTGTACTCCGCTTTGACCCGATTAAAAATGGGGTATAACAATAGGTTTCGTATACCAGATGGTTATACTAAAAATAAAGCATTGGATTAATTGCCTATTAAAATTTATCATGTGGTATTAAGAGTAACCACAATGAAATGTCTTAATAGTCATTTGAATGTTATGTTGGATTGCAAATTACAATAAAGGAAGATTTTCATTAGCTCCAATATTGCATGTATGAACTCAGATAACTATTGTCAGTTGGTAGTAACATCTATATATTATGTTATGTAAGGACTAACATAGCATTTTTGTTAGAGGAGCATTCAATCATCCAGTGTATTAAAAGATATTACTTCATCTCTTAAAGGGATGAAACTATGTGAAGCAATGGTTTAATGCTTCATATGTGAAACCATGCACTTTATACAATGTGCGCTTGAAAAAATGATTTGCAAAGTGGTCCCAATAATAAACGATCGATTCTTTGAATCTCAATTATAAGGAGTTTGGATTAATATTGACAGTTGAAGAGTTTTTTTTTTTTTTTTACTTCTCTCAAACCAGGGTCTCAGAGAGTATATGACCTTATCAAATTTTTCTATCTAGGATTACGTAATAAGGATTGGATAGTCTCAATGCCATGAGTTCTATTGATATAAATTTCTTGACTATCACTTTTTGGTAACTATCTTTTTAAATCAATTAGTTGACAAAATAGAAAAAAATTGTTTAACCTTCGCAAATGGTAAATAAATAGCAACAGTTAAATCATATCTAAATTAGATCATACCTTTTAAAGTTTAAAAGGTAATATAGTAAAATGATTAAAAAAAATCCCAAAGTTCTTTTTAAGGAGTAAAAACATAATCTTGTAACACTAATTAAGGTGTTTCACAAGGTGTGTAATTTTGATTTCATTTGTCATATTTCACTTGCTTATGTGATGTCAGGCACAAGTGTTCAGCTTGTTATGAGCAGTATAAGAAGGAACGTCTTATTTTGGGTTCGGTTAGACCATGGACGAGTAGAGTACTTTTGATTGGGTCAAAATTCTATGTGGACCAATACGTTGAGGTCATGTGTTTAATTAGAATTTAATTAAATGTCATATAATTAAGCCATTAATGGAGGGGCAATTTTAAGGGTGAAAATTGTTTACACCCTCCAACTTTGTTTTGAAAATCAAACTCCTTCCTCAACTTTGAACAATAGATATTCTCCCCCCTTTATCCAATGCAATGACTATTTCACCCTTATTTTTTTTCAATCCTCCATTTATGTAATACATTTTTATATTATATATAATATTTATTTATTTAATCTAGGTATTTATAGGTTCTTATTTAAAGTTTATTAACATTATAAGTAGAATAATACTTTTATGAATTTATAACAAAAATATAATGCTATTTTTTATGATTGTTAGTTTAATATTATATACAGTAAGTATGTATATATGTATGTATATTCATGTGTGTATATTTAAGTTCCGATTCTCTCTTATTTATATAAATAAACAAGTTTTGATTGTCTCTAATGGAATATTTCTTAATTATAATAAAATTCATTTACAGTATAAATAAATAAATTTTAAAAAAATTTCCTCTATTTTGTTTTTCATTACCTGCATAGAAATATATTTATAAAGTTATTATGACCAATTATTTTTCACTTGTATAAATAAATATTAAAGTTTTTATTATTTTTAATAAAATTTATTTTTTGTTTATTCTGCTAATTTGTTCTATTATAGAACATCATTAACTTACATACCCAATTATTATTTCTCACTTTTACTTCGCCTAGAAGATAATATTAATTTTTTATAAGAAATTTGTTACATAAATTTTAAAAAATAAAAAATAACATGATTTTAAAGAAGTAAAAAAAAAAAAATAATGCAAGGATAAAGTAGGCATTTTAAAAAGTCAATTAGGATATAGGGGGAAGAATGTCTATTGTTCAAAATTGAAAGGGGAGTTTGATTTTTAAAGCAATGTTAGGGGATGTAAATGATTTTCACCCCAATTTTAAACTCAAAAATAACAATCTAAAGGGAGAATTTGATTCAATAGGTGGAAGGATGATATTTTTAAGGGCTTAAGTAACTAAAACGCCCCCGAACTTGGCACGAATTGCAACTTTCATCCCCAAACTATTGCTGCACTTCAAGACACCCCTGGACTTGGCAAAATGAGTTTTAATTAATCCCCGAGCTGCCACATGGCATAGTGAGTGTAGTCACACGCCAAGAGGCGCGTGAGAGGTGCCACATCAGCATAAAAATGGTAACAAATCCAATTTTCACATTTCCCTTTACTTTTGTTTCACTTCCAACGGCTAAACATCAGCCCCTTCTTCTTATTTAACCCCTCCCCCGTTAAAATACACCACAACTTTAATTTCAAGCTTTTTGTTCTCCTTATTTTCTAATTGTTAAATTTTCTCTCTCAATTGTAAGTTTCTCTCTCAATTGTACTCATGACTAGAGTTTGTAGATGTGGATTTCCGGCGGTGGTAAGGATTTCATGGTCTGATGACAATCCGGGAAGGAGATTTTGGGGTTGTCAAAATTACAAGGTATGTAATTTATGTTTTTAGTATCTCAATTTTAGTATGATTTTGCTGGGTTTGTTTAATTTAGTCACTGATTTACATCTAATTTTACCGGGTTTGTCATTAATTTTCGTTCACTTTTTATAGGTGAAAGGTCGAAGTTCTTGCAAATTTTTCGATTGGTATGAACCACCATTTCCGGAGCAAGCTAATGTTGTTATTTGGGGTTTGTTGAAGAAGAAAAACAAATATGAGCAAGAGTTGAAGTGGTCAAAAACATTGAAGATTTGTCTATGTATTAGTGTCCTATGTAATTTGATGTTTTATCTTGGTTCTGGTAGTAGTACTAATTAGGTTGAAGTGAAGTTGTACTTAGACGATTAACAACGGTTGTAGTACTAATTAGGTTGAAGCGAAGTTCTATTTAGATGATTAACAATGTAATCTAATTTTGGTTAGCATATTGAATATGATTATGATGACTTTGTGAAGCAATACATTATACCATCTGGTTTGTAATGGTTAGCCTATTCAACATGCTAACCAACAACATTTATACCATATGGACACTATCAAAATCTGGGATGAAAAATCTAGACAATAAACATTGACCATTTCAATGCAACCCTGGACAAAACACTAACTAACATTCAATGGAAAATCTGGACAGAAAATAACAACTACCATTCAATGCAAATCTGGACAATAAGCATTGACTATTTCAATGCAAACCTGAACAAAACACCAACTAACATTCAATGCAAAATATGGACAATATAAACCAGTAACCAGTACCATTTCACATCAAAATCTGGTCAGAAATCAAGGTCATTATCATATGCAAAATAACTGGACAGTAGCACTAACTGTCAACAAAAACTACCAAGCTACATTGTTTGCTTACATATTCAAGTTTCACCAAAAAATAGCTAGCTTAAACATAGAAATATCAGACTACTTCATTGGAGATTTTCCTTTTCTTGATCTTGTTTGAACTCCAAGAGCCTTTGATCTTGTTTGGATTCTATGATTAGCACTTTGCACTTGGAGTTGTCTTTGTGTAACTGCTTTTGTTCCTTTCCACTTCAATCCTTTGCTGGGTTTGTATCCAATATCACCTGTTACCAAGGCTGAATTCATTGCCTTAGGTGTGGACACCAACCTGCTGCTAGGCATTCCTTGCTGCAATTTAAATTGGTTAGTGTCATAAAGTGGCTAAAAATAATAACAATGACTTAGATGATTGAGAAACACTTACATTAACGCATTTGTATCCAGACTCAGACACAAATACACCCTGTCCAACAACCCTTGGCCTCTTGTACTTAGTCCTGCCCCCTCTCATGCTTGTAGATGCATCTTGAGTGTCATGAACACTACTTTTTCTTGTACTTCCAGTTGATGACTGCTGGGAAGCATTAGCCTAACAGATAATAAGTTAATATTTGACTAATTAATGGTAAGAAAAGTAATATATATTACAGTTACCTTTGTAGTTGCTTTAGGACTTGGAGGGACTGGTGGCTTTGTGTATTTCCTCTTGGAAGTTGGTGGAGCAGTTGGTGGAGCAGTTGCTGGAGCAGTTGGTGGAGCAGTTGCTGGTGTAGTTGGAGGAGCAGTTTCTCCTGCATTTGCTGCTCTTGTTGATCCTGCTGCTTTTGGTGGCCATGAGTATTTCCTCTTGGAAGTTGCATCGACAGTTGGTGGCCTTGAGTATTTGCTCTTGGAAGTTGCTGATGAAGTTGGTGGCACTGAGTATTTCCTCCTAGAAGGGGCAAAAGTTGTTGCTGATGCAATTGGAGGCCTTGAAGGACAACTTCTTATGTTATGTGTACTAGACTTGCAACCAGGGCATGTCATGGCTATCCCTCTTTTTGTCAACTTTCCAGCCCTTCTCACTTCTCCTATCTCCTTTCTTCTGCACCTTCTTGGCCTGCCAGGCATTTTTTTGACTTCCGGAGGCTCTATCTTTGGGTTTGTACTGTCTGGCCACATAATCATGCTTGGAACAGGCTGTATGAAGTGAGAATAAGCCCTTAAATAGGTCTCTTGTCTGTACCAATGTACAATATTCTCACTTGGATCAATTCTCCTATAGTGCATAGCTGCTATGGCATGTGCACAAGGGATACCTTTTAGTTGCCATGACCTGCAGCTGCAATATTCCCTTGCCAGTTGAACAATATGAGTACCTAACCCCTCTTTGATTTCAAAGCCACAGTCTCCATTCCAATGAAGTGTACAGTTCATTGACTTCTCAACATTAGCATTGAACACTTTCAATGCCATTGGTGATATCCCATCAACCCAAGTTTCAGAAAATGCCCTCATCTTAGCTATCCTATTCATCACCTTGATTCTAATTTCTTCTAACATTGACACAATTGTCTTGTGTCTAGCTGACAGTATCCAAGCATTAAAAGATTCTGACATATTGTTGTCCACACTATCACATTTTGAAAATTCTTTGAAATACACTTTGCACCACCTTTCTTTGTTGTATGAAATAAGGTCTTCAACAATACCCCTACCCAACTAATCTAACTCATTCAGCCTGGTTTTCAGTTCTGCCTCAAATGTTGACCTAACACACTTCCAGAATTTTTTCCTCCTCTCAATACCTCTCCAATTTTGGGCCCAGTTAGACAGAATGTGTCTAGCACACATTCTGTGCTCACAAGCAGGAAGTACTTCTTCAACAGCACTAACCAGACCCTGTAAAAACATAGCAGAATCATAAAATAGAACATAATGCCTAAATAGAAAACAAATAATGAAAAAAAGGTACCTTTTGCATGTCACTAATTATAGTGACCTCAGTCCCATCTCCAAGTTGCAAGTCATCCTGGAGGATTCTCATAAACCATCTCCATGTATCCTTTGTCTCAGTTCCAGTAACAGCCCATGTTATTGGAAACATTTGATTGTTTCCATCTTTAGCAACTGCTACAAGTAACTGGCCCTTGCAAATACCTTTCAGAAAACAACCATCTAGGCCTATACACCTCCTACAACCTCCCATGAACCCCAATTTCATTGCAGCAAAACAAATATAGAAAATTTTGAATTCTTTCTTACCATCTTCCTTGTCTATTACATTCACAACACATGTGCTGCCAGGATTAGTTTGTAGCAGCACATCCCTGTAGTTAAAGAGTCTACAAAACTCAGCAATATGATCTCCCATGACTTCTCTCAAAACAATCTTCCTTGTTTTCAAACAGACAGATTTCCCAACATATATACCAAAATCTTTCCTAACCAAGTCTTGTATTTCCCACCCTTTAATTGTAGGTTGGGAAGTGATTCTCTCCTTATAATGCTTGGACAGAAATTTAGAATTGCAAAGGAAGTTGATGTTGGTCCTATGGCATTTGTGTCTAGGATTGTAGGTGTTGACTGTGAAGTTTGTACTCCTACTTTCCTTGCTAGCATATATCATCCAAGGACAACCTTATTTGCACTTCACCCTCACCCTTCTTGTGTCATTCTTCTTCTTGTCCAGCTGGACACCTTTCTTCAGAGCATATTTGGTCAAAGTTTCTCTGAATTCTTTGACATTTTGAAATACTTGACCAACCTGCCAAATGACTTTCTCACAATCTGGATCATACACAACCCTATTTGTCTTCCTCCTTGCCCTCAATTCAGTCCCTCCTTCAACTTGTTCATCATCACTAACATCTTCACCCTCAGATTCAGAAGCAAAACTATCTACATCTGATGAGTCATAATATGGCTCATCATCATCACCTCCCAAATAACCCCTTAGATTTGTTCTCTTACTATCAATGTCTTCATAACCTTCATCCACTCCAGCCTCACCTAAAAACCCATCTGGTCTATCCTTAGCAGTCCTAGTAGCCTTGTTTTTTTTTGTATTCTCTTAAATCTTCTCTCACCACCCTAAGTTCTTCATGAACATCACTCCCATAATCATCAGACAGTTCAGAATCAGACCCATTTACTGCATCTTCTTCCTCAGAATTGTCTACATCACCAGTGGGATTCTCAGCAGCAAAATCACTACTAGCAAAAGCACCACTGGTATTTGCTTCAGCCCCTTCAACACAGTTTGGAGAAAAAATATTTTCTAGATCTAGACTTGTAGTTGGTGTTGTATTAACTAGTGGAGGATAGGGAATAAATAAACTGGCAGATTCCCTATCCCCACTTGGCTTTGATAAATTATCACCAGCCCCACCAATCACATGCCGGCTGACAGGCCCCACATCCTCAAAAGAAGAGTCATTGCACACATAAATTTCAATTGTATCCCCATCATTCAACAGTACTCCTAGGTCTAATAAATCCCTGTCTGATGTTAATTTTACCAAAGCACCCCCCTTAGGTGCAATATAAGTGGTCCCTAAATTAATCACCCCAAATTCTTTAGCAAGATCTACTAGCTCATGAATAGACAAATGATCAAAATCAATGTTAAAAGAATGTTCTGTCCTACCCCCAACAAAAGTAGGCCCCACTTCACTCACCAATATACCACCAATTTTCCATCTAAAATGAAAGTACTTAGTAGCCATTCCTCAACCTACAGAGGTTTTAACAATTCAAAAACTCAGCCAAACAATGAATTACATCTATAACTTATACTAATTACCATAAACATTAGGCTAGCCTAAACATTAACAATAAATCACAGAAAATGAAAAGTAACAGAAAACAGCAAATAACAAAAAAAAAAATGCTTGCATACAGAAAAAGACATCACCTTTACATAGAATAATCCTTCACCTAACTTCAGTATAACCAAAACACCCTAAAATTTTCAATTATTACAGAAAGACCTAAACATACCAATCAGAAAAGCCCTAAAAGATTTCAGTTTTTACAAGAATACATAAGCACGTGCTATCATAGGACAAATAAAATAACAAGAAGAGCCCCTAATTTTTTAGGTAATTACAAAAATACCAAAAGGCATGCATGCACAAAATCAAGTCTTTAACGATGAATTTCAATAGCCATAAACTCATGTTCTTTATAACTAGAAGCATTATCAAGCATTTCAGAAGACAAACATGTTTGAAGAAACCCTAATCGGAACCCTAATAGACTTTAAGAAACCTTAATCGGAAAACAGAGGTTGAAATCACTAAACTTTGAAGAAGACAACTGAAACCACGATCGATCGGAGCAGATAAAATGATTGACCAAAAGAAACCCACCAAAACAGCTGCAACGAACACTAATCGATGAACTTGAACCCACCCACACTTAATACACCCAAGAATCGACAGAATGTGACCCTAACAACTAGTGTTTAGCGAGATTTGTAGACTAGAACCCTAAACTTTCCATAGAAATCAAAGGGAGACAGAGAGTTTTTTGGGGTGTTGGTTCAAATGGAGGCTTCTAGAGACTGAGAGGGGGTTTAATTAAACGTGGGTCGGGTCGGGTAGGGTCGGTTCGGGTTATTTACCCGGTTCTAATTGCCATTTATTTTGTGGCATAAATATATTACACGTGGATGGCCACATAAGCGTTTTAATCCAGCTGGACCTGCGAGTGACTACACTCACTCCGGGTCATGAGCTCGGGGATTAATTAAAACCCATTTTGCCAAGTCCAGGGGTGTCTTGAAGTGCAGAAATAGTTTGGGGACGAAAGTTGCAATTTGTGCCAAGTTCGGGGGCGTTTTAGTTACTTCAGCCTATTTTTAAGTCATTTATAATACATCATACATTAAAGATATTTTTTTACCTTTTCCGTTTATTTAATAATGTACATAGAAGACATAATAAATGAAAAGTATAAGGTGAAGAAAAAGGTAATAGAGCTTGTGGGGGTGGGGGATGAAGGAAAACGGTAAAAACAGTATGCTGTTTTATGTTTTTACTATTTTAAGTGTTATTTATTTAATGAAGTAAATAGAAAACATATAAGAAATATTAGTACAAACTAAATCTAGGCCTTTGAAATATTAACTACACACTTGACATTCATCCAAGTAATCATTGAGAATTACTAGATATTGCCTTACTGGAGTGGGGCTCTCATCGTGTTGAATGCTCTCCACATTTTGGGCATTTTGAGAGACATCAAAAAAAAAACTGAAATATAATACTAGAGGAACATAAAATGCAATTGAGGGGTGGAAAATAAAGGGGAATAAAAGAAGGATTTTTATAGTTGGTGTGAGGTATTTTTGCAAGATAAAATTTGGTAATCTTGTAAATAGTCTTCTATATATATTGACTTATATTAGATTTGATCAGAAGACAAAATTAGACCAAAATCTATCGAGCTTAAAAACTTTCAAAAAATATTATCTTAGTAAGAAAATCAATATGATAGAGTGGGTAACTAACTTCTTCTTCTTCAAGAAGGATTTTTATAGTTGGTGTGAGGTATTTTTGCAAGATAAAATTTGGTAATCTTGTAAATAGTCTTCTATATATATATTGACTTATATTAGATTTGATCAGAAGACAAAATTAGACCAAAATCTATCGAGCTTAAAAACTTTCAAAAAATATTATCTTAGTAAGAAAATCAATATGATAGAGTGGGTAACTAACTTCTTCTTCTTCAAGAAGGATTTTTATAGTTGGTGTGAGGTATTTTTGCAAGATAAAATTTGGTAATCTTGTAAATAGTCTTCTATATATATATATATATATATATATATATATATATATATATATATATATTGAGTTATATTAGATTTGATCAGAAGACAAAATTAGACCAAAATCTATCGAGCTTAAAAAATTTCAAAAAATATTATCTTAGTAAGAAAATCAATATGATAGAGTGGGTAACTAACTTCTTCTTCTTCTTACTACTACGCATTGAATTGGTGGTTTGTGAAGGGCATAAATGTCCATGAAAATTATAAAGACATTTTGGCAATTTTAACATTTCAACTCGAAGCTTCCCACTTTTATAATAAATATAAAATATTATTATGATGAATGTTACAATTCAATTATATTTTGCTTCAGCCATCTTCGTTTCTAGTGTTGGTGTATTTGGAATTTTAAAATAATAATATATCATGATCGTTTATTAATATCCATTATCCCATGATCTAAAGTGGTCGTCATATTCATTTAACCATTCTCCCATGTTCAACCACTTTCTCCCCAACTACTTAACACTAAATTATCCACCAATCCGTCTTCTCACATATTGTTCATCAATTTTATTCCCTTTACTAACACCTGATTTATTCTATGGGATGTTCTTCACGCCTGTAAATATGTGTCATTCTACCTTGTAATGATGTGTGAAAAATATAGTGGAGTGCATGAATTAGTGAGGTTAGTTAAAAGGGAAAATTTTATTTTGTTGAAGGTGTTTTTCGTAGTGGAGCTTTGGACTCAAAAATTAGTCCAGAGTTAACGTAGTAGGGCTGTTGTATCCTAGAGCGAACAAGTCAAGAGTATTACTGCTGGAGCGATGAAGATTCGACACAGTGAGCTTGAATATCTTTAACGTAAGCGAGATACCCATGTCTTAGCCTGAAAAAGTTATTTTATTTTCCGGACACAACCGCCTTATTGTGTCATTTTACGTGGCTCTGTATCAAGATCAAAGCTATATGCTATGCAACTGTCCATTTATCTTGGATTTAATATGCCATCCTTTCAGCTATTGAATTGTTTTTTATTTCTTGGAAAATTGTATAAGGTGTGAAAAGTGTTTCACTTGCAATATTCCACCATTTTATGTGGAATAGCAGAGTAATGTATTCCAAGTTAAAGCCATCATCGTTAGTTTATGCTTCTGTAAACTCGGGCAAGTCAATTGTCTATTTTTGATTCGCTAGACTTGAAGTGTCACTTTTGCGCATCGCTGTTTTTATATGTAAAAAAAATAACAGGGATGAAACAATTAAGAGAAAATAATTCATGCGAATAATGAAGTAAATATGTATTACACCTACTTCTTGTCACCCATTTCCTCATGTTGCATCCTCTAATGGTGATGTTAACCAGTAAAACGTTACTCCTAAAGCTAGAAACGTACAAATTCTATAACCTTTTTGTTTAGACATTTTCGGTAAAATGTGAATCTAGGACTCTTTTCAAGAAAATGAAATCAGCCAAGTAAAAGGATTATTGTCAGGTTGCCAGCATAACCTATATGTTTGTGACAGATTTAGAATATTATGTATTAGGTCATCCAAATTGACTTTTGTGCAATGAACGTGTAAGCTAAGTGGATGAGAAGTTCAACTACACAGGTCCTTACTTAACAAACAAAATCCTCAAGTCCTTGTTGCATGCATTCGTAAAACATTAAACATATATATATATAGCAATAGACTTAAAGACAATCCCTCATCCGAATCACATTGAACTCTTTGTATATTTTCTTTAATCTTCTAAGATCTGGAGAAAAATGGCTGAGCATTACCACTTATCCTCCCTCTTAGTACTTGCATTTCTCAATTTATTTGCCATTCATGGAAGCATAACTGGTGCCACTGCACGCCACCTTCTAGAGAGTCCCCTCCCCGAGATTCCTAAACCAGAACTTCCGAAAGTTCCAACCTTGCCAAAGCCCGAGCTACCAATAGTCCCAAAACCCGAGTTACCACCTTTGCCAAAGCCTAAGTTACCGACTTTGCCAAAGCCTAAAATCCCAACAGTACCAAAACCCGAGCTTCCTGCTATGCCAAAGCCTCAGATTCCAGCAATGCCGAAACCCGAGTTTCCTCCCTTGAAAAAGTCGGAAATTCCAGCAGTGCCAAAGACTGAGGTTCCACCAACTATGAAAAAGCCTGAAGTTCCAGCTGTGCCAAAGCCTGAGATTCCGACTATACCAAAGCCGGAAATTCCAGAACTACCAAAGCCAAAAGTCTCAGAGCTTCCAAAGCTAGAAGTCCCAGTTGTCCCAAAGCCTGAGATTCCGGCTGTGCCAAAGCCAGAAATTCCAGAATTACCAAAGCCAAAAGTCCCAGAGCTTCCAAAGCTAGAAGTCCCAGCTGTGCCAAAGCCTGAGATACCGGCTATGCCAAAGCCGGAAATTCCAGAATTACCAAAGCCACAAGTCCCAGACCTTCCAAAGCTAGAAGTCCCAGTTGTGCCAAAGCCTGAGATCCCGGCTATGCCAAAGCCAGAAATTCCAGAACTACCAAAGCCAAAAGTCCCAGAACTTCCAAAGCTAAAAGTCCCAGCTTTGCCAAAGCCTGAGATCCCGATTATGCCAAAGCTAGAAATTCCTGAACTATCAAAGCCAAAAGTCCCAGAGATTTCAAAGCCAGAAGTCCCCATTGTGCCAAAGCCTGAAATCCCGGAACTACCTAAACCAACTTTTCCTTCCCTTTCTCCACCACACAAACCCTCTGCTCCTTGAGTAAATTATATGCTACTGTCTCTCCATTACAAAGTACCCAACTGATGTTTTGGAATTTCCATCTCAGTCTATGAAGTTTGCAGCATATGGCCATGACATGGAGATGTTTGGCATAACACATTGGATACTTTCTTGTAGGAGTAGAAATTGTAATTCTTTTATAGTATTTGAATTGGATGTACAATGTTTGACTTTTTATTATGCTATATGAGTGTTTTATATGCTTTCTATATATACAGTGTAATAAAGCTAATGATCTATGCTACTTTTCTTTAGTTTCTATCATTAACCATCCCTGTTTATCCAACAATTCTTGAACTGTACCAAATACATCAGGCTTTCTAAAGGGTTTTCCTTTAAGTACTCTTTGAATATTCTAATGGGGGTTTTCTAATAAATTACCGAAATCTGAAAGTGAAAAAAGAAATGGGTATTTAACACCTTCAACTATACTAGCTATAACAGGATAAGCTTGAGGTGAATTGTAACAATTAAAGGGATTTATTGGAAGACTAAAAATGGGATTTTTAAGGGATTCAATGGGTTGTGAGATAGACGAATATGAGACGAAGAGAAGTGAAGAAGAAAAGAAGGAGATTTTTCGGAGTGAAGATACTGATTTGTTGATTTCTTCTCCAAGAATTTGCCATTGAAAATTTTCTGAAGAAATTTGAGGAAATTTCAAGATATGGGAAATGTGAAAGATTGGAAGCTAATGATGTAACTGTATTGGGTAAAAGATGACACCAGAGGAGTTGGCATATCCGGAGACCACAGCGACTCGGGGACATATTACAGTTGTCTTCCATTTCTATCAAATCCCGTCTCATCCACCCACTCCAGTCAGAGCGCCATAACGCACGTGGGCATGGTGACGTCCGCATAGTCTTGTGATCATGACTTGTAGGGTGGGATAGCTTAGTTCGCGTCTATATAAACAAAAGGATGAGGAAGAAAGAGGAGGCAAGACCTGGGACTTCCCCCACCACTTTGTAATACCGTCACTAGATTATTAATGGAGAGATTCATGGAAGTTAGTCCAGGGGCATTCTTGAGGTCATTTTCTATTATTCTTATTCGTTATTCGCCGCTTTTATACTTACCATTACTCTGAAACTGACTCACAGATAAGAGTTCTCGGAATCGGATACGACCCAATTGTCTTCGAATCCTTAGAAAATAAATCTCTAACTGATTTTTTGGTCAAACCCGATTTCACTAGAAAACAGTTTGGCACCGTCTGTAGGGATAGACATCTATGGTGTCGTCCTGATTCATAGTAGAAATTCTTAAAAGTACATTTGGAGTTGTCCTGTTAAAGCATGCTTGACCGTGCCTAAATCAGCTAAATAGCACGTCCGAAAACAACACTCCCGATGAAATAAGAAATCTATAGGGCTAGCAGTCGAAGGACCGACAAAACCTTGGAAAAAAGAAGAAGATAGTACCTCCCATGAAGGAGGTTCACGCTGAGATGTCTACTAGAACATATCGTCTTAACCGGTCAGTAGAAAGCAAGGAAGCGCCCGCCGGAGGACATTACTTCGAAATGGGGGAAGACGCCCCCACCCTAAGGCAGAGGGAATGTGCAGAACGGAGGACCCTTCGTCGGGAATGACGTTAGCAACGGTCCTAATGTCAAAAGGCACAGTGATGGAGTGTGGGCGAAAGTCATTAGATTCCTTCGCTAAGAAAGGACTAGTCACGTTGCCTATTGAAGTAGCTCGAAAAATACTGGGACTCTCGGGATAAAGCGCAGGGTTAACGGATTCAGAACTAGAAATGGAACAGCAGATCCGGAGGAGCACGTATCGATCTTCGAAGCGGTCATCACTAGACACGACCTCAAGCAGCATGAGATCGAATTAGTCATGCTGAAAAGATTCTAACAAACACTCGTCAATCTCTTGGCTAAAAATTTTATTGACTTTTTTGTTGCTCTTACAGATAAGTTTGTGAAAGCTCATACCGGGGGTCGGAGAATCGAGATACACAAAGAAGACGTCTTTTCTATAAAGTAGAGGAATGTTGAAATGCCCCGCAACTACATGGAAAGGTTCCAATGGGAAAGGATGTCATTGCCTGCCCTACCGAAATATTAGGTCGCCACGGGTTCACAATTGGATTGGATATCAATGGTTCAGAAGCATCGAGAAAATCAAAGGAAAGTAGGCAGGAGTTCTTAAGTAAGCGTTCCGAACAGACAAGGAGGAAAGAGACCAGGACTCCGCACGAACAGCGGACGCACCCAAAGCACGACCAACATATTTTCAAAAGAAAGGCCGTCACAACAATGACCCAAGACCCTCATGGCAAGAGACCCTTTCTCTTCAAAAAAAAGAGAGAGGGACCACCCAAAGACCGCGTTACGTTCAAGGTTGCGAATAGAGAAGTGTCGGTGATCCACATACTGATGTACCGGTAATAACCCCTCAAATTTCTAATTTCTAACGTTAAGCGTGTGCTTGTAAATTTAGGTAATGTTGTGGATGTGGCGCAATTTCGAACTCTCAAAGAGACAGTAACTTCTCTGGATAGGTCCATATCGGGGTCATTTGGACATTTCCAGAAAACATTTTTTGCATATTAAAAAAGAACAACCACGGATGAAACCCAAAATTTCTAGAGGTCTCAAAAAACCTAAAGAAGTACCCCTCGAATCCGCTGTCGTTCATCAGGCTAGAAAACCCCAGTTAACCAATTTGGTCATTTTAGAGGTCTCGGTAAGTGTTGAGGTGGTGCATCAAGAAAGAGGCATACAATTATCTTCCTATTTAGCAAAAATTCTCATCCAAGGCCGAGACGCACTACCAATGAATCAAGAAGGTGGCCCTGGCTCTAGCGGCTCGAAGACTAAGACCATATTTTCGGTGATGACTTGATTTGTGAGTTGGACGGTCCCTTCATAGATCACCCAGCAAGAACCCGGGACCCTCGCGGGGGCAAGCTCGAAACTAGCTGGGAAGGTCTGTGTCAAGTCATAGAAACCACTGAAGAGTGATCTCGCTAGTTCAGGAACAAATTCGGAAGGGAGTTTAAGAACAATTAAAACGCCACTCGCCTGGAAAAATTCTATATTTGAAAACATGTTTCTACCCGAGCTATGTCCCTGAGCTTAGGTAATCTTCATCGTTGGTTAACTTACTTTCTCTCCTATACGAAGACTGGCCTTAAGGTCGAGATCATCATCACCCGGAGGGCGGATAAATATATAAGCTGCTACCTTTCCCCACAAAGTGGTTTACAAGGCCATAATTCAAGAGCTTACCGAGAGGACGGGCCCCAGCGTTCAAAACATACGGTCTCCCAAAGGACGAGTCCAAATAGATACTACTGGCAATCATTGACCTGCCCGGTCCCTATTTTGCTGTCATTTTTGGGAAAACCCTGCGAGGTTATTATGTACCAATAGAACTAGTCGTCCCTCATAATCTTAAAAACGAAATAAAAATCTTCACTTATTTTCGATAATTATTAACAAGGCCTTTCTTACTTAAATTTATGAAAACGTTCAGGGTAAAACTGGACTCGGAAGAAACACGGCCCTGCAAACCGCTTCTAACACACAACACGTCCATAAAATCTCTGAGCGTGCAAGTTCTATGAACCTTTGTGCCATTAAATGGGGTCGAGATGTCCTCCCTATCAACATCAAAAATTGAGGGCCCTCCTTCATTGCGAATTGGATGATGAGATCCCCAATATCGCGAAAGTATTTTTGGAAGTGACATTCCTGGATTGGGTTATAATAAATGACTTCGAACAGAAAACGCAAAAAATATAGGGGTACACCGGTCATCATGCCTCAACTTAAACAGCAAACACTAGAATATTAGCATAATTTTGAGATACGGGCTTAGCGGTCACACCTCGATGGTTAAGTGCAAAATAAAAAGCCAACAGGTCATTTTATGATCACAATTGTTGGAAAAAAAAAGCGCATGTAAAGGCGTGAAAGTTAAGACTGAAAAGAACTTATGATCGTCATTAAACGGGGAGCAAAAAGAGCTTATAAGATCATACAAAAATGCTTAAGGGCACGCAGGCATCAAAAATTCCAAAAGAACGAAGCATGAGAGTTCAAAACTAAATATTAAAAGAGGCACATAGGCCCTGAAGTATCTACTAAGAAACAACCTGAAGTATCCATTACGAAACAACCTGAAAATCTGCAACACCGAGAGCTAGTTATCTTTCCAAGGCATGCCATATACAGCCTCTGAACCAACATCCAGATGCTCAAGACTTACGAAGCTAAGCTCGGGGAGGAGGGGACCATCTACACCATCAGAATAACCAGCAGAGGCATCAAAGAAAAGAGGCGTTTCATCATGAAAATAGTTAATATCTGCCTCAGCCCAAATCCACTTCCGCATCTATTAGAGCCTAGGAAAAATCAATATGTATCTCCTTGATGCCTTGCAAAATGTCATGTCAGGTCTGGAGGATAGCGTGATCCCGAAACAGAGAGGCCCTCAGTCGCTCGGCCTCTCAGCGAAGCACCATACGCTGGTTTCAGGCTCTGAGCAGGGCACGGGAAGTTTCAAGGTCTTGCATCCACTCCCGAGCAGCTTCGCGCTCAGCCTCAACCCGATCTAACTTATCCTGAAGCAACTGATGAGTCGTAGTCATAATAAGGAAGGCATTCTCCCGAGTTGCTAAAGCTTCCTTGGCTTTGTCCCACTGAAGCTCCAAAGTGGTCTTCATAGCCAGAAGACCTCTATTCTCTATACGAAGCTGGGCGAGATCATCCCGAAGTTGCTGGTTCTCCTCCGTTAGCCTTTCCACATCACGAGAAGGAAAACAATGGGCATTCTTAAAGAAATCGAGGACAGAAGAGATGGTGGCTTGGCCCTGGAAAAGGAAAAACAGAAAAAACATAATGCGTGCGTTTATTCTAAACATAACTGATAAAGTGTAGAGGGTTCGTGATATCTAAAGTAAAATACCCGCCAAGTGAGTCAAGGAAGCCTCTAAACTAAGGCCTAAACTAGCAGCGGGAGGAGGTAGAACGAAAGGGCCGGCGCCTGCATCCTCACTATGGGGGACGCCACCCCCCACGCTCCTGGGTTGGCCTTCACTGGCTGCCATCCCCACAACAGCATCGACTGAAAGGACCCTCATGCCCCTGACCTTGACAGCCTCTCTATCACCGTCCTCAACATGGACCATCCTCTGCATCTCTTCCCTCAGGCATTCATTGAGTCGGCGACACGTTCTTACTCGAGAGCCGAATCCCATGGCGGAAGATGCCCTACTTATCCAGAAGCGCTCGCTTCCTGTTACTTTTTACCTCTGTAGCCGCTTCGGCAATACAAGCTCGGGCCTTCTCCCGGGAAGGCGCCTTCCTGATAGAAGTCCCTCGAGACCTAGCAAGTAGGAAAAAAGTTAAAAAAGTATCACTGGATTCAAGCAGCAAGAGAATAAGGGTAAAAGAAAAGTACTTATCATGACTTTTGCCTTTCTACCTATTGGCAGAAATATCTCTCCAGGTTCGATGGGTAACCCTGAAGGCATGAAGCACGCTCATCACCCAGTCAAAAATATAGGGAAAAGGTTCAGGTACGACCGGGCCCGCTGAAAGAACATGGAAAATTGAGCTAAAAAAGGGGACACCTGAGGGGAAAGAAGAGAGATCGTAAATAATGGGAGAGCAAATACTCACGGGCATTGTTCCACTTCTCCGAAAGAAAGCCGCAGACGGGGTCTTGAAGGTAGTCGGTACGTATCATCACAAACCAATTACTCCATCCCCGATCGTGATCATCCTCGGCATTTGTAACAAGGCCCCGGGAGCCTCAAAAAGCAAGATTTATTATCCCTCCACGAAGTACTCTAAGGGAATAGAGGTGGATCAGATGGTCTAGAGTGAAAGGGAGGTTAGCCCGATTCGCCAGATACTGCAGGCAGCAGATTACTCTCCAAGTTTGGGGGGCCAGTTGCCCAAGACAAGCGTCTTACAGGTGATAAAAATGCCTCGATAACCTCGTGGACTGGGAGGCCGAACCCAATGGTAAATGGATAAGTATAGATGAAAGACATACCCAGGGTATGATGGTAACGCTTGCACTAGCAGGGGCCAAAAATATGTCAACTTCAAGCCCCCATTGGAATTCAATAAGAACTTGGGGGATGGTGGAGTCATTAATCAAAGAAATAATACCTTCCACAGTCTCAAATTAAAGGTTGGTACGAAAATTCCTCTCAAAGTTAAAATTGTAGGGAATAATGTTAGAAGCAAGGGAACCTCAGTCTATCATTTGAATGGTAGAAGAAAACAAAGGTCAGCGACGAACAGAGACCGTCGAAGTGGCCCCTATCGACTCTCAAGAGTAAGTCAAAAGATGAAGATGTGGATAATGAGGACATTGCGAAAGAAGAGGTTTAGAAGGTAACAATGCTGGGTTTGCACAAAGGTGATGAGTGAGAATAATGATGGGAAATATAGGCGTGATCACCCTCTTAAATAGCGAGTGAAAGTAATCATTATCCTCGGGGAACGAAGCGGCGTCCTTGTCAATAAAGCGTCAATTGGTGTCTCTGAGAGTACCGTCAAATGAGTGAGTGGGTGCATTAAATGCCAACCTAACGAAGCGTCTGATCAAGGGAAAAGATGCAGCGTCTCGATTCCCATGAAAAGTTTGAGGAAAGAGTGAACTCTTTCATTTTCCAGGCTCATGAAATAAAGGACCCGAAAAGTAGGGGACTATCTGTATTGGGTAAAAGATAACATCGGGCGAGTTAGCATATCCGGGGACCACAATGACTCGGGGACATATTACAGTTGTCTCCCATTTCTATCAAATCCCGCCACATCCACCCACTCCAATTAGAGCGCAATAACGCACATGAGCATACTGATGTCCACATAGTCTTGTCATCATGACTTGTAGGGTATGATAGCCTAGTTTGGGTCTATATAAACAAAAGGCTGAGGAAGAAAGAGGAGGCAAGACCTGGGACTTTCCCCACCACTTTGTAATACTGTTACTAGATTATTAATGGAGAGATTTATGGAAGTTAGTCCAGGGGCATTCTTGAGGTCATTTTATGTTATTCTTATTCCTTATTCGCTGCGTTTGTACTTGCCATTACTCCGAAATAGACTCATAGATAGGAGTTATCGGATCTGATACAACCCACTTATCTTCAACCCCTCAGAAAACAAATCTCTAACTGATTTTTTGGTCAAACCTGGTTTCATCGAAAAGCACTAACCACTTTCTTCGATAACATTGGTCCACTCATGATGTTATCTCTCTAGAGAATTATTATTTAAGCTTTCGTTTATGTGATTGCAATAATAATTAGCTTTATTTTTCATCAGAAACCTTTAATTTGGGAAGAACAATACATTGAGTGGTATTTTTATTTTTATTTTTTTTAATTTGATTCTCTTGAGAGATAATCTTAAAAAGAGCTAAAGGCAAGAGACCCACATGCTGTTCAAGACATTAGTATCCGCTCACCAGCTTTGATAAGTGTCAAGGAGTAATCAAATAAGTTCCATCTGTGTTTTAGGAAATAATCTTTTCTTTGAATTATTTATTCTTTATCCAGTGAAGCTATCATGAGATGCAATAGAGAGGGAGAGAGAGAGAGAGTGAGAGAGTAGTTGTTCAAAGATTTTAAGTTTGAAGTGCTATGGTTGGAAGAGAATCATGAGGTGTCAGGTTCAATCAAAGTGTACAAAAAAAACACTAGGTGACTCCTTCAATCTGCCGAAGCGTTGATGGGGGCAGAGTTACCCGGTACATGTACTGGTAGGAGGTACTAGGTAAAAGGTGAAATAGTCGAGGTGCGCGCAAGATTGCTCGCACACCACCGTCATCAAAATAGAAAAGAAAAAAAAAGAAATTTATAAGATCTTGAGGGTTGAGGTAGATATATTTCATGGAATTAATAATCAATTGTAGCAATAGTTTTTCTATTGATCAATGAATCTCATTAATGTTTAATGGCACAAAATGAGCTAATGATGTTCTTCAGAAAGGATTTGCAAATCAAACACTCCTGCCTGTTAATCGTATATTTTTATATATCCCTGTTATTTTTTATTTGTTAATTTTCTTAATGAGATCATGTTAGGTTTTATGTTCGTTTGATTCTCTTACTGCACCTCATTTCAATAATTCACTGCCATTTTCCAGCATAATTGCTTGGTCAAGAAGGTATATGTCCAATGAGTTGTTTACTTAAAATCATGATTATGTTCTTTATGCTTGTTATTTGAGGTTCATAGATTGTATTAACTTTCCTTTCCTTTCCTATCTCCATAATATTGTCTCATATCCCGAACCATGGCATGAGCGTAAAACGGCACTAGGTGCCTGACTGCCTGTGATCAAGCAAACCATATGGCTGGCTGAATAAATATGGGACATATACTAAATGCGGAATATAATATATAACATGCTGAGCTACTGAAATGTCTAATTGAATAATCATAAATGCGGAATAAGTTTGAAGTCTAGAAATATATCCAACATGGCTAACATAAAAGTTTGCTAAACTATGACCGATTGCAATATGAATCCTCTATGAAATACTGAAGTACTGACTGATTACCGAGACAAGGCCCTCGTCATACCTGACTGTCTTAAATTAATAAATGACTGAAAGATAGATAATGGCTCGAATGAAACTAGGGCTCACCAAGCAGCTGATACGAGAATCCTAATGAGTAGATCTGTCGTCCTGCAAATTTGTACCTGTATCATGAAGTTCAGGCCCCTGGAAAAAGGGACGTAAGTACATTTGAATTGTATTTGTATGTAAAACCAACTGAAAGAAATAGTAGTTGTGGGGTGCTCCGGAAAAAGGGCATCTCAAATCAATAACTGAAACTGAAACTGAAAGATACTGATAGTTGAATCTGAAATCACCTGTCTTAACTGAATTTATATTATGTGGCCTCAGGCCCAAAGTAAGTGCACAAATTTGTGGCCTCAGGCCCAAGCAGAGGCGGATCCAGGATGTGAAGGTTTCGAGTGCCACATTTCGTTGAATCCAAATAAAGTAAGTTTTTGATCGGTTCGATCGACTTTGGGATTCATATCAAATTATTCGCCTTTTAAGTTCATATAAACAAATTGATTGAACGAAAAAACATAATTACTACCACTCGGCATAAAAGAAATTTTGTTCTGATGGGAGAGAGAATATTTTTGGATTAAGAAACTTCTGATAATTTAACTTTCTATATTTTAGCACATACTGATAAGGGCAAAAAAAAAGTCAAGATTAATATAATAAATGAAGATAGTCACTAATACTAATGACTAAAAGCAAATTAAGAGGAGGAACTAAGGAAAATAAAATAAAAGAAAAGAGATAAAAAGCCTACTCATCTAGTTTCTCTTCATTACATGTTTTCTTCATTTCCTCAAGTATACTTAGATGATTGATTACTTATCTTGTTTTGGATTTTAAGGATTAAGATTAAATTAACTTAATAAACAGCTTGGTCATAGTTAATGAGATAATTTTAGAAACACATTCACAGACATTGATAAGAAAAATCCCAATTTCCACAAATATTTGCGACTATTAATAGCATTACTTTCATTTCATATCTTTTACATTCATATATAAATTTATTTTATCGAAATTAAACTATTTAAAATTTCAAATAATTATCTTTTCTTCTCTCACCCAACCCTTTGATTACTTAACTTCTTTTATTTTGTAATATAACAAATAATTATAAAATATAACAAAAATATGTCATGTTATGGTTCAAATGGGGCTGACTCTTACCGTCTTAAGATGTAAAATATATTGGAGCAGCAAGCCAAAAAATAAATAAACGTGTCTTGAGTTGGTTTCGAACCCTCATCTCCTGGGTGGCAACCCTTGCTCCTTGCCACGGGCACTGTAGCATAATTTGTTAATCAGGGTGCCAATTTAATTTATCGTAGACTTTCACATGGATATACAGAGGATATATACATATATACATGTATATGCATAGCGTTTTCGCCGAAACTTCCGGGTGGCGTGGCACTCCCTAGGCCCTTAGTAGATCTGCCCCTAGGCCCTTAGTAGATCTGCCCCTAGGCCCAAGTATACATATACATAAACTGTGGCGTCAGTCTAGATGCATCTGTAGCCTCGGGCCCAATTACAAGTGTTCAACATTCAGCAATTTACATTAAGGAACTGAGAATCATACTGTAATGCATAACACTAGAATACTGAACATTACTATGCTGAGACATGTATTCATAAACTGATTATGGAGTTTAAAGCATTAACTGTTATTAAGAAGACAGAGCTTTCATGACTGAGACTCATGGAAAATCAAACACAAGTCTATACTGATTATGTACTAAGTTCACGACATTCGAAATGACAATCATGAAGGAATTACGAAACTATATTGTTTAGAGAATAGAAGTTCTGAGCTTTTCATGCAACTAAGGCTTAACTCTATTTCTGAGGCAATTCATAATAGTCGTAAAAGAACAAGGCATGGGGAGAATCATTAACATTCCCACACGTAGAGAGTTAGCCTTACATACCTCAATTCCGGCCTTTTAGCTTACTATGACATTCATCACCCCTTTCGACTTTAATCTAGAGCAATATACGTCAAAAGGAATCAATATTAGTAAGAATACTCATGTTTTGGTCACCTAAGCATTTTATGAAACACTTGGTGGGCATGACATTCCACGACTCTCATCAATGGTGTTTCTACACCCAACAACCCATTTCTTGCTCCTAGATGATTCTATAATCTCTTATTACTATAATCAATATCATTATTCATTACCCATAAGATAAACAACACCCTTAATCAACAATCAACAACCCAAATATATAATCATTTATGCTTTTCTATCAAACCCATCAACTCATATCTCATTAACTTATAGTCTATAGTCATCAATACAAAGCTATAGGAAATTAAAGGATGAAGGTATTACCTTTTTGACGTTCAATTCCCCTGAATTTAGATTCTAGGGTTCTTTTGTCCAAAACCAAGTCTCAATAGATTATCTATGGATTTGAAGGATTTGATCATGTTAATAAGGTATTGGGGAATTTAAATCAACTCAGTATCATCATTAAAACTTACCTTGAAGGGTTCTTGAGGCTTGGAACTAGTTCTATCTCCTTCTAGGTCATTTTTAGTGTTCAGGAAAGTTGGGGAAACAAAACCAGACCTTAAATACTTAAAAAATATGAAGTCTGAAAAATCCCGACTCGTGCGCCACCCGTGCATCTAATGGGTACCGCACAAGGCTAAACAAATTCAAAAAGAGTGTCTGTGGGTGCCACCTGTGAGATGCGGGATTGCCGCGCACTGTCTTTAGTAAAATGAGCATAACTTTTTGCACATAGCTCCTCTTGGGATCCACCATATATCGTTCGAAATTTAGCTCAAAGGGATACAACTTTAATGTTTTAAGTTTTCTCAAATTCTCAACGGATTTTCACGAAATCGGCCTGGAATATAGACCTAGCGAAAACTTAGTCGACTCTATCAAATTTTATGCACCTCACTATCCGTCTTAATTTTAAAGCAACTATTTTCACCCAAATCATCCCGATGAGACTTCATATTGCTAAAATGTCATATTAATACTCATTTAACATATTCACACCTAACCCGAATTTACGGAGGTGTTACATTATAGACTCTTTGGGATCATTCGTCCTTGAATGATTATCCTGATTGTAACTATGGCTAACTCAGGATCATAAACATGATTGATAAAAACATATGGATGTTGAACTAACATGAATACAAAACTGAATGAATGTTGAACTGAATAGATATTGAACTAAATGACTGCTGAACGGAATGAATACTGAACTGAATGACTATTGCACTGAATGAATACTGAACTGAATGAATTTTGAGCTGAATGAATTATGAACTGACTGAATACTAAAAGCGTAAATGTTATAATAAGATATTTGAATATAGATGTTAGTTACCTTCCACACCTTCTGCTTGATCTTCGAATAGGTGCGGATATTTAGACTTCATGTCCTCTTCGACTTTTTGATTTCTCCGTAACACCTTTACCGAGGAATATTCCTTAGTTCTCAACATGCGAACCTGATGATCAAGAATAGCCACAGGAATCTTCTCATAGGCTAGGCTATATTTAACTATGATCGCATCAACAAGGACAATCAACGATGAGCCTCCCACACACTTCTTCAGCATGGGCACATGGAATACTGGGTGTACGGAAACCAAATCCTGCGGTAAATCGAGCTCATAAGCCACTTAACCAATCCTTCGTAGGATTCTATATGGCCCAATATATCTGGGCTAATCTTTCCTTTCTTCTCGAATCTCAAAACGCCTTTCATAGGCGAAACTTTTAGGAACACCCAATCATCAATCTGAAACTCTAAGTCTCTATGCAACACGTCCGAAAAGGACTTTTGGTGACTGTGGACCATTTTCAAATGCTCTTGATTTAACTTGACATTCTCCATAGCCTGGTGGACCAAGTCTGGTCCTAACACTCTTCTTCACCAACTTCGAACCAATCAATTGGTGACCTACATCTTCGCCCATACAGAGCTTCATACGATGCCATCTTGATACTTGCGTGATAGCTGTTATTAATTATGAGAGGAAAATAATCATCCTAATTACCTTTGAAATCTAGGACAGATGTCCTCAACATGTCCACAAGAGTCTGAATAGTGCATTCTACCTGACCATCTATATGAGGATGAAAAACGGTACTGAAATTTACCTTGGTACCCAATCCTTTATGAAAGGACTTCCAAAAATTTCCCATAAACTGGACACCTCGATCCGAAACAATGGACACTTGAGTCCCAGCTAATCCGACAATTTCCTGAATATACTACTTGGCCTAGTCTTCTGCTGAATTTGTGATCTTCATTGGCAAAGGTATGCTGACTTAGTATGTCGCTATATAATCACTCAAATCGAATCATGATTTCTAAATGAGCGACATAATCCTGTTATAAAGTCTATATTTATCATCTTCACTCAAAAATATTTGTATTATGTGCTAAACCACTGGAATTCTGATGCTCGACTTTCACTTACTTACAATTCGGACACTTAGTCACATAATATGCTATACGTTATTTGTTTTATGTCATCCCTTTAATAAATCTTCTCAAGATCATGATACATTTTCGCGGAGCTTGGGTAGGTAGATTATCTAAATCTGTGCGCCTCTGCCATAATCCTCTCCTTGCGTCTATCTACATCTCGGACACATAATTTTCCTTGGTAACTTAGAATACCATCATCTCCCTTTGTTCGAAAGACATGGATTTATGCTTGTGAGTCCTTTTTAGGGGAAATAGATAGGGACCATGAAACTGTTTTCCTTTTTTTTTTTTTTTTTTTTTTGGGTCATCTAAGAATTTTATCAAACACTTGGTGGGTATGAAGCTCCATAACTCTTATCAATGGTGTTTCTACACCCAACAACCCATTCTCTTGCTCCTAGATGATTTTACAATCTCATATTGCTATAATCATTCGTGACTTTCTATCCAACCCATCAACTTATATCTCATTAACTTATATTTTATAGTCATCAATACAAAGCTATAGTCAATTGAAGGGTGAAGGTATTACCTTTTTGACGTTCAATTGCCTAGAATATGGATTCTAAGGTTATTTCGTCCAAAACCAAGTCTTAAACGATTATCTATGAATTTGAAAGGTTTAATCATGTTAATAAGATATTGGGGAAATGAAATCAACTTTATCTAGAAGGGTTCTTGAGGCCTGGGACGAGTTCTATCTCCTTTCTAGGTCTTTTTTCGTGTTAGGGAAAGTTGGGGAAATAAACTCGACTCGTGCACCACCCGTGCGTGCCACACAAGGCTAAAAAAAAATTAGAATGGGTGTCTGCGCACGCCACCTATGCGACGCGGGGATGCCGCGTACTGCCTTTAGTAAAATGGGCATAACATTTTGTATAGAGCGCCCCTCCCCTCCCCCCCCCCCCCCCCCCCCCCCCCTTTTGGCTCCACCGTATATCATTGGAAAGATATTTCAAAAGGATTCAACTTTCATGTTTTTAAGTTTTCTCAAATCCTCAACGGATTTTCACGAAATCAGCTTGAAAAACTGACCTATCGAAAACTTAGGTGATTCTATCGAATTTTATACACCTCACTATCCTTCTTGATTTCAAAACAACTATTTCCACCCAAACTCATCCCGATGGGACTTCATATTGCTAAAATGTCATATTAATACTCTTTTAACATATTCACACCTAATCAGGATTTACGGAGGTGTTACATATTACACTTCCTTTTCTGCTTTATCACTACATTTGTATTTCTGATTCTTGTCATTATAGTACTTATCTTTTAAAAGTGTGCATATTATGTTCATATTTGCCTGTGAATTGGGGAAACTGCCTTTTTTCTGATATGCTTTTTCCATTTGATACGGTTGAACCTTGGATTTGTTAAAAGAAATTGTGCACCAGACATTTTGGTTTTTATGGTAGTCTTTGTATGTTTAACTGTTAGTGATAGTATATTCTCACACACCCATCTTCTTATTATTTGGTTCATCCACTTCACGTTAATGTTAAGAAAAAAAGGGAATAGCTGGAGTATTAAGTATATTTTTATGTTATTATTTAGGATCATGTGCAAAATAGATGGCAGTCAACTATTGTTAATTACCAATAGTTGTAGTTAAATAAAGTGACACATGTTATTTGCTTATTGGTTTGTTGTAAACACCTGGTGCGGGTATATTTTTATTTTCATTTATTATGTCTTCTATTTACTTTATTCGGAAAAGGTTAAAAACAAAATACCCTTAAACTATGTGAAATTGAACAAAAATATTTCGCGTTAATAGTTTGGTCCAAAAATGGCCCTGATATTAATAGTTTGATCCAAAATACACCTATTGTTACTTAATTGGGTAAAAAATGCCCTTTTCCTAAGAAATATATTGTTTCTTTTTGTTTTTAAACAGATTTTTTCCTAATAATATTATTTTTAAAGAACCATTTTCTTGTTTCTTTTCTTTTACAATCCATTTAACTAATAATAAATTGGGAAGTTATCTTTTTTTTTTCTAAATCTCATTTTATCAATTAAAATAGAATATCCCCATGTACTTTTAAACTGATTATATATATCAGACATTTAAATCATAGTAACCTCATCATTAATTTTCATTTATATAACGTTAAAAAAATTCTAATAAAATAGAATATATGTTTATTTCTTAATCTTTTCCGAGTTGAAGTGGGATAAGCATTTGCTAATATAATCTTTGGTTTTAAAGTATCTGGATACAAATAAAGTATTTTTGGACCAAACTATTAACGGTGGCCGTTTTGTTCAATTTCTCATAGTTTAAGGGCATTTTTGACCCTTTTCTGTACTATATCAAATAAATGAAAAGGGGTTCAAATACCCTTGATGTATTAGAAATTGCTTAAAAATGCTCTCCTTCTTCCTATTGGATCAAATTTGCCCATAATATTATTTTTAGGCTTAAAATTGCCTCTCCATTAATGACATGATTATTTGACATTTCATTGCCATTTCAATTAAACGTGACCTCTATGTATTGGTCTGCATAAAATGTTGACCCAATCTAAAGGACTTGACCCATCCATAGGCAGGGGCGGACCCATATGTAAAGTTTGGGTGCTCCGACACCCATTAAACTTAATCACGGAGTGTATAATTGTATAGAAAATATAAAGGAAACAGATATAAATAGTTAATAGAGCACCCCCGAACTCAAAATTCCTGGGTCCAGCACCCCCAAACTCAAAATCCTGGGTCCGCCTCTGTCCATAGGGTCTAATCCGAACCTATGGTCCGAAGAAGGAACTGCTTATAACAAGTTGAACACTTGTGCTTGCATCACATACAGAACATAAGCAAATGAAATCAAAATTTCTACACCCCTACGTAGAATACCTTAGTTTAGTTTTTGCATCCCCATATAGAACATCTTAGTTCAGTTTTTGCAAGATTGGAGCTAATAAAAAGTTCGGGGATTTTACTTACCATGCAAACTTACTTGCAATATTGGAGCTAATAAAAATCTTTCTTTATTGTAATTTACGGTCAAACAAAACATTCTAACAACTATTATGATACTTCATTATGCTTACTCTTGATAACCACATGATAAATTTTTAATAGGTAATCCAATGCCTTCACTTTAGTATAACCATCTAGTGTCCGGAATCTATTAGCTCGATTAATCTAGATTTATGCCGTAATTAAAGGGGGAAGCTATTTTACCAAAAATTTCTCCATTCTCAAAGCAAAAACTCGGGATCTCCAGTTTATGTGGTGGGATGTTGGGGGGATCTCATCCATCCCATTACACCGGTGGTGCCATCCAATTACTTGAAGAAAAATAGTATAACTATTTTTTAACACCTAAGCTACATTATCTTATTAATTTTTTCTGTTTAGGATTATGTAATAAAGGTTGCATAATTTCAATCCCATGAGGCTTATTGATATAAATAAATTATTTGACTACCACTTTTTGGTAATTACTTTTTAAAATTAATTAGTTGAAAAAATATAAAAAAAATGTTTTACCTTCGAAAATCGTAAGTAGTAGCAACAATTAAATAATATCTAACTCAGGTCATACCTTTTAAACATTAAAAAAGGTAAAATAGTTAAATAATTTTGTTTTTAAAAAAGATCAAGATATTTTTTCTCTGACTGTACAGGTGTACTAGGGCCACCATTTCTCTTTCTTCTCTTCTCTATTTAAATTCAATGTTTTTCTTGCACTTTTGCTAGTACTTTCACTTGGTACTTCTCTTCCTGTTGCTTAGAAACCTTTACGCAGTTTTCAACTTTCATTTCCATCACCTTAGATCAACTCAATTCTCTCATTCTCTTGCTTCAACCTTCTTTTTCTTCTCTCTCTATCTCTCCTCATTCTTTTGTCTATAATTCAAGTGGAATTTGATTTTTGAGCCTCTTTTTTTCATTTTTCGCGTTGTTCTTGCTCAAATCTTCTTTCTCTTCTCTTTTCTGTGGTTAAGAAACCTTTGTATTTTGTGGACATGTCCAACTCAGGGGCTAGACGCTCTTAGATTTTTACGTGTTCGCCAGTTATTTTATAGCAAAAATTACTACGACTCAATTATTTTATACTTTTATTCTTGATGATTGATATTCTTGATAATTTGTGCTTGTTTGTTTTTCTTTCGATATTGGGTGTATATGATCCTTTTTCCTTTGTTTGATTTTCTTTTAGTCATGATTTTCTTATATTTGTTTTTATTGTTCAGACTTGAACCCGTCATTCTTGATCGGAGAAAAGGCCATAAATAGTCTCTTATCTATGGGAGTAGGAGCCCGTTTGGATTGGCTTACAGCTTAAAGCTGTTTGCAGCTTATAAGCTGAAAAAAATAAGTTAGGGTAGTCCAACTTATTTTTTTTGGCTTATAAGCTGTTTTCAGCTTATAAGCTGCTTTAGATAAATTAAGTCAAATGAGTTCAATTATTTTTTTGAACTTATTTTAAGCATAAAATGACTTTAAGCTGGCCAGCCAAACACTCAAAAAAGCTGAAAACAGCTTATAAGCCAACTTATAAGCCAATCCAAACGGGCTCTAGATCTAAAATGATCCCTTAACTATACACTTATCGGTTTTAGTCCTTTAACTATCCAAAAACTTATCAAATTTGATCTCCGTCTATTTTTTTATACAAACTCATATATCTTCATGAGATTAATCGTTAAATCATTCCTCAGATCTATATTTCTCTCTCCCTGCTTTTTTTTCCTCAAGTTCCTCTTGTTAAAAAAAAAAACATTCTGGCACTGGTGTCGCTCTCGAGTATCTAAAATTCGAAAAGACAAACTTAGGTACAAATTTCTGTAACCATTCTTCTCAAACACTACTAAAAAACTGGTAAAAATCGACGGAAAGACCGAAGGATTCCGTCGGTTTTTTAAATAATTTTTTTAAATCGTTTTTTTATTTTTAAGAAAATCGACGGACTACCTCGGTTATTTTTTGCACAAAAATGCGATGGTTATTTTTTATATTATTTTCTAAAATAAACCGATGGAGTCCGTCGGTTTTTATTTTTTATTTTTTTATAAAAAACCGACGGACGGACTCTGTCGGTTTTTAGAGCGAAAAAAAAGTATAAATTAAATCAATGTAAGTATATGAACAAAAAATATCAGTGGTCTAGTGGTAAAGCCCTTTAATGCCAAGGAACATACCCGGGTTCGATTTCAAGTTCCTATATTTCATTCTTTAATTTTCAAAAAAAAAAAAAAAAAAAACGACGTGAGACCGTCGGTTTTTTTTTTTTTTAACAAAACCGATGGACAGGATTGGTTTTCCGTCGGTTTTAACCAACGCAGTCCGTCGGTTACGAAACGCGAGAGAACTTGAGGAAAAAAGTTGAGGTTAAAGAATGAACTTGAGGAAAAAGAATCAGGGAGAGAGAAATATAGGTTTGAGGAATGGTTTAACGATTAATCTCACGAAGGTTTATGAGTTTGTACGCTGTTTGTATAAAAAAATAGATGGAGACTAAATTTGATAAGTTTTTGGATAGTTAAAGGACTAAAATCGGTAAGTATATAGTTAAGGGACCATTTTAGACCTACTCCCATAGATAAGAGACTATTTATGGCCTTTTCTCTTCTTGATTACATGGCTAAGAGAGGTTTCCAACAAACATGTAAGCTATTCGCTAGAGAAATTGTTGATAATCCAAATCTTGTTGGTAAGTATCTCCTTGTAGTCACAGTGACTGAAGTTCAGGCACATAATTTGAACTTCAATCATTGTGTCTAAAAAGAAATACTTACCAGTAGGATTTAGACTAGCAATAAGGTCTCCGGTAAATCGCTTGTTCGATAGAAACCTCTTTTATCCGTGTAATCAAGAATGACAAATTCAAATCTGAAAAAAACAAACAAATAAAAAGAAAATCATGACTAAAAACTGTCAACCAAAGGAAAGAAATCATACACACTTAAAATCAAAAGAAAAGTAGACAACGCAATTTATCAAGAGTGCCAATCATTAAAACTAGAAGTATAAAATAATTGAGGCGTAGTACTTTATGCAATAAAATAACTAGTGAACACGTAAAAATCTACGAGTTTCTAGCTTCTGAATTAGTCATGCCCACAAAAACAAAAGTTTCTTAACCCCAGGAAAAAAAAATTGAGCAAGAACAACGCGAAAAATGAAAAAAGAATCTCAAGAATCAAATCCCATTTGAATTACAGACAAAAGAATGCAGAGAGAGATGAAAAAGAGAGTTGAAGTAAGAGATTGAGAGAATTGAATTGCTGAAAGGTGGTGGAAATAAAAGTTGAAAACTTTATAAGAGGTTTCTAAGTAACTTGAAGAGAAGTTGCAAGTGAGTACCATGCAAAAGTGTATGAAAAAATGAGCAAAATGTTGGATTTAAATGGAGAAGATAAGAAAGAGAAATGAGGGTCCCTAATATAACCGTAAATAATGATACAGTCAGAGAAAAAGAACCTTGAACTTTTTCTTATCATTTAACTATTTTACCTTTGTTAAAGTTTAAAAGGTATGATCTAAATTAAATATGATTTAATTGTTGTTACCTACTTGCGATTTTCGAATGTCAAACATTTTTTCTATTTTGTCAATTAATTAATTTTAGAAAGTAGCTATCAAGAAGTGGTAGTCAAGTAATTTACATCAAAAGAACTCATGGCGTTGAGATTATGTGACCCGTATTACATAATCATAAACAGAAAAAATTAATTAAGATTACATAGCTCAGGTACGAAAATAAAATAATTAAATAAACTACTAACTTTTTAAGTAATTGAAGGTGTAATGAAATCGATAAGATAACATTTAACTAGAGATCTCGGGTTCACGTCTTGAAAATGATTTTTTTCATAAAGAGTGATTCACCTTAAATGGACCTATGCGGCATAAATCAAGACAGTCGAGCTAACAGGTTCTGAATACTAGATGTTAAGTGTTATTTATTTAATGAAGTAAATAAAAACCATATAAAGAAGTATTAATATAAACAAAATCTAGGTCTTTGAAATATTAACCACATTTTTGACATTCATCAAAGTAATCATTGAGAATTACCTTACTGGAAGGGATTCCAACCGTTGAATGCCCTCGACACATTTGGGGCATTTTTGGGAGACAAAAAAAAAAAAAAAAACTGAAATATAACACCTAGAGGAATAGAAAATACAATTGAGGGATGGAAAATAAAGGAACAAAAGAAGGGTTTTTATAGTTGGTGTGAGGTGTTTTTACAAAATAAATTTTGGTAATCTTGTAAATAGCTTTCTATATATTTTTGTTCATATTAGATTTGTTCAGAAGTCAAAATTAGACCAAAACCTATCAATCTTAAAAACATACCAAAAATATAATCTTAGTAAGAAAAATCAATATAAGAATGAGTAACTTAATTATTATTATTAGTTGTATTTAATTTGTTCGGTCAATATTTAAACATCTTAAAGTTGTATTATCATATTTATATACATTTATCATACTAATCTTGATAGTTTAAATTAATTTGACTCAACATTTAGTTATAATCTAATCATCTCATTGGTTTGTCATGATTGAATTATAATTTATTACTTGGTGAAAATTATTTACCCACCCACCCACCCCCCACCCCCAACCCAAAAAAAAATTGCTTTAAAAAATAAATTCTCCCTCTCAATTATGAACAAGAGAAATTCTTCAGCTTTATCCTATGCAACGTCTATATTACCATTGACATTTTTAATTCTCCAATTATTTCACTCGTGCACAATTTAATCCAATTTTTCTATAAATTTTTAATTTTAGGTCGGAGCAAAATAATAATTAAGAACTACGTGAAGCAATAAAAAATAACTGAATTAAAAGAAAAAAAAAATCATAATAACACTAGTAAGTAAAATTGTATTCAGATGAGAGATTCGATTGTCTACAAAATAAGAAGAAGCTCGTTCTCACATAATTCTGAGGACGACTCAGGCGAAGTTCTCGGACCCCTCTGCTTATGTCGATCTTTACCTCTTCTGCCATGTGTATCCATCTAACAGCCCGAAGCATTTTGATCATTACAGTCCGGTAAATTTAAGCGTTTAAAATAATAGTTGAAAAGTGCAAAAGTTGAATGACTAGTTGGGTAGATGTCAAATCGAGTTAGGATACTTGAAACAGAATATCAGAGGGTCAATTAGTTTTAATTGTGACGAGAGAAATAATTTCATTTAACGAGGTCAAATTCTTTTGGGATAAGATGAAAAAAGGAAATGAAGTTAGATTTATCGGGACAGAAAGTTAAATTTCTTTTCTTTCCAGTGCCGTAGTCTAGCATAATTAGCCTACTTTTTTTGTTCTCCGTGCTTGTGAAAGATTGTGTACCATAATCATACACCAGTTCTTGAAAAGATCCGTAGTTCTCAATATAATTAATACTACTAAGAGCTAAGAAGCCTCGACATACTGGACTCAAATTATAAAGAAATTAAACTTTACACGTCATAATAATATGGTGAACTTCAAATAAACATGAGACTCACTCTGAAAAAAGACTTGGACCCAACAGATTAATCACAAATCCAACAGTACCCCAACATATGTACGTGCAGAAAACAAGAATTGAGCCCGTTTGGATTGACTGCTTATAAGTCTTATAAGCTGTTTTCAGCTTTTTTGAGTGTTTGACTGGCCAGCTTAAAGTCATTTTGTGCTTAAAGTAAGCTCAAAAAAATAATTAGGCTCATTTGACTTAGCTTATCTAAAGCAGCTTATAAGCTGAAAACAGCTTATAAGCTAAAAAAAAATAAGTTAGACTACCCCAACTTATTTTTTTTTAGCTTATAAGCTGTTTGCAGCTTATAGGCATAAGCTCATCCAAACAGGCTCTAGGTAGATTTATATCTCAGTGCACAACCCATATCATCTAAATTCTAGATCCGCAATTGTGTACAAACTATGACTCGTACAACAAATGAACAGGCTCTAGGTAGATTTATATCTCAGTGCACAACCCATATCATCTAAATTCTAGATCCGCAATTGTGTACAAACTATGACTCGTACAACAAATGGAAGAACATTACACTATGATAGGACCATCCAAAGGGATCGGATAATACACATCAACAAGCTTTGTCTAACCTAAGGTGAGATCTATAGACGATCTAGTCTACTATTAATATTTAAGGTAAACAAACAGCCTCATAGCATTAGTAAGGAATGCAAGACCTAAAGTTTAAGGGTCATTAAGCACCTCATAATTCAAACATCTAAATGATGAAAAACACCTGACGTTAAGAGTCATTAAGCAACGAGCTGTAAAGTATAACATTACATGAGAATAAAGTTACATTTAACCTTAGTATACTCAGTAAGCATGGTAGCATCAAGTATATTCAGTAAGCATAGTAGCATCTGTTACCGAATGAGAACATACATTTTCAAGACTACATATAGTAGTTGAATTGAAGTCCTGTTGCACATGGAGTAACTACATGTTGCTTCCAGAAACCTTTGGTCCTTCACTGCCAAGAGACAATCCTGATGAGAGATTGAATTGGTCGCTCGCCAGGAAAACTGGATTTGGTTGCTCGTATGGTGAGCTCAAGCTCGACTCCACTATCTGCTGCGGAAGTAGCATATCTGCTTTAGTAAATGATGCACTTGTGCCCACTCTTTGTTTCTTTGATGACCTTTCATCTTCAGGGCTATTTATTGGCGAAGTCTCGCGGCAACCAGAATCTGGAGTAAGAGGCTCGGAGAATGATTGATCGATAGAAAGGGCATGTTCTTGTACAGACTTATCAATGTGAGGAGACTCAGATGTTGGTGCAGGAGTCCCTGGATCAGTCCGGTTATCAGAATCCGGACCGTTGTCACCTGCTGGTGAAGGAGTGACCCCAGAAACAGGAACTTCTGAGAGAACTCCATTGAGCCGCTGTTGTTCTTCTATTATCTTCTTCAAGTACTTTCCTTGTGCTTCAATTCTAAGTTGTAGCTGTCTTTGTACCTGTAAATGTAAGAAGGAAAGTAGGTGGTTACAAGTAAAATCCCTGAACTTTTACAGGAATTAATTCTAACTTCCAAGGGAGCTCTTGTTGGAGGCTGTTCTTTCATAGGTCCCACAACTTCCTGCTTATCAAACTGATCATATGAGATGAAGTGAAAATGAAGCAAAGTTATCTGGATACAAATATCAGTTCATTTCACAAAGCATGCTCAATATACACTGCTTTTGATGAAAGAAACGGACTCCAGATATATTTCAAGGGAAATGTTCGAAGATGCAACTAAAAGGCCCCTTCATTTGGTAGCAAGTATGTGCCACAGCCATCAGAAACAAAATATGGGAATTTAGGTGCCGTACGTGGGAAAATGGATCATTAATTACTTTACCTTTTTTCATCTAAAGTGGAATGCACAGATCAGGTCAGCTCTTACTAGTAGAAGAGCTTCTTTCATGTCTACAACGGATAGTATAGAGTAGATATGACAACATTTGAAGACTAGAGAAATTCAAAGAACCAAAGAGGAAGAAACTTAAGCCTCAATTAATGTATTAACGAGAAGTAATAGAAGGGAAACAATTTTCTTACAAATGTTTGTTTCAATGGCAAGTTTAAGATAAAATTAAAAGTTAATAATAGGATTTAAAAAAGCAGGTGGCTAACATCTCTTTAAAACCTTTGGCAACTGTTGAAAGACAACTCTCAAATAGGTAGAAAATAACTTTCTTGCTATAGGTAGAAAATAACTCGCTAATCAAATGGTGTGTTTCTTCACTTCTCTTCCCTTTCTATCCCTTCCCGTGCTTTAATTATCCAAAGACTTTATATGCATTCCAAATGTGTTCAAGAAGCTCCAGGAGAACATACCTCCAGTTGCTCGTGCAGTCGCTTTTGTACCTCCATCTGCAGTTTTAGAGCCTCATTTATCTGCACGCCAGTGCTAGGAGAGAGCAATAATTCTCTCATGTCAATTATTAATATCATAGAAAGTACAGACCAGTTTAAGAAGATTTTTCAGCTAAAAAGGCAAGATCATTAGACTGGAGAATGCAAGGCATTAGTAGGTGTATACAGCAGATTAGTGTAAAACTGTGAATCATGTAACTTCCAAAGCTTGTAACTTCATAAACAGATCTACCAGCAAACAGGAAAAAAAAATCTACTCACGATGAACCATCCAAACTGGAAAGCATATCTGCTGATTCTTTCTTGTCAGATTGTTTACCTAACAATCACAATTGCGGGCAAAAATGGTATCAGGAAGTGTGTTACCGTGGGAGCATCAAAAGCACCACATTTTCAAAGGAATTAAGCCTCTTTAAAGCTTTAAGAAATAAACATAGTTGAAATTTTGAATTCTAAAGGATCGTACCATCAGATGAGGAATCTGGAAGGTATTTAGCAAGCCGATATTTCTGAATGAACAGGCAAATGAATGCAATTCAGTCACTACAATGGAGCTTTTTAATTTAATACTTTTCTGCAGCATGTATACCTGTAAATGACTTTTTACATGATAAATTGTTAGCCCTTGCACACCCATGACTCTAAGAACACCTTTAGGCGTGGCCCCTGAACCAGGAAAAGAAATAATGTCAGAACAATTAAATGATCAAGACCAAATGTGGAAATACAGTATCACCTCCGCTAGTGATTATTTATTGTTACAGAGTTTTCTAGCGCTGCATCTAGAGAGCATAAAAACTGATTAATGGAAAAATGTGAGACACACAGATAAGTATGGGAAAAGATCACAATCATTTATGATCTACCTATCTCCATTGCTATATTGTTCAAACAGCAGAGGAAAGATTCTCAGCCTCCCTAGCAACTAAAATAAGGAATCTTTTCTCTTGTAGATTTTTTTCCTTTCTAGAGTATAAAGGAGGGTTGGGAGGGAAGATAGTAGCACAAATACAATTAAACTCGAGAACTTACGGTCTGGGCCACCAAGTTGTGCGACGGCATCAACGAAACGTTCATGAAGCTCATGGGTCCAACGCAATCGTTGCTTCGAGGCAAGACTAGGATTGTTATTGTGGTTGTTTCCTCCATTTATTGGGTCCATTGTGCTACCACCGCAGTATAATATCTGACTATATGTTACTGTAACGTTTTTGTGAACTAAGCTTGAACTAGGACGCCTTTAGCCTGGTATGCACACAAGAATCAAAAGATAAACATAAACCTTATCTTTTATTATGGTTTTAGTAATTCTTTCATCAACTAATTCTCTAGTAAGCACACAAGAATCAAAAGATAAACATAAACCTTATCTTTTATTATGGTTTTAGTAATTCTTTCATCAACTAATTCTCTAGTAAACACTCATAAACATTGAATGGAAGTTAGTCATTGAGATGTGCGATCTAATCATTTTGTTCTCTGTAAAAATGTACAATCTAGTAGAACTTTACCAAGTTGACCTGTACATATGAGAAAATACTATAGCCAGTGTATTTAGCAGCATCTAATATTTCCTCGTCGAGTGTGTATATATATATATGTAATTTTCTTTTTCAATGACAGTGGTGTCCGTGCCAGCTTGCCCCACCTCGACTATTACACGGCCCACCCGCACAGTTGTCGAACTCTGCCAACCAAGGCTTAGGAAAATGGGAAGATATCACCTAAGAGTTGTTTGGAAACCACTGTGTAATTACTAAGGTAGTAATATGACATCCAAGTAATTACATAGTATAACAGTTACAATAACCTATTTCTCTGCAATAACACGTAATTATGGTATCATTCTAGTATCATGTTTGGTTGCACAGTGGACGTGTAAATAATTTCCAAATAGTGACACAAGTATGTGCAACAACAACTAATACAAGACCAACTCCATCGAGCTTCATGAAGATGGAGTCCTTGAAGATCACGGGAAGTCCACATAGGATGGCCTTCAAGATATGGGAGATAGCTTGGATGGAAGGCTTCAAGAACGTCACATTCAAGATATGGAAGATAGCTTGGGAGGCTATTTGGAGAAGGAGGCTATGCATGCAAAAGGGGCTCGTACTTAAATGCAAGCCTTTTCAAGTTTCACTTCCATGGAAGACATCCAAACAAGGCCCTTACTTCATTAAAGGTATAATTGTAATAGAGCTAGTTGTCTTCCTTATTTTCTTAGTATAAATAGTAGACTAAACATTTCAATAGGGAAATTTTGATGAATGAATGAATATTTTGAGTGTTTTAGGGTTATCTCTAGACAGAGAAACTTGTGAGAGGCCTTTGGTAGGCTCTTGTTGATTCTTGTATTGTTGAGAGGTTGATTACTTGGGAATTCAATTCCCTTGAAGTCAACTTAAGAATTTGGTGTTTCTTTTGATGATAATTTAGAGGTCTTAGTTTTATATAACTTTGGTTGCTAAATTGAATCTTAAGTTGTGTCAAATTATCTATCTTTTCTTTTCCTTTGGTTTGTCTTCTTAATTTCTCGTTTCCGCGTATCCGTTCTTGCTTCAATTGGTATCAGAGCCTAAATTAGGTTTGTTTCAACAAATCTAGTTTGGGATTTGATTCTACAAAAAAAAAAAAAAAACGAAATTCAAGAAAAAAAAATTGTTGTTTCAAATCCTTGTTTGTTGTTGATTCTAGTGTTAGATTTGAGTTCCTTAGAGTTTTAGGGTTTCAAATCCAAAGTTTCGAGTCATTCTAAGTTGTTTTGAGATTTCACCATTGTTGAGTTGAAAAACTTGAAGAACTTGAAATGGGTCTAGTTGATTTGGGTGAAATTGGAACTTGAAACTTATTGGGTTTTGTTCTACAAGTGAAGGAGAGCCTAGATCCGAAATTTGAGCGAATTCGGAGATGAATTGAGGGTAGTTGAAATTTTGAATTGTTCTTCATGTTCTTCTTGAGCATCTTCATATCTTCATAGGGAAGAAGAAGACCAAAGGGTGAGTTTGATCCAAAATATATTTCCCAAAGTTGTGAAAATGTGTTTTCTACCGAAAGAAGAAAATACTAGGTTGTGTGGGGCCATAAGAGTCAGCAAATCTAAGAAATTTGTGCACAAATCCCGAGCCAACTGAAGTTTTTCCGAGATCATATTATAGGATGAGTTCCACGGACCATAAAATATTATACGGTCCGTGAAACTCAAGTTTAGGTCCGTGAAAGGCAAGCTGTTTGGACCAGTTTCTGCCCAATTTTGGTCCTAAGATACGAACGGGTTCCACGGACCGTGAACCATTATACGGTCCGTGAAAATCAACCTGAGCACTCGTGAAACTCAAGTTTAGGTCCGTGAAAGGCAAGCTGTTTGGACCGGTTTCTGCCCAATTTTGGTCCTAAGATACGGACGGGTTCCACGGACCGTGAACCATTATACGGTCCATGAAAGTCAACCTAAGCGCTCGTGAAACTTGGCCCTAAAAACCAACATTCTGCCTCAAGTTATCCTTGTTACACAACCACTTATACGACCCGTGGAAACTTATACGGACCGTGAAACACCACCACTTGGTCGTGTAAGTCCAATTTCATCAATTTCGATCAGGTGATTCGTTCTTAATTCTTTTCAATTCCAAAAATTTTCTTGGGATTGCTTGTTGGATTGTGTCCCTAATCCTTTGGTATGGAACAAAAACCAAAAAAAAAAAAAAAGTATAGAAATTTAAAAAATTTCGTTACTTCAAATTGATACCTTGGATCAATTGGGGCTTCACGGTCGTGTTTTCAAGATATCACCTACCCGGGCCCGAAATTTTAGTTATTTTCCCGATTTTTGCCTTCCATTTTCTTGTGTCTCTCAACTAGTAGCCATTTAGTAGTTGTTCCTACTTGTGTCCGCATTTCTTTCGTGCCAATTCTTTCATGCTTTTCTTCGTTTTTGTTTCGTTGTTAATTTCTTGGTTCAAGTCCGTTAGATTGAATTGAGTCGTCCGTCTTTCTTCGAGTCTAACAAGAATCCATTCCGACCTCAAGTAGCAATTGTGCACCTTGCAAGCAACCGAATCCAATCGAGAATCAACACCGGCCATTCCATTTGAGTGGTAAAAGGCAAAGAGTGTGTGAGTTCATTTGAGTGGTGCTAGCCGAGCACAAACGAGTGTAAACACGAGTGTGGTGAGGTTTCTTTATTACAAACATGTTTGCTGAGTGTTCTTTGCAGGTACTTCTCCATGGATTCCGATTCATGTGGTGGCAATTATTATTTTTATGACGATGATGGTTGTAGTTATGAAGGGGAGGACTATGGGAGTTATGAAGAGTGTGACGATAGGGAATATGAGAGCTATATGGGAAATGGTTACCATGAGGAAGTTCGGAGAGAGAATTACCATTTTGAAGGAAAATATGAAGAAAGCGGTACTCATGTGTCTCATGAGGAAGATGGGGATGAAGAAGAACCTTGTTATGATTCATATGGTGAAGCTAATGAAGCTGAAAATTCTTGTGCTATACATCATGAAGATGAAGACGACTCGAGGTATGACTCTCCTTCACACGTATCTTATGGGTCTTATGGGGAAAATCCTTATACAAATAAGACTCGTGGAGGGTATGTCTATGGAGGTAGTGGAAGTGCTAATGTTAATTATGGAAGGACTTCTAGTGGGCATGCATATGCTTCTTCTTGTAGTACTTCCTATCCTAAGCAAAGTGGCATGAGTGGGAATGTGAGTACTAGTTGGAGTCGTCCTATCCAAAAGAAGGTGGTTCCAAAGAGGCGATTCATGGAGACCAAGGTAAACCTTTGTGGTAGAGAGGGAATTCTTGTGCTTAATGACAATTGTTACACCAACTTCATCACCCATCATGCGGTTGAAGAGTTAAGGTTACCTTGTGTGATTAGGCAAAATCCTTATTATGATGAGGGAGGGTATTGGGTTGATAAGAAAGTGATGGTATTCATTTCACTTAGTGAGTACCAAGAGGAGGTTTGGTGTGATGTGCTTCCATTGGATACTTGTCACGTATGTTTAGGTGGCCCCTTAGTGAGTACCAAGAGGAGGTTTGGTGTGATGTGCTTCCATTGGATACTTGTCACGTATGTTTAGGTGGCCCTTGGTTTCAAAGGCATGAGATCCCATATGAGCAAGAGTGGCATAAGTATGTCGTGGATGAAAGGAGGAAACCTCTATTTCCATACGTACTTCGTAGAACGAGTCCAAGTGCAAAAGTGCGAGATACCCATGTGAAATGGCCTACCTTGGCTAGGGAAGCTAGTAGAGAAGAATATGAGAAATGGGAGTTCATAATGGATGAAATCTTCGCTAGCTACAACTATTCACCAGAAATGAAGATGGACTTAGCCGTTCAAACTTTTGACTCAAAGCTTGTCAAATATTGGGAGTATGTGAAAAGTTGTGGGAGACGAGTAAGGAGTCCAATCAAGACTTGGGAGGACATGAAAAGGATATTGAGAGGCCAATATCCCAAGCCCCATGTGAGAAGAAATGAATCTGCGAAGGGTACCTCTTTTGAGAAAACCCCATGCTTGAAGGCAAGGACGGCGGCCCCAACCATTCCATCAATTGGTCAAAGGAGCTTACATGAACACCAAGGTAAGATCACTTATCCTTATACTCCTACATCTTTGTGTGATTTTAATGTCAAATCAAGTATGAAAGTTAGTTTACCTTGCGTTAAGCCTAATGCTTCTTTGCCATGCTTTGGTAATGTCATTGTTAAAAGTGTCCCCACACTAGTTGATCCTATTGATGACCGAATTGACCCTTCTTGTAAGGTCGATTTGTGTCCACCTAGTGTTGACACTTTGCTTTGAATGATAGTGCATTATCGAATAAAGGTGCTCAAACACTAGTTGATCCTTCAGATGACCAAATTGATTCTTCTTGCAAGATCAATTTGTGTCCCACCTAGTGTTGACACTTGTGAGTTAAATGGTAGTACAATGTCATGTGGTCATCATGTTAGTAATTCTTGCGAGTTTGACATACTACCAACTAGTGTTGATCAACTTTCTTGTAATGATAATTCACTACTTGAGGATCCTTGTGATGTGTTTAATGTACCTCGAGTTAGTGATAATGTTGATATAGTTGGTCAATTGAAAGAATGTGACATCTCACCCTTGTTTGTTTCATGTCAAAATGGGTCTCTTGATCGTACTTTAGTGTCACGTGATAAGACTCCAATTTGTAGTGGTGATGTGTGTCATGTAGATAGTCATGTGAGCGAAAATGCATTGAAAGATGACATTGGTTCTTTTGAGAGTGAAATGACATGCTTTGACTCCTCATTATTCATGGATTACTCTCTTTGTAAAGGATAATGTTTTATTTGAGGATGACATGACTATTGAGAGTGAAGTACCTAGTGGGATGTTTTGTAATGTTGAAAGTGTGGCCACTTTCGGTGACTACATGGTATTTGAAAATCCATTATGGGATGATAACTCTCTTCCCTATGATGGAAATCCTCCCTTGAGGAATTGTGATCCACTTATTGGGAGGGGAAGTGTTCAAAAGGAAGGTGAAACTTGTCTGCAAATTGCTAATTCTTCCTTGGGTGTTCCGAATAGTAGTAGTATGATTGACCATGCTTTTGAGTTTAATAGTGAAACTACATTTGAAGACACCCTAGATGAAGTTATTTTGCGTGACACCTTTCTTTATTATCTTTTTGCATATGATGACATTCATGATCTTTTTTAGAGTGCATCTTATGGAAGGCGGGGTCCTATTGGGGTACTTAGTTGTTGCCTTACCCGTGATATGTGGGTATCTTTTCCCTTTGACCCCGGTGAAGTCTTAACTTGGTGTGAATGGTGTCATTTTGCAATTGAGGATCATTTGTATGTCCTGCCAACTTGGTGTCTTGAAACCCTTGGCTCTTTTAGAATATCCTCATTTCTTAATCTTTGGGTTAGCCAAGTTCTTAGTGCTCTACTTGAGAGTTTATGTTGCTTGAGGACTTGGTTTTTGTTTGTCTCCTTTATGGTTTTGCAAGGTTTAGATTCGAGGACGAATCCTTTTCAAGAAGGGGAGAATGATACAAGACCAACTCCATCGAGCTTCATGAAGATGGAGTCCTTGAAGATCACGGGAAGTCCACATAGGATGGCCTTCAAGATATGGGAGATAGCTTGGATGGAAGGCTTCAAGAACGTCACATTCAAGATATGGAAGATAGCTTGGGAGGCTATTTGGAGAAGGAGGCTATGCATGCAAAAGGGGCTCGTACTTAAATGCAAGTCTTTTCAAGTTTCACTACCATGGAAGACATCCAAACAAGGCCCTTACTTCATTAAGGGTATAATTGTAATAGAGCTAGTTGTCTTCCTTATTTTCTTAGTATAAATAGTAGACTAAACATTTCAATAGGGAGATTTTGATGAATGAATGAATATTTTGAGTGTTTTAGGGTTATCTCTAGAGAGAGAAACTTGTGAGAGGCCTTGGTAGGCTCTTGTTGATTCTTGTATTGTTAAGAGGTTGATTGCTTGGGAATTCAATTCCCTTGAGGTCAACTTAAGAATTTGGTGTTTCTTTTGATGATAATTTAGAGGTCTTAGTTTTATATAACTTTGGTTGCTAAATTGAATCTCAAGTTATGTCAAATTATCTATCTTTTCTTTTCCTTTTGTTTGTCTTCTTAATTTCTCGTTTCCGCGTATCCGTTCTTGCATCAACAACAACAACAACAACAGTGGGGTTGTGACAAACATATCTGTATATGAAAATATAAAAAACGAGAAAAGAAAGAAATTGAGAAGTCATATGTGTAACTACCCCAAATTCTTTGCCCCCTCAAAGAATGGAGAGTGTAATTGCTCCCCTCAATTACACCGAAATTCATGCTGGCCAAACAGTGTATTACACCCGAATTCAATATACGAGGTAGCCTTTCAAACAGGTCCCTAGTGTTTTTGCCTCCACTCCTCTAGGACTTCAAATCTTCACGGAAGGAAACATCCTAGCTACTAAAAAACTGTAGATAAAGTAGACATCTTCTTAATCTATCAGAATAATTAGGATGTATAATGTTGAAGGGTATGTTTCCATCACAATAATGCCAAGCAACGACTGAACCAGAGGAAAAGGAAAACACAAGTTTCCACATTGATCTTTAATTACATCTTTGGAAACAAGTGGAAAATAGAGTGTTTTCACAACTTATAGAGAAGTGATAGTGAGTATTCTGCGGACATGCATGAAAGTATATATTCCTAAACTTCAGTAGTTATTTCAAATCGAAGTGAATAACCAGATCCTGAGTGTGACATTGAGGAAAATAAATTATTACCAAGTCAATGCAGGAGCTCACAGAGAAGAATCAGCTATTCAGTATGCAAAACATGGTATGCATGGCTTACGAAGTTTCATACAACAAAATACAGGTGCAGTAAGTTTCTATGCAAAACAATGGATTTTGGTTTCCGAAAGCAAGAAAATAGCAAATATTGAAGACTAAAGAAAATCTAGTCCATGCAGATACACAACATGGGAAAAAGAAAAACGAAATAAGGGAGGACAAATGAATACGAATGACAAAAGAAACAAGTCAAGAGGGAGAACTTCCGCTCTGCTCAACGAAAATAACATCCAGTTCAGCACTCCATGCAGATATCTGTATTATAACTGTGTCTCGAGCTGGAAATTAAAAACAGAATCTCATGCACAAAGGAACAAGAAACTTGAAAAGGTGAAAAATTGGAAGTAATGAACTTATTGTACAGGTTAATATTACCACTATGCTTTGCTTCAGCAAAGTTAATGGATTGGAAGTACAAAACCATTACCACTTGGACAGTAATGCATGGGTAACATTTACATATGATATCTTGATACACTGTCAATTTGTCCTGCATCATTGGAAAAAATGCAAGTATATGAGTTACTAACACACCATTCAACCTTTCTGCAACTTTAAATGGCGACACAATTATGAAGCAGAATCTCTGCAGACAAATGATGATAAATGCAAGTATATGAGTTACTAACACATCATTCAACCTTTATGCAACTTTAAATGGCGACACAATTATGAAGCAGAATCTCTGCAGACAAATGATGATAGTCTCTCAAACTTTTTCCTTACATTACAAGAAATACTTGTTAAGAAAGTAACAGATGGTCACTCCTATGTACTTGGCTACATCCCAAATTTGAAAGTGAGAAGAAGACTTTACCATAATAAATAATCAATTAAACTTTGAAGCAAAATATAGATAGAGGCTTGAAGAGTTAGGCAAATACAACTTATGCTTGACTGCTACATATTTTGTACCCGAAAAGGAAGGGAAGGGAAAAAAAAAAAACTAGATGTTGATCCGTGATTCCATCCTGTCATAGATGATATTCTTGCTGATGAAACTTTGAGCCCACAATTCAAAATAGGAATCAACCTAACTGCATGTTCATACTCCATAGGTACAAAACCATCTAAATTACAAATTCCCTTCATTTACTCCAAGTACACTGTTTGATCTAAAGTTGTGTTTTCCTTTTCTGATGTATGACTCCGAACAATAATAACTACATTTTGTCTTTAGAGGTAAGTATTATTGAAGTCAAAAAGACCAGCACTAAAAAACGTGCTTTCATTAAATCCAATGTTACCACCAAGCAATCAAAGTCTTCAACAGCCCAAAGATTAGCTTTCAACAATCTCTCAATATTTAACTCATCATTAAGGAAACATTGTCTAAACCATTTATGAAAACTGGAAACTGCATAATTTAGCAAACTTTGATTAAGAATTTCCTAGAACAGCTAAAGATTTCCATTTTTATACATGTTTCTCTAAATTCAGAAGCATATAACCAACACTGCCCCAAGAAATTCAACAACAGATGCTAAAAGTATCCGAATACAAAAAGCCCTTTCATTTCACTCCCTCAGCAATACAACAATTACATAAAACATATTCCCTCCGTTACAATTTGTTTGTCTTACTTCCCTTTTTAGTCTGTTTCAGAAAAAAGAATGGCTCTTTCCTTTTTTGGAAACTCTTTAATTCGAACTTTCCACATGGCATATTTAAAACCACAAGATTAAAGAGCATTTTAGTACATTCTACATATCTATAGTTTAAGACCACAGGATTCAAAATCTTCATTACTTTCTTAAACTCCGTGCCAAGTCAAAACCAGACAAAGAAATTGAAACAGAGGGTGTCTGAAAACCACACACCAATTGCCATAATTCATAACCAAAAACATCATTTCTAGCAGGGAAATTTTCATAGATATACATCTTTTGAAAGTTATTACGCCATGTAGCCCAATATACAATATTATACCTGGGGGAAAGCATTATACATAATGTATCAATCTTGTACAAAAGGTTTTTATACAGAAATATGAGCTAAATCGGGTAACAAACTCAAAGTATGGGCTAGTCGGCATAAATATAAAATAGACATGGAGCGTAGTTTTTCCTATCTAGAACTCCTACCATAAAACTCAATAAATTTACCTTCAAATTCAGCTAAGAATAGCAAAATAAAATGTTGAAGAAAAGAATTTCCAAGTGCCAAAAACCCTAACCAATTCGCAATTGCAATAATTCAAAACCAAAACTTAATTTAAAACTCCCACACAACAAAACCCCACATAAAACTCTACAAATTTTCCATCAATTTAGCTAAAAAAAGAAAATTTGAAGAAATAAATAAGGATGTTCACATAAAAATTGAGTGACAATCTTACAGTGATGAAGAGACGAATGTTCGTTTTCCTCTTTGATGAGATCTTCGAATTCGATCCTCTCTCTTTCTGAGTGCAAAGTGATTTTTTTATTTTATTTTTTAATTTTCTGAAATATTTATTTATGAGGAAACGGAGTATAATTATTACCTCTGTTTCAATTTTTTTTTTAAAGGGTGTTAGTACCAGCTTGTACTCCCCGGTCTTATATTAGTTGTCCACATTATTATAAATATTTATTCAAATTCAATCATAAAATCAAGATATAATAAATTAAGTTTTTCCTATCTTACCCTTAATAGTAATTGTTTTTTTAAGTAACCAATATTATTTTAAGTGGTGAATATGGAACGGAGGAATAATACTTAGCTTTTAAGTTCTTCGTTTAGTGTTTCTTTTTTGGGTATTTGGAAAAAATAAAAGGTTCTTCTAAGCACATATTTTAGGTAAAAAAGCATAAAAATAAGATAAAAGTTAAAAATGTTATGAAATAAAAACTATGAAGTAAATACACAGAAGAAATATGTAGAGAGAATATGTAGAGAGATATCAGATTATATTACTTCTGCTCTTTCAACATTGCATCTGTGCATCCTATTTATAGGAGCAACATACAAAGGAGATATTTTGGGATATTTTGGGATATTTGGGATATTTGGGATATTTTGGGATATTTCCAAATTAATGGATATCCACTAGTTGGATATTTATAACACTCCCCCTTGGATGTCCATTAATAGATGATGTACCTCGTTAAAACCTTATTAAAAAAACCCTGTGGGAAAAAGTCCTAATGAAGGAAAAAGAGTGCACATATCTAGAAATACGTTTTGAGAGCTGCCTCATTAAAAACCTTACCAAGAAAACTCAATGGGACAAAACTTGGTTAAGGAAAAAAGAGTACAACGCGTATTTCACTCCCCCTGACGAAGACCAAGATTCAGATGTCGGAGTCTTCGCATTCCAATCTTGAATATCATCTTCTCAAGAGTTGAAGTTGGCAAAGATTTAGTGAACAAATCTGCAGGATTGTCACTTGAACGGATTTGTTGCACATCAATATCACCATTCTTCTGGAGATCATGTGTGAAAAATAACTTTGGTGAAATGTGCTTTGTTCTATCTCCTTTTATGAAACCTCCTTTTAATTGAGCTATGCATGCAGCATTATCTTCATATAATACTGTGGGTATTTTTGTATCACACTTCAAGCCACATCTTTCTCTGATGAAATGTATCACTGATCTCAACCACACACATTCTCTACTTGCTTCATGAATAGCGATTATCTCAGCATGATTTGAAGAAGTAGCAGCAATGGACTGCTTGGTCGATCGCCATGATATAGCAGTACCTCCGCATGTAAACAGATAGCCCGTTTGAGATCGAGTTTTATGTGGATCAGATAAATAACCTGCATCTGCATAACCAATAAGATCTGTACTACCTTTGTTAGTATAAAACAGACCCATATCGCTAGTTCCCTTCAGATATCGCAATATATGCTTAATCCCGTTCCAATGCCTCCGTGTAGGAGAAGAGCTATATCTTGCTAGCAAATTAACAGAAAATGCTATGTCAGGTCTTGTAGCATTAGCAAGATACATAAGTGCACCTATTGCACTAAGATATGGTACTTCAGGACCAAGTAGCTCTTCGTTTTCTTCCTGAGGTCGGAACGGATCTTTGCTCACTTCAAGTGAGCGAACAACCATAGGAGTACTTAAAGGATGCGCATTGTCCATGTAAAACCGATTTAAAACTTTCTCAGTATAGGCAGATTGATGTATAAAGATCCCTTTTGCGAAATGTTCAATTTGCAGACCAAGACAGAGTTTTGTCTTTCCGAGATCTTTTATCTCAAATTCTTTCTTCAAATATTCAATCGCCTTTTGGAGCCCTTCTGGAGTTCCAATGAGATTTATGTCATCAACATAAACAACAAGTATAATGAACCCTGATTTTGTTTTCTTAATAAAAACACATGGACAAATGACATCATTTATATATCCTTCATTTATCAAGTACTCACTTAGGCGATTATACCACATACGCCCTGATTGTTTTAAACCATATAATGATCTTTGTAATCTGATTGAATACATTTCTCGAGACTTTAAACCAAATGCTTCAGGCATTTTATATCCTTCAGGAATTTTCATATAAATTTCATCAAGTAAGCCACATAGGCTGTGACAACATCCATCAGTATAAATAATGTGACATCTTCTGTTGTTTGGACTGCTGGCCCAATAAACATTACGTTTACCAAGATGGATCATTTTACTTGGTAATTATTCTACGTCGACATGCTTTAAGAGACGTAGAAATCAAATCCTCACAACCTTATACAATATTGCGCGTTATAGTGTATATTGTCGACAAGATATCATGTTGTATCGGTTCGCAATTCGACATAACTTACTGAGATCTCATCACTTCATTATTTTCAGGTACCTGAACCTCCTATAAGGTTTATGAAGTGTTATGTCGTAACTCTTCAAGAGCACATTGCCTCCTTATTATGATCATTTGCTCCTCCTTTTTTCAAGGATTATTATATTTGGAACCGATTGGTCTACCATGCTCCATGCACGCTGTAGACTTTGTCCTTCAGGGACATTAAGAGCATTTTGCAGATGAAATATGAAATAGTTGGGTCAGCAAATGCTTCCAGCATTTGACTTGAATTATCTGAGGATCATACTGATGATAATTCACAACATATTTCTTAGCTGCTTATTCTCTCCCCCTTATTTTAGTGACATATGTCCCCATTTTCTTTGGGAAAATCCATCTGTGTGCATCATGATATATCCATTAATCATGTACCGCACGTCAAATGCTAAAAGATGGAAATATCTAGTTCCTGACCCTGAACCAAATATGAGGGGAGAATTTATCAAAATTTATTGATCTGAAGCATACAAGTGCTGTTGTATGCAATATATCATATCTCAGACCAACATCTGAAACTCTGTTCTCATAAGCAATGGTTTAGTTGTATTATGGAGGCATCCAATGCCAAACCAACTTAGATATAAATCAGCATTATCAAGATGATTGTCTTGATTACATATTCTGAAAATTGTGCTTCCAACTCAATTATTTTGAGCAAGCAACTTTGTAAATGTCAAACTGTCAGTTGACAATAAACATACATGTGACTGTCTTAAATAGATGCATCTATTTAAGACATCACATTGCAGGTGAAGGGGCCCACATTCACCTTTTATATTTTTCAGAATTTTGGGGATTCAGTCCCAACATTAGCTGGTGTAATCAACTTATCATGAGAACAAGCAACACAAACAAATTCTTGAAGAATCTTCTAGTTCTTCAATATGTTTTTTAATACTCAATTAGCACATCAGATTTAAATCAGGACGATCAAAATGGTCTTGTCAACTGATAAAATTATCTGTACCCGTAAACTTCAAGTTTACTATGACGAGTGTTATTTCTTTTAATAAACTTCTGGTTTACTATTGCATGAAATTTTATGTCAAAACTTCTGGTTTATTGTGACATGCGATCTCATCATGCTCGGGTAACGCTTTACACACGTGACCCTACCCGTAATAAGTTGGAGATATTCAATCTTCCAATCATCTGTAGTCTCAATATGATGACCATTTTTCTCGCTAGTAAACTTCAGGTTTACTATAATTTATTTTCTGATCGAAATAATTATGATCTGAGATGAATGGTACTATCATATATAAGCTCTTCGAGAGACATCAATTTGTTCACCATAATCATATATTATTTGGACACTGCTAGTGTCATGATACTTGTAAATAAATAATTAGCTCTTCTGGAGCCTTTGATCATTAATTTCTATTACCAAATATTTCTTAAATACTTCTGGTACCATGAAAGCAAATTCCGACACTACTGGTGCCACGAAATAAACATTGAATTCTAAACTTCAATATTTCAAACATCTCCTTCAGGGAGATTCATCATTAACTGAGTATTTTGTATCTAAGCTCAAACACATAATAATCAAATCCTTCATAAAGAAATATATTAATTGTTATTTCCTTCAAGGAAATCAATAACAACTAACCATAATGTATTAATGTGGTTATAGGAGAAAACATTCTACTCTGCTTCCTTTTGCCTTAGAATGATACTTTAATATGTTTCGACGTACAACAGGTCCGTGTAGTAATGTTTGAATTTCATACCACAAAAATATAACATCTACATTCCTTGTATATTATCCCTCCAGGAGATAAATTGTGGTATTTGTTCATTCACTTCGGGGAATGAAATCTGATTATTTAAATGTGTTTGAAATACGACGCTCATCAATAACTCATTATTTTGCTCAAACACAAGAAGACATTGCTTCAGAGTATTTCTCAGATATTTTGGTAATTCTTTCTGCTTCAGGAGTAAAGTTTCAGAGTTTTACTGCTTTGGGAGTAAAGTTTCAAGTTTTATTACTTCAGGAGTAGGGTCCAGAGTTTTGCTACATCGGGAGCAAATTTCCGAGTTTACTACTTTGGGAGTAAAACATAAAATATTCAGAATATTTCTTCTCAATTATTCTTCCTCTTTTGGAGATGAGTCGTGATATTTTCACAATCAAATGCACATTTATATTTATAGGCTTTACTGCATATTATCACATTCACTTCAGGGAATGGATCTATATTTATAGCTGATATCAAAAGTTCTCATTCTTCAGAAATGGAACATAATCATGTGAACGTGCAGGCCTTAAGCATATCAAATTGTGATAACTTAGAATTTCTTTTAAGATATTGCTACTCTAGGAGCAAATCAAGGCATACATATGATGTAGAGAATTTTTCTCTAACACATCTTCAATTGTGGCCACAACAATACATAGAAAATATTGTCACTTTCTGGTGACCTTTCATTTAGCTATTAAGGGATATGAAATTAACATCATAATCCCTCTTAAAATATTGTTCTTCTGGAACCAAAGACATATAAATAGCCAAGCGAACCATTGAGCTCCCCGAGATCAAACAAATCATAAAGTGAATACCATAAAATTTGTTGAATTCTCATCAGTACATAAACGAACAACGTTTGAGTATTATCACTTGATTATCATATAGACATGGATTACGTACTGCCATAGCTATGCTTATTATGATTACTATACTTACTTGCATAGTAATCCACATGATTCGACTTAATTTAATAAATCACTTACCTTGATGTTGTATTTAATTTGAAATAATCAAACCTGGACAGTGAAGAGGTTCTGCACCTGGTGCCAAGTTTCATGTTTGGAGGTTATTGACTCAGTTGGTTAGAATCTCGTGCTGATAACGTGTTATGAAATAAAAACTATGAAGTAAATACACAGAAGAAATATGTAGAGAGATATCAGATTATATTACTTCTGCTCTTTCAACATTGCATCTGTGCATCCTATTTATAGGAGCAACATACAAAGGAGATATTTTGGGATATTTTGGGATATTTGGGATATTTGAGATATTTTGGGATATTTTGGGATATTTCCAAATTAATGGATATCCACTAGTTGGATATTTATAACAAAAAATTAATATTCTCAACTTATGATTTTTAGCTTATAAGCTATTTCTAAAAAAACCAATCCAAACACCTTAGGTTGTTTAAGAAAGGATTATTTTTTTTCAGTAACTCTTTAAATTTAATTTTTCACATGATATGTTTTAAGATCATAATTAAAAACTATTGTGATATATATTAGGTATCCTTTCATTTAAGATTACGGGATTTAAAAATTCCTTTTACTTTCTTAGATTTGTGTTAATAAAAGTCAGAGAAACAAATTGAAAAAGGTTATTTAAGGCTGATCGTGACCGTGAACGAGAGGTCAGTCGTGCCCCTAAGACTGCCTGTGGTGCCCGATGAGAGAAGGACATTATTTTATAAACCAGCTTTTTAGATTAGAAAAATATACAACTATTTAGACAGACTCAAAAACTTTCGTGAACTCTTTTTTCATCTTAAATTTTAAGCAATTTTTCAATTTCTCTTTTTCAGTTTCAACCCTTTAAGTGACGTATTGACGTTAATATTTCGAGTTCATGTTGCACAGCGACGATGATAGTAGATTCGTAATCGGATTAATTTCTTCATAATACTAGAAAAAAGTTAAAAATTTAAGTGTAAAATACTCTCACTTATTTATAAATACTCGACGTAGAAAGTATGAGTTCAGGTGAACCCAGTACTACAACGCTACATATGCCATACTCCTATTGGAAAAAAAAAAAGATTTCATACTTCGAACAAATCGAACAAATCTGAATTCTTGCACATGTGTTACGTGCATGAAAAGAAAGTCCACATAATTTCTCATCGTTGATGTCCTTACTTTAGGATTTAATTAGCAGTGTTAATACCATGTAAAAAAACAGTAATTTTAAGAAAATTAATTGGTTCAAAAGGTAGGGTCAAAGTATTAAATATCCCAAGTTTAATTTGAGATTCGTCCCAAATAGTTCTATTGAAAAAAATAAATTAAGATTTCCTATTTAGAACAAGTCCGAGTTCTAGCAAGAATGTGTTATGTGCAAGAAAGGAAAGAGTCCACATAATTTCTCACCGTTGGTGTGTTTACTTTCCTTATCTTTGCTTGAGTAGGATTTTAGTCATGTTAATTTCCGCCCCCTCCTACAACATATAGGAAAAGCAATAATAGTTTCCATATTTCCTCCCAATTATGGCCTATATAAGAGAGCGACTGTCAGAAGTTAAAGTCGCTCACCACTCTTTACTAATAGTTCATCATATATAGTGTTCTTACTAGGGTTATAAGAAGTTGTTGTGTTAAGAATTAGCATGGATATAGAAGCAATCTTCAAGAGTTTTTTCTCTGTAGAGAAGAAGCCTGCAAGTATATTTGAGTGAATCCGCGACTTAAGTAGTACAAAAAAAGAAAAGTTGAACCAAAGTAGTACAGAAAAAAAAAATACATAAATAGCATTCACGCACGAATTTCGTGCGTGAAAAGACCAAACTGCAAAAAATAACAGTTTGGTCTTTCACGCACTAAATTAGTGCGTGAATGAGCAAACCAAAAGTCTCTCCCTTTTCACCTTTTCAGCCAATGACATTTGTTGTCATCAGCTGCCCACTTGTCTTCTCCTCTTCTTCTTAAGTTCTCATTGTATTGCATCGCATGGAGTCCGGAATCAAAATGCCCAAAAAAAAATCACTTTGAACCAAAATATCCCAACAAAAAAAGAGTTACAAAACTACCTTTAGCGCAGTAAAATACTGCGTTATAGAAACAGTACCAAAAAGCAAAAAAAATTGGCCAAACTTTATTTTTTGCAACACTTAGTGTTTTTTTCCATACTTTGACCAACGATTAGTCGTGTGTCAAGACTCCGAAACGTCAATATTTTATATAGAACCTGATATTTTTTTCTGCGTGCAATAATGTAGGCCCAATACATCAAGGATACGTAGACGTTCGGATCGTCATTTTAGGGGTTGAAAAGGTGCCCGAAGTAAGTTTTGTTTGAAACAACTTAGTGTTTTTTCCATACTTTGACCAACGATTAGTCGTGGGTCAAGACTCCGAAACGTCAATATTTTATATAGAACCTGATATTTTTTTCTGCGTACAATAATGTAGGCCCAATACATCAAGGATACGTAGACGTTCGGATCGTCATTTTAGGGTTTGAAAAGGTGCCCGAAGTACGTTTTGTTTGAAAAAACTTAGTGTTTTTTCCATACTTTGACCAACGATTAGTCGTGGGTCAAGACTCCGAAACGTCAATATTTTATATAGAACATGATATTTTTTTCTGCGTACAATAATGTAGGCCCAATACATCAAGAATATGTAGACGTTCGGATCGTCATTTTAGGGGTTGAAAAGGTGCCCGAAGTAAGTTTTGTTTGAAAAAACTTAGTGTTTTTTCCATACTTTGACCAACGATTAGTCGTGGGTCAAGACTCCGAAACATCAATATTTTATATAGAACCTGATATTTTTTTCTGCGTACAATAATGTAGGCCCAATACATCAAGGATACGTAGACGTTCGGATAGTCATTTTAGGGGTTGAAAAGGTACCAGAAGTAAATTTTATTTGAAAACTTTAGGGTGTTTTATTTTTTAAGATTTTGATTTAAGCGTGTTATTTTTTAATCAAGACATAACTTTCTTTTGAATATAAATATAATTCTAAAAAATATAGGGAGAAAAACTAGTTGTAAAGTCGTCAAACTTTAGATGGTCATAACTTACGGAGAATTTTTTTTGCTTCTATAACGCAGTAAATACTGCGCTAAAGCAGTTAACGGCTCCAATTTGTTTTTTGCTTTTTGGTAATGTTTCAACCCCTAAAATGACGATCCGAACATCTACGTATTCTTGATGTATTGGACCTACATTATTGTACGCAGAAAAAAATATCAGGTTCTATATAAAATATTGACGTTTCGGAGTCTTGACACACGACTAATCGTTGGTCAAAGTATGGAAAAAAAATACTAAGTGTTGCAAAAAATAAAGTTTGGCCAATTTTTTTTTGCTTTTTGGTACTGTTTCTATAACGCAGTATTTTACTGCGCTAAAGGTAGTTTTGTAACTTTTTTTTGTTGGGATATTTTGATTCAAAGTGATTTTTTTGGGGGCATTTTGATTCCGGACTCCATGCGATGCAGTGCAATGAGAACTTAAGAAGAAGAGGAGAAGACAAGTGGGCAGCTAATGACAACAAATGTCATTGGCTGAAACGGTGAAAAGGGGGAGACTTTTGGTTTGCTCATTCACGCACTAATTTAGTGCGTGAAAGGCCAAACTGTTAATTTTTGCAGTTTGGTCCTTTCACGCACGAAATTCGTGCGTGAATCCTATTTATGTGGTTTTTTTTTTCTGTACTACTTTGGTTCAACTTTTCTTTTTTTGTACTACTTAAGTCGCGGATTCATATTTGAGTTGATTGGAGCTGCTATCAAAGTTGGTCAATTAAAGTATCCGGTTAAGTTTGAGAAGCGCAAAAGCAGTTATTGAAGGTCATAATGCACCCCGGAATAAACCATGACGATCGTGATTTGATTTTCAGTGATGATGAAGAAGGAGATGACAAAAGTTTTGCTGATAAAGAAGATGATGATGAAGTATTCACCGTTGAGCAAGAAGAATCTGAGAAAGAAAAAAAGAGTACCAAAGTGACAAGAAGATCACTGCTGCTGCTACGGGATCAGAGAAGCGGATGATGAAGATTAAAGTACAAGTTGCTCCTCAGAAATAGAACAACTGCAATCCAATGGAAAGTGTCACAGAGATGAAGAGAAGATTGGAATTGAATGGTGATAAAGAAGCAAAACGACAGTCCCATAATACTACTGTTGTTAATATGGGATCGATGAAGAGGATGAATGTCAGAATGTGGGCATCCAACGTGTGGAAGTTTCTCCGCCTGTAAAACAACTTATTTCTGATGGAGACGAAACAACAAAAGAGAAACTGAGTCACCAAGGTTTCAAGAAGATGAAGAATGACTCGCCAGTTCAAACCAAGAAACTGGAATTTGACACAATAAAAAAGAGATTTGAGTCAAGCAAGAGGAAGTTTGAGGAAAGCTTTGTAAAGCAAAAGGAAGCCAAGAGAAGGATCGTGATGGTGGACTTTCATGATATGCCTAAACCTGCTAATGGCCCTCGTGCTCCCAAACGCTGCTGGGATAGGAGGATGAGGTTTTGAGAATTTGATTCTATCTGCTGTAAATTTCACGCGAGAATATTTATTCTTCATTTTTCTACTATTAAGAAAAGTGAGTCCAACTCACTTTCGTCGTCCGTTTTCACTTTAGTTTTAAAAAAAAAATTGTGGGCCCCACCCATATATATTAAACAAAACAACTAATATAAAAAAAAATGTGGGCCCCATAATTCTATGGTATATATATATCTGTTTCAATTTTTTTTTAAAAAGTTATGGGCTCCATATATATTAAACAACAACTAATATTAAAAAAATATTGCAAATTAATAATGTCAAAAAAAAAGTGCACCCCATATTAAAAAATCAAACAATATTCATGTAATTTTCAAAGTATCTCATTAAGTCAATAATGATGGATTCATTGCCACGTGCGTATTCGTAGCAAACACTAATATAATAAAGTTTTAAATACGGAGCACAAACTACAATAAGAAAAGTGAGTCCAACTCATTTTCGTCGTCCGTTTCCAATTTTTTTTTTTAAATTGTGGGCCCCATAATTCTATGGTATATATATATCCGTTCCAATTTTTTTTAAAAAGTTGTGGGCCCCATATATATTAAACAACAACTAATATTAAAAAATAATGCAAATTAATAATGTAAAAAAAAAGTGCACCCCATATTAAAAAATCAAACAATATTCATGTAATTTTCAAAGTATCTCATTAAGTCAATAATGATGGATTCATTGCCACGTGCGTATTCGTAGCAAACACTAATATAATAAAGTTTTAAATACGGAGCACAAACTACAATGTCATATTAATCGTGTTTTGAACAAAAAAAAATTGTGGACCCCATAATTCTATGGTATATATATATCCGTTCCAATTTAAAAAAAAAAGGTGTGGGGCCCATATATATTAAACAACAATTTATATTAAAAAAATAGTGCAAATTAATAATGTCAAAAAAAAAAAGTGCACCCCATATTAAAAAATCAAACAATATTCATGTAATTTCCAAAGTATCTCATTAAGTCAATAATGATGGATTCATTGCCACGTGCGTATTCGTAGCAAACACTAATATAATAAAGTTTTAAATACAGAGCACAAACTACAATGTTATATTAATCGTGTTTCATGTAATTTCCAAAGTATCTCATTAAGTCAATAATGATGGATTCATTGCCACGTGCGTATTCGTAGCAAACACTAATATAATAAAATTTTAAATACGAAGCACAAACTACAATGTTATATTAATCGTGTTTTGAACATAGTAACCCATGTGTGTGTGTGTGTGTGTGTATATATATATATATATGCATAAAAATAGTGCAAACTAATAATGTCCAAAAGGGTGGGTCCCATCCTAAACAACACCAAGCAATATAAAAAATAAAAATAAAAAAAGAAGAAACTATATAAAGCATGGGTTTAGACCCATGCTTCGTCGTCCGTTGTCCCTTAAAAAAAAGGGTGGGCCCCATACTAAATAACACCGAGCAATAAAAAAAAAGTGGAACTCACCATCTCCAAACTCATGGGAAAAAAAAAGTGGACCCTATATTATCATAATCAAGCAATATAAAAATAAAATAAAAAATAAAGGTGAACCCCATATTAAAAAAAATATAATGTTAGAAAAAAAGTGTTGACTTTGTATTTTGTAGCAAACACTAATATAATAAAGTTTTAGATGCGGAACACAAACTACAATGTTATATTAATCATGTTTTGAACATAATATATGTATATATATTATATGCATAAAAATAGTACAAACTAATAATGTCCAAAAACAAAAGTGCATCCCATAAAGGGTGGACATCATACTAAACAACATCAAGCAATATAAAAGAATAAAAAAATTGGAACCCACCATCTCCAAACTCACTGTAAAAAAAAAAAAAAAAAGTGGACCCCATATTAACAAAATCAAACAATATAAAAAAAAAAAGGTGAACCCCATATTAAAAAAATAATAATGTAAAAAAAAGTGCAGACTTTGTATTCGTAGTAAACACTAATATACTAAAGTTTTAGATACAAAGTACAAACTACAATGTTATATTAATCGTGTTTTGAACATAGTGTGTATATACTAATATACTAAAGTTTTAGATACAAAGTACAAACTACAATGTTATATTAATCGTGTTTTGAACATAGTGTGTGTGTGTGTGTATATATATATATATATATATATATATATATATATATATAAATAGTGCAAATTAATAATGTCCAAAAAAAAAAGTGCACTCCATATTAAAAAATCAAACAATATTCATGCAATTTCCAAAGTATCTCATTAAGTCAATAATGATGGATTCATTGCCACGTGCGTATCAATCCATTAGTGGGAGTAAATAAAATTGTTTTTTTTCAAAAAGTTAAGTAGTCAAACCATACAATTTTATTTTTTTTATATTATCCTGAGATCTAATCTAGATATTAAACTGTTGTATTTGTTATTCCGCCATGTCATTTATTTATTATGTTCACTAAAATAAATATACTTAAAAATTTTATATTTTAAAATAACATAGAATTTAATTACTTTTTTATTTTGATCAAATAATGAATAAGGTAAATTAGTCAAATTATAATTCTAATCGACATTTTCTTAAAAAACCATGCAAAAGACAACATGACAAGTAAAATGAGCTAAACCGAGAATTTGAATTAGAATTATCCAAATTAAAATTTGATAAAAAATAATAAGTATTTTACACCTTTAAATTAATCGAATTAAAATTAAAAGTATCAACTGATGCTTAAATATTGCTATTGTTTTATCTCAAAGAGAGGAAAATAGTTTCCTTTTAAACAAGTCTTCTCTTTTAAAAAATATTAATAAATTTGCCAATTTTGTATTCGTAACAAACATTAATATATTAAAATTTTAGATACGGAGCACAAACTACAATGTTATATTAATCGTGTTTTAAACATAATATATATATATATATATATATATATATATATATATATATATATATATATAATCACTATTCAAAGACAACTACATACACATAGATGCATTATAATCTAAAGTGTTGGGCCCGTGCGCAGCACGGGTATAGACTGTCTAGTTTATCATATAAATTGCAGGCAAGTTGTATCATTCCCCTGACTATTTCGTAATTGTTCCAGGGTATGTATATGCTCTCTGTACTAGTGTTTTAAAAGGCGAGGGCGTAATGCGGGGCGTTTTACGTCTGCTTCAGTGAGGCGTAAGTCCCGAGACACGGGGCGTAAGCCCCACGGGGTTTTAATTATTAGTATTTTATAAAATGATATAATTATAATAAATACTTTTAAATAGGTGAAATAGCGTAAAAAATTGAAGAAAACTATAAATAAGTGATATATATATATATATATATGCTCCACCTTCACAAAAAAACTAATTAGAGCAATCTATTATATGCTACTTACAAGTACAAGTGACTGCTCGTTACTTTTTTGAGATAGTAGAAGACAAGATAAATAATTGGAAAAGAATATATATTAGACATTCTAGCAATAAAAAAAAGTCTTGACTTTTAAATTTAATGTTTCAGTTCCTTTTTAAAACATTTGAGTAATTACATGTTGACTTTTGAGAATTTGGGCATTATATTAAGGACTTATTTAACAAATTTCGTTTTAGTTTGAAGAAGTTTTCTGGACTTACGCCCCAACAAAAAAAACTCGCCCCAAACGCCCGGGCGTACGCCCCGAATTGCTGGGCGTACGACTTTGGAGACTTTCGCCCCGACCCATCACCCCGGGGCATTTTTGATACGCCCCGCCCCAGGGCTCGCCCCGAAAACGCCTTTTAAAACACTGCTCTGTACATGTCAAGTATCCCAAATCATGATTGAAATAATAGAGCTACAATTTCCCAAATGGAGTTTTATGTCGTGCTTGTATCTCAAATCTGACTTTTCTCTTCATTTTTGCAAAACTGGGAAAAAAAATATACATAAAAAAATTCCACCTGTTCTGAAACAAACGCCAATTTTGCAGGTCAAGATAGAGATATCAAAGGTGAAAATAATGAAGTAATGAGTATTAAAAATGAGAAAAGTAAAGGAAAACAGTGAAAGCTAATGCAGTTATGAATGGAAAAAACTAGTAACTATATAAACATTTTTTTTTAATTATATATATAATACATGCGTTCTGTAAAATATATTATTCAAACAGATTTTTATCTACTTTATATATATTACATGTAAAAGTGTATATTATGTTGACATAAATATCAATTATTCAATCTGTAATCTAGTAATATTCATATGAAAAAAAATTATATGTCTATATTTAGATTAACAGCAGCATTTTTCTTGAAAAGGGATTTGAAAAGTACAACTATAAAATTATTCCACCAATAAAAATAATTGACCCGAAAGAAATAGAATGGTTCATAGGTTAAAGTAGCTACCCATAGGCATAAATGCGCAAGTTAGTCTTTTAAATTTTATAAAGCGGAAAAGGGCCTAAAATGCCCAGTCGCTTTTGGTACAATAACACCCTCCATCCACCTTTCGGGTCAAAAATGCCCCCGCCATCAATATTTTGGCTCCAAAATATCCTTATTTTTAACGGCCCCCACTGAAATTAAAATTAATGAATTTATTTATTACGCAGCGCAATTCTAATGGCTAATTTTGAAATGATTCAAATTATTTAAAATTTCAACCCAAACCCCGATCCATCTAAGAGCCATACCCGCCCGCCTAAAGGCCCCATTTAACTAAGAAAAACACCCTCAATTCTCATTTTGTTAATTATTTTAAATCTGATTTGGTCTTCAAAATGTTCATCATCTTCTTCGTTACACTCAGCTTCAAAATCGATCCAAGCGACCTTAATCCAGCTTCAAAGCACTCCAAAATTAAAATATAACTTCACAATGATACTAAGAACAATTATCTGAATCACCCGACCACTTCCAAATGAGCAATAAATTGTAGATCAAAATTCGAAATCTCCATTAGAGGTTTAGCCGAGTTTCAATAGTGTTCAACAGATTTTAAAGCCATATTTTTTTTCTTATCAATATTCAGCTCTTTTACAATGAGTTTTAAATTTAAAGTACAACACCAATCAAATTTAAGCTCAAAATCGCACATTTACTAATCAAATTTATCTACTGAGCTGGGGGTTGAAGAATTTTGAATCTGTTTGGGGTTCTGTTTAAAGTTGTAAGTTGTTGAGTCTTTGAGTATAACCATCTTTGAGGTTGTTTTGGTTTGACCTAATTTGATTTAGTTGTTGTTTTGGTGAATAAGATGGAAGAAAAGATAAACCATTACAACTCCATTTTTGAAGCTGGAGGATTTCAGATCTCAATTCAAAATCTGAGAACTAAAGTTTGTAGGTTACCCATTGTTAAAATAGTTTGCGAAATCATTTTTTGTACTTAGGTTTAGATTTACTTACTAATTTGGGGATGCATTAAAGGAAAAGTATAATCACCATTTGAGGGTTTGAAAAAGCTTGAAGAACACTCAAATGGGTCTGTTGTGAATCCATAAGAATTGAGGGTGTTTTCCTTAGTTAAATGGGGCTTTTAAGCAGGGTGGGTATGGCTCTTAGACGGATCCGGGTTTGGGTTGGAATTTTAATTAATTAGTCTCATTATAAAATTGGCCAATAGAATCACACCACGTAATAATTAAACTTATTAATATTAATTTCAGAGGGTAAAGTTAAAAATAAGGGAATTTTAGAGCCAAAGGTTGACGGCAGGGGCATTTTTGGCCCGAAAGGTGGATGGAGGGTATTATTGTACCAAAAACAATAGTTCAAGGGCATTTTAGGCCCTTTTCCGTTTATAAAATTTACATGTTCAAAATTGACATTAGATTTACCACAGTTACTTATTAAATAGAGTGGCTTTTAAATGCATAAATATGAAGAATATAGTCAAACAAAAGGGTACGGAGCACGAATGAAATACTCCCTCCGTCCCAAAAAGATTGTCTTAGTTTGACTTTGACATAGAATTTGATATATAAAAGAAGGCTTTTTGAAATGTGTGGTCCAAAACAAATCTTAGATATTTGTGTGCTATAATTATTTCATAAAGTTAAATTATTTCTAAATATAAAAATGTGACAATCTTTTTGGGACAAACTTATAAGTAAAATAAGACAATCTTTTTGGAACGAAGAGAGTAGTGTAGTATGTACACTAAGTCCGTGGACAGGTAGGACAGGATTCATATGTGCCAATGGGACTGCCTGTAGTGCCCAGGTGAGAAGGACATTTGTTGTTTCAAGCGTAACAACGACAAGGGATAACTTTAACTCATTTGTGTGCATTTTATGAAGGTTTTAATCTTAATTATTCAAAATTCAGTCATTAAATTTGTGTGTATTTTAGGTCTAAATCATTCAAATCATAATCATTAAGTGCATTTATTTTTCTTATTTTGTAATCACTTAATGGGTCTAAATAGGTTTAAATGATTAAGATCTATAACAAAGTCTTCATATTATTAAGTCGTCTATTTAAGAAATTCTACAAAGAGAATAGCTCGCTACACTCCATCTACATTCAATCATCTCCCATCACCCACAACCACCATCCTCGTCCACAACAACCATCACTATTGTCAATCACTACCACCTACCACTTACAACCACCATTCTCGGTCACAACAATCACCACCGCTAATCATCACAGTCTGTTGTCATGACTATTTACAATCATCACCACCATCACTATTGCATCTACTAATCACAACGAACAATCACCACCATTAGTCACCTCTATATATCTTTAACCACCACCATCAGTTATAATTGTCATCCACCATAATTACCGGTCGTCACCATCAATTTATCACCATCAACACTGTTAATCACTAATATCAGACCACTATACGACAAGATACTACCCACAACCACTTCATTTTTAAAATATTTTATTAATATAGTATTATATTAATTTAGTATTTTATTTAAATTCATACTTATTATTTTTTAAATAAATATCAAGTAGTATATATTCAGATGTTGAGAAAACAAACAGTCTTAATTATTTAGTATTAAGATCTTAATACAACATCTTAATATTCAAATGTGTATTCGGATTCAGACATATAAATCTTAATGCACATCTTAAAATTCGGATGTGTATGATCAAATTTAGATGACTTAATCTTAATGAAAATAAATGACTGTTCGCGACAAATTTGCTAGCAGAAAATAAATAGCTACAATCACATAACAAATATGAGAGAAAGTATTTTATCGATATTTTGTGAGTACAACTCTAGATGTATCCCCTGATTCTAATATTTATGTTGTTCACATTGATTTGAGGGCCTATCTAGCGTATTCCTCGAATGAATTATGGACTTCTGGTGATGTGTTGAGTCTCTAAGAAGATTTGATCAGCACTTCAGATCGTTCTTGGAAGACATCGCTCGAACTATCCTACTTGTTAAAGACCTTTAGAGAAGACTTATATAAGTGTTTATGCTCTCCTATGCATCTAATCAAGATGTCATGCAATTTTTCAGACATTTTCAAAAGGGGATGTGTGACCCCTTTATATAGGAATGAGCTAGAGCTTGGAAGTATTTTGGTCTCCGAATAATTCTAGTGGATCTTGGACTAGAAAGACGTAGGTTGGAATCGTCTTGTAGAGGCCCAATTTAATGGACTAACTCAAATATAATTAGGATTTCATTTAAGCCATGCACTTTTTTACTTAAATAATTAATCTGACTTTCTGAACAAAAATTCGACTCGGTCAATATGTGTAACGACCTGCTTGGTCGTTATAGTCTTTTTGGCACTTTCTGACCTTTCCTCGAGCTTGTTAGCTCATGTTTTACCCTAGGGGATCGTTGACACACTTCCCGAGGTGTTCGGGGTTGAATTGGGTGACTTTTTGGGAAATTGTGGCTTTAAGCGAATAAGAGTTGACTCAAAGTTGACTTTTGGGTAAATAGATTGTCTCGCCCCGAACCATAGCCTAGGAGTAACACGACACTCGGTGTCTAACTGCATGTGACCAAGCGAACTCATAGGCTAGCTAAATCAGCATGGGATATCAAAATATACACGAATAAGGAAATAAGACTAACACATGTTGATCTACTAAAAAGTCAGACTGAATTATATTAAATGCGGAATTTACTGTTTAAGTCTGCAACATCTAAATAAATAGCCAACAAAACTAATACATCAAAATCTACTAATATCTGACTGACTAAACTATGTCTATGAAACCTCTATATACTAAAAGATAACTGTCTAAAACTGGAAAGACTGAAAGCAAGATAATGCCCTGGAGGAACTGGGGCTCACCAAGCAGCTGATACGAACGGTCCTAGCTAGCTGAATCGTCCATCTGTATATCGTTGCTTGCATCGCAAGATTCAGGCCCCCAAGCAATAAAAAGGGACATCAGCACATTTGAATTATACTGGTATGTAAAGCAAACTGAAAGAAAGAACTGCAAGTACATGAAACTAAAACTGAAACTGAACTGAACATATGGAGTAAAGATAAGAATGCTCCCAATTTTCTGAATGAAGAATCACTTGCATAACTGTAAATATAAACTGTGGCCTAGGGCCCGAAAATACAGATACATGTATTCAACATTAAGCAATTTACAAGACTGGGACTGAGCTATAGCTGATAGCATGATAACTGTTTCGAATTATGGAACTTAAGTCAATATCTGATTATGTTCTAACTGAGACTCATATGACGTCAATACACAAGTCTATAATGATTACTTACTGAGTTCATGATATTCAAAATGATAACCATGAATGAATTATGAAACTATTACTCTAGAAGATAACAGTTCTACAACTATTCAAGAAACTAGGGCTAAATTGCATTCTGAGTCAATTTACTGATAAGTATGAAGAACGATGCGTAGGGAGAATCACAAACATTCTCTAACATAGATAGTTAGCCTCACATACCTGTAATGCTCCAAAACTTAAAGAAAAGGTCTGAATTTTTGAAGAAGAAACCCAAAGCTTAGAACTTGAAACCTTAAGAAGAGTTTTCACCAATTTTCGTAGCTACCGTTCATAGCTCAAACCACGCTACTCTAGAATTCCAAATCCGATCTCTACCGTTCATATTTAAGATCTATATGTTTTGATTACTCAGTAAAATTTGGGCTCGATCCAACGGTTAAATTAGCGGTAAATGCCAAAGGAAGCTGGCTGGTTGGAGGGAAATCTACAGTAGAATTACTAGGGTTTTGCGTTTGATGGAGTGCATCTAAATCAATCCTATTTCATGATTGTACCAACCATTAAATGTCTAAAACATAATAATAACTCCATATAATCCATGAATGATTGAGGGGCTTACCTTTTTGAAGAAATCCCAAAGCTTCATTCCAAATTTGACCTTGAATGGATTTTTTTCCAAAATTTAGCGATTCCAAATAATTATTCGGTGTTAATCTAGCATTAACTTGATATAATTGACATAGGGATTTGAATAAGAACTCACCTTAGGTGTTTGGTAGCAGCTCTGGTCGAAAATCCTTACATAATACATTTTGGGATTGTGTTTATAGGTTATCATAATGGCTTGGGCTTTAAAACCTAATCCTACAAGAATTGGGATTTCCATTTTACACGTCCTCAGTAAATCAGCCATAACGTTTTGTATAGAACTCCATTTGACATAGACCTTTTATGGATGGAAAGCTATTTCAATGAGCTACAACTTTCATGTTTTGAGTTTTCTCTAATTCTAAATGGATTTTCACGAAATTAGGCTGGAAGATGGACCTGCCGTAAACTTAGTCGATTCTATCGAATCTTAAGCACCTTACTATTAGCCACCTTGCGACGATCATATCTCCTTGCGACGATCTCTGATTGACCTGATCCTTATATTCCTGGAAAGGTACTTCCACATACTACAACTTTCATTTAGGAACCAGTTCAAAATTCTCAACTAATCAAGGGGTTATGATTGCCCGAAGTAGGCCCCTTGGCCACTTTCGTAAAAAGTTCAAACTTTCAAATTTCTACTGAAAATCCAACGATACGAGTCTAACCTTTGTTGTAAGATATGGGGTGTAACATGGACCTTTTCCAAAAATCTGTCAATTTTGAGAGCTCCGAATAGTCATTTAGAACATGTGTACATATCTGGTTCGCTTCCCAATGCACTCGATGCATTTTGGGACTTGGGTTGAGAAGTTGAAATTGAGGTATCGAGGGTTGACTCGATCAATAAGACCTTAGTTGGGAATTTCGAGGCCACGAGTGCGTTCGTAGCATGTTTTTATGTATGTCTATGTACTTGGTATGTGAGCATATAGCCTCGGGAGTTAGTCGAAAATTCAGGTTGAGTTGTGAAAACATGGGGACTTTTCTAGTGTCTGGGCGGCACCAGCACCGCGGCAGCGGTACGGCCATAGCGGTCACCCTACCACTGGAGCAACCTGTTCAATTTTGGCTTGATCGCTATAGTAGTCAAGGGACCACCAAAGCGGTGATGCTGAAGCGGCCTAATGGTCGCGGAAGCGGGTATCGGACATTTAAGTCATTAAATGCCCTAAGTCCCTCATTTATTACTATTCCGAAATTTGGGCTATTGGGAGCAATTCTAGGATATTCTTAGAGGAAAGTCTTGGTGGTAAGTTCTTCTAATCCCTTTACTATTCCATTTTCCTTAATCATCTTAGAATTCCTTTATCTTGATAGCTTACTATGTGATTACAGATTAAAAGTGGGTTCAATGAGTTATTCTTTCTAGGCTTCTAAATCATGATTTGTTGGTTGGGTTAGCTTCTTTAAGCATTGAATTGATGAATAGAATCCTTTATTTCGTGATCCTTTCTCATTAGTGGCTAAATTTATGGAGTTGGAGGTTAGTGTTTATACCCAAATTTGGGGGTTTTGCCTAGAATCCGAAATTGAGTAAATTGTTGATTATTCTAGCTTGTTATTGGTGGGAATTGATCACCTAGAGCTTTAATTTCATGTTAGAACCCTTAGATTCCTAATTTCATACTTCTAGTTCATAAAAACCCATTCCATAGGCTGGGAATTTGGGTCTTGAATAGAAGTAGGGTTTGTTTGATATTCTTCTTGATTCTAATGTGCCTAGACTTTCTCTATCTCAAGGCTCAAAGGAAAGCGAAGTCTAAGGAGTGATTGTTAGTGATATTGATGTTCGTCCTTCCAGGTAGGTTACAGTTTATCCTATGGTGAGACTTCATTTAGCGAAGCCTATATTTAGACGATATTGTCGGAAAAAGCATGTAAACCTTTGTAAATGAAGTTGGGTTAGATATTGTCTTAGGTTGGGCCCTGTTGTGTCATTGGGGTTAGCCGCCCCCTTGTGTTATGACTTATCTTGTTCAATTGTTATTGGCTTGATGCCACGTGGAAATAGTACATATTGGAGACTATTGATATATCTTGACCATGATATTGTAGTATCTTACTTGTTGACGTTTGATACGAGGATAGTGTTCTATTATGGCTTATTGTGTAGCCTTTTCATGATATTATTGGTGTGTCCATGCGTGGTGCTTGTGATATTGATTTGATTATTGACATTGGACTCATGCATTGTACGCATTCTCATCCTTCATGATATACTATTGATACATTGATGATACTTAAGGAAACACTGTGATGAGTTGGGCTCAGTTGGATGAGAGTGACATGAGGACCGATATCCGATAGTTGTCTCGGGATCAAGGTTGTGCGTAGCGATTGTCGAGGTTGTTGCTGGAATCATGAGGTAGCGGTTGCCGAGGTTGTGGTCAAAATTGTGAGGTACATGGACTTTGAAGGTCCCCTAAGGGTTGTGCTACTGAGATGTGATTTTCCATCATCGGAGTACATGTGTACATAGCATTTGCATTGCGTACACATTTCATACATTATTGCATTGCATTGTACTATGGCTTCTGTTGTGATATTCTTGTGATGCACTTGTGATATTCAGATTCTGACTAAGTGTTGACACCTAATTTTGGCTCGACGTGCTTAAAATTAACGTTTTGGGGGGCCCTGATTCGTTAAAGAGCACGAAATACATTTTTTTACACATTTTTACAATTTTCAACAATTTATTGATGATTATCCTTATTTTAGGAATTTTTTCAATTTATTGTCATTTTTTCAAGATCATTATTTTGCACATGTACAGCGTAATACTACCATTTTTGTGCAATTAATAATTGTTTCTTAATTTTATAGCAATACATTTTCATATCATAGACATTAATATTTATATTTTATACTTGCGTTATTATTTATACATGTATTGATTAACTATATTTTAGTACAGTCTGACAGTGCAGAGAAAATCGGAGCAAGTAATTTTTAAAACACAGAGCAAGAATTCGATCAAGTTAAGGTCTCGTCACCTTTTTAAAAGTTGACATTTGAGGTGATGGGTTGCGTTGTTGATCCATTGATTAATAATTTTTTATACAATGGTTAAAAGGGTTAATTCCCCATTGGATAATAACCCAAGGATTAAAATAAGCATTGAGGGGACAATGAGTGCATTCTTTTATTTTTTGGACAAAAGAGGGTGTTCATTGATATTATAAGAAAGGATGGGGTTAAATTTTATTTTTTCATCCTTTCTCTTCATTCTATACATCTACACAACACTTACACACACACATCACAACATCAGATTTTTTTTTTCCAAAACCTAAATGTTTTCTCCCCTCACCTTCTCTCTCTCTTTCCAGCCGCCGCCGCTCTCTACGCCGGAGCTCGGAGCTCCGGCGAACTCCGTCACACCCCTCTCCACCACACGCCCGCAGTCCTCTCTCTCTTTCCACCTCGCCTTCCTCTTTCCCGTCACTACTCCGAGCTCCGGCGAACACCAACCCACACAACCACGAACCACCCACGCACCATAACACCATCTCGTCTCACTACTCCCTCTCGTCCTCGTCTCCTTCGCTGCTCCGGTGAACCCAAGCAGCCAACAACCAAATCGCCACCAACCAACGACCCTTTGCTTTTTTTTTTTTCTAATTTATTTATTTTTTGCAAGGCATACACTATACTAGCAGTGAAAAGGAATAAATGAACAGAAGAAAGGGTTGGGGAAAGAAACAAAACAAAAGCTAAGAAAAGATAGGATTCGACCTAAAAGCCATCAAGTCTCTGACTTTCAACTTCTATTTTTGTCTTTGTAAACTCTTTTTCTTTTTTCCTTTGTAAGTTGTAACAGTGTGCATTCATGTGTTTCTGATTAGTATTGTACTATATACTACTATATTGTTGCTAACTTGGTTATTGGTTGGATTTTAAATTTTCTGATTTGTTCTTGGCTTTGATAGCCAGAAGTGGAAATATTTTGAAACTGTGTGTTTTCCTCTCTCTGTTTTTTTTTTTTTTTTGGATTTGTTTACAATTTACGTGACATCGAATAACCCGAATCTTGTCCTTTTAATACTTTTGGCCGATGAAGAAATTTCCGTCGATTTCCAAGGCCTTCCATGTACAAAGACGGGTTTTTATTTTAAGTTTATTCATTATTTCTTTAATTCATCCGATAGTTATTTATTTTCTTACTAACATTTTTATTAAGTCTCATGCAGGTATCCGGAGTTGCTTTTTGAAGATGACACTCAAAAGAAGTTCAAATAGCTTCTTAAATTCTCTGTTTATATTTTTTTTACATTCTTAAATTATACAAGCATAAAATATAGTGAAACTTTACTTTTTAGGGTGCAGGGTGGTGGTATTTATTTATGATCTGCTTAGGTGATTTAAATTTTATGTGTTTTAGACAAATCAATATTAGGCAGTTATTATTTTCGTAGCTAATATTCTTATAGTTATCATGTTTCGCTAGAGTTTTAATTCAATAGCTTAGCACACTTAAGTAAATAAATAGGGTGATTTGCCTCAATATTTAGGCTTTAGAATGCACTCTCATAATTGATTGATTAGGCGTACATACTTAGCTAGTTAAATTAGTTAACTCACCTTGAGTAATTTCATGTCCATTCTTTATACCCTTTTCACATACCCAAGCTTCTAAGTTGCACATAATTTTTTTTAAAATAATTATTATATCACATATGTATAAAATACGTATTGCATGATTATTTATGTGAATAGTCACATTAGTTATTCTTTAGTCTAAATTCTATTAATTTTTGTAAATAATAATCAAGCCTTTTTACACATCCCTCGTATAGTTAAATTGGTCCAGTCGGGAACCACATTTGTGGATTCTGAAGGATGCCTAACACCTTCCCTTCGGAATAATTTGAACCCTTACCTAGAATCTCACTTATTTTCGTAGACCATGTTAAGCTGCATATATTAATAATTTATAGGTACCCTAGTATACCTTAAATGCTAGGTAGCGACTCTGTACATACTTAATTATTTCAAAGCTCCATAAGTTGTGCTTTGTTTAGCCTTGGTAAAAATAAGGTGCAACACTAAGTATTTTGAGACTTGGCATATTTGGGTTTAGATGTTAAACATAGGTGACGACGTGTATTGGATTTTGGCTCGTGTTTAACTTATACCTTGTTGATTTACCTGTTTATCTTACTTTATTGCCTTTATATGTGTTAGGTAAGCTTAGTCGGCCTATGATACCTACCAGTACCTGTTGTTTGTACTGACATACACTTGTTGCATTCTTTTACGAATGCAGAGTTTCAGGTAGGATCAACCTCTGGTTCTCGTGGCTGATAGTGGTGCAAGAGTTGCTGCTTAGAGTCTTACAGGGTGAGCACGGGGAAGTCCGCCGCCTTGGAGATTCTTCCTTTATTTTATGTCTTAATCCGAGACATATTCAGACTATTGATGTATTATTGATATTTCCAGACTTGCAGATTCTAGTTAGTTGCTCTTGTATGACTAGACAGATTTCTGGGGTGGTTTGATAAATTCCGCATATTCTATCTATTATTATGTCAGACTTATGTATTTCTATCACTTCCGCTTATTTATTTATTTATTTATTTATTTATTTATTTATTTATTTATTTATTTATTTATTTATTGTTTCATGTCTTTGAGATTGTTGGGATAAGGGTTCGCCTACCAAGTGGAAAAGATAGGTGCCCGCGCGACTTTGCTAGATTGGGTCGTGACAACATGTCATGAATTTAAAATTTAATCCAAATTTTATTATGAATTTAATACAATAAATTTTTTGTGTCTACAATGAGGTCTTAACGTATTTTTTCATTTGATTCTTTCAGATGTAAACGATCACACCCTCATCCTCTCTAAAGCCTCCCTCCTCTTTCGTTCACTTTGATGATCTCCATAAAATTTTCATTCTTCATTATCCATCTATGAACTCAAGCTTAGTTATTTATTTACAATTGTAATTTCGTTGAAACAATAAAAAAAAAGGAGAACGGAGGGATTGAGAGAAGATAAGGGTTTGATTATTTGGGTTTGAAAGAATCAAACGAAAAAAGACATTCGGACCTTTTATTAGTTTTGAATAAGCACATGTTTTCACATGCTACGTGTTAACTTTTTTTATTTACTACTTAATTAGTGAAATGGTAAATAATACGAAAAAAATACATTCAGGGAGTTCATAGGACCCGCATAGTTTAGGTGTGTGACCGAAAATTTTGCCATAGCTTATATGTATTTCAATACCTTATCCCCAAATCCAGTGATAGAAATTAAAAAAAAAAAAAAAAGAGACTAGTGTGTATTAAGATAGAGTTCTCTTATAATAATTAGTTGTTGTTTGAAAACTAAAAGAAAAAACCGCATGATGTACCTGATTAAACTTTGGATTTTCATTTTTGTCGGTTCAACGACGATATTCAATCATATTTACCACAACAAATAAGTTGTTGTACGATCATGCATGTTGATCATTCACAAAATGTTGATATTGATATTTATTTTATACAACCATGTACTATAAGACTTGACATAAACGTGCAACGCACGTGCCGAGAGATAAAACATTTAACCATGGTTATGCTACTTTATCAAGTGTCGAATGGATTCTAGTAATACCGAAGTAATCTAATTGAAGATTACAAATATATGATGACTTCAATATTACCACCCAACTACCATGTTCAATTGTATATGAAATACCATTTTACTTCAGTTGATTTTCCACTCCAAAGTTAAAAGAAAATTCAATGGTAGAAATGAAAAGAGACTAGTGTGTATAAAGATAGAATTCTCTTAAAGTAATTAACTGTTGTCTTAAAAGTGAACAAATTTCCCCCCCTCTGACTAGCTATACTACAAGTCAAGTTCTTAATGGTGAGATAATAAACTTTTCTATCAATGTGGCAATAAAGAGGCTGCATTGTTAAAATTTGCAGCTGAAATTGATTTTAGTATTTCTTGTGTTTTCTTCATTGTATATATACATATTCTCCATAACCCTAGATCCACCCTAGCTTTCTTTGCCATTGTCTAAATCACATAGTCCTTACTTAAGGTTGTCTTCTATGAAAAATTCCGATGTTTAGACTTATGCCTCATATATTTCATTTGATCTATCCGTATATATTTGGATTTATAAAATTAAGCATCCAAGAATTTTCATAACTTTTTCCTCTCTTTGTCTAACCATTTTTTTGTTTTGCTTCCTTTGAACAGAGTTTTCTGGTGCTAGTATTGAAGTCATCAGATCCTCGTAATCTTCCTTTAGATTACTTAGGAATTACCGAAATACATTCAACATATACATACGCGGCCCTTATATTTGCTTGATATTTTCAATTAAGCACTTCTACTAAGACTTATATCAATTGGACACTCGATCTTTACTCAAACTGCTCCACCCTAGATCTGCCCAAGCTAACTTTTCATCATCTAAATAAAAAAAATTCTTCATCAAGTTCGTCTTCTGCAAGAACAATTTGTGGTTTAGACTTATGCCTTATACATTCATTTGATTTATCTGTATATATCTGCTTTTTATAAAATTATCTAAGGTTTTCATGATTTCTTCCTCTTTATCTAACATTTTTTTTCTTGTTTCTTGCTATTTTATGGATCCAAGTTCTAGTACATCTAGTTCAAAAGAGAGGAGATCGATCATCCTAAGTTTGGCGATCATCCTAAGTTTGGCCAAATAAAAAGAGAAATTTTATGGCTATGGTCAAAATAAATTTAATTTATGATAGATCTAAAGGTTGTGGCCACTTTTAATTAGAAAGAGAAGCTTTTAAAATCAGTTTTCCCCAAAAATCTTAATTCGTTCACAACGAAGTTTGGATTTCAGAGGAAACTTTATATCACACAAAATGGACTAAAATATCATTTTTGTTTTGAATAAGCGTGTGCTTGCACATGATGCATTTTAACTTATTTTCTTTCTCAGTTAATTTGAAGGGGGTAAATAATAGGAAAAAATTAGTTCAGGGGAGTCATAGGACCCATGTGTGGTTTAAGTGTGTGGTTGCCAATTTCGCCATAATTTATGTGTGCTTCTAAGTCTTATCCCTTGAATTTTCTTTTAACTTTGGGGTGCAAATCCAATTGAAGTAAAATGGTATTTCTCTTTCAAAATTTCTAGTAAGCTTATAATTAATATTGTCTTCCTTTGAACATGGTTTTTCGGTGGTACTATTGAAGCCATCATATGCTTGTAATAATCTTACTTTAGAATATTTTGGTATTGCTGAAATCCATTCAACACTAGCATTAGTCTGATAGAAAAGCGTAACTATGATCAAAACTTTTATATATATAGCACACATGTTGCACGTGTATATCGAGTCCTGTAGTACATGTTTTTATAAAATAAGTATCAATATTATTATAAAAATTGAATAAATATTTATACATGAAAGACTAATGCACAACGTTTTGTGAATGATCAATGTGGTTTGGTACAATGACTTATTTGTTGCGGTAAAAATGACTGTATATTGTAGTGAACCTAATAAAATGAACATTCATTGTTTAATTAGGTACAATGTGATTTTTTTCAAAAATTTTTTGACAACAACGAATCACATATAAGAAAACTCTATCTTTATACACACTTGTCTTTTTCTTTTTTTCTTTTCTACCTTTGATGTTTTTGATAAGGCAAAGAAACACAGCTAAACTATGATGAAACTGTCAATTACACACCTAAACTATGTAGGGCTCCTATGACCCTGTGAACTTTTTTTTTTTTTTTTTGGGTATTATTACCCCCTTCTCTAATTATCTAGTTATGAAAATAAATTAAAACGTAGCATGTACAAACACGTGCTTATTCAAAATAAAAAAAAATAAAAAGTGGATTTTAACGTCCTTTTTCATTTGATTCTTTCAGACTCAAACAATCGAACACTTATCCTCTCTCAAGCCTTCGTACTCTTTCTTTTACGATCTCTATCTCATCTTTTATTTTTTTATTTTCTGGATCACTTGATAAAATTGTCGTTTTTCATTACCCATCTTTTTAAAATACAGAATTCAATACTTATTTTGAATGCTCTGGCTATATATTTCCACAAGAGAAAGGAAGGAGAATAAGGGAAGGCGCCCCTCAACTTTGTAGAGTACTGTTCTATCCAACCGAAAGCAATGCCCCTCGCACCTAAGTGCTACAGGCTGAATATACAATACTTATGATAGATCTTTACTACTTTTGAGAGTAAATGAAAAAGCAAGTTTTTTTGGGCACTGGGCTCGCCTATTATTAAAAGCTCCTTCATTTTTATGGGTCGTTGCGCTAGGAATTGAGGGTTCGCAAACAACGACACCAACGGATACTGTCGCGCCGGTTACGAGAACAACTATAAGAGAAGGAGGGAATTCAATACCAATTGCAGTTTTCTATGACATTTGGGATTTGTCTTGCGAACAAGCCGTCCCTCCCTCACATCTGATTCAATAGCACTAGAATTCCTCCAACACCATTGATTATTGACGCTCTGCTAATAGACCCCCTCCTTTGAACATAGATCCGGACTCCCTCTCAAAATGGTTACTGGACAAGGATTGATTGTCTTTCGAACATCAAATCTCGAGTACATTGTACACTACCTTAGTTCTTTAATTACAGTTGTAATTTCGTTGAAATAGTGAAATAAGGAGGACAACGGGATTGAGAGAAGATGAGGGTTTGATCATTTTGATTTGGAAGGATTAAATGAAAAAAAGACACTAAAATCAATTTTTAAGTTTTGAATAAGTGCATGTTTCCACACGCGATGTGTTAACTTGTTTTATTACCAGCTAATTAATGTAAGGGTAAATAATACAAAAAAATTAAGTTCAGGGGTTTTATAGGACCCAACATAGTTTCGTTGTGTATTTGACAATTTTTTCATAGTTTATGTATATTTCTATGACTTATCCCAAAATTTAATGGTAGAAATGAGAAACAACTAGTGTGTATAAAGATAGAGATCTCTTATAAGTGATTAGATGTTGTCTTTGAATGTTTAATATTTTTGAAGGTTCAACAACGATATCCAATCTTCTTTTCTGCAACAAATAAGTCACTGTATGATCACCCACGTTGATCAATCACAAGATGTTGTACATTATTCTTTCCTATGTAATTATTTATTTATTTATTTATTTTAATAACAATATTGATATTTACTTATACGAACATGTAATACATGACTTGATATACATGTGCAACCCACGTGCACTACTGTATCAGACTAATGTAAGTGTGGAATGAATTTTAGTAATGCCAAGTAATCTTAAAGAAGATTATAAGGATATGAACGTTCAATAATATCATCTAAAAACCATGTGCAAAGGTAGACAAGGTTAATTATAAGCTTATTAGAAATTTTTAAAGAGAAATACCATTTTCCTTAAAGTGAATTTGCACCCCAAAGTTAAAAAAAAATTCAATGGTAGAAATGACAAGAGACTAATGTGTATAAATTTAGAATTCTCTTATAAGTGATTAGCTGTTGTCTGAAAAGTGAACAAATTTGCCCTCCACCTAGCTATACTACAAGTTAAGATCTTACGGTGAGTTAATAACTTTTTCGTTCAATATGGCAATAAAAAGGCTGCATGGTAACCTTTTGCAGCTGAAATTGATTTTAGTTTTTCTCATTTGTTCTTTATTGTGTATATATATACATATATATACACATATATACACATACATATTCTCCATAATCCTAGATCTGCCCTAGCTAGCTTTGTCATTGTCTGAAACGCATAGTCATTATTTAAGGCCATCTTCAACAAAAAATGCTGAGGTTTTTTGGATTTTCCAGTTCAATATAGATCATCAAATGTCTACTTAATTTGATTTTTTTAAAGGGATTGAGAGAAGATAAGGGTCCGGTGGTTTGAGTTTGAAAGAACCAAATGAAAAAAGACATTAGGACCCTTTGATTAGTTTTGAATAAGCACTTGTTTCCACATGCTACATGTTAAATTTTTTTATTTACTAGGTAATTAGTGAAAGGTTAAATAATACGAAATAATAAGTTCAGGGGGTTCATAGGACCCACATAGTTTAGGTGTCTCATTAACAATTTTGTTATAGTTTATGTGTATTTCGATACCTTATCCCGAAATCCAATGATAGAAATGAAAAAAAATAAGACTAGTGTGTATTAAGATAGAGTTCTCTTATAATATATAAGTAATTAGTTTTTGTTTGAATTTTTTTTTTTTAAAAAATCGCATTTACATGATTAAAATTTGAATGCTTATTTTTGTAGGTTCAACAACGATATTCAATCATATTTACCACAACAAATAAGTCATTGTACGATCATACACGTTGATCATATACAAAATATTATACGTTGTGAAAAAAGTTTTCTCTCTCTACCGGGGGCTTTTCTCTCTAGGATGCTTCCTATCAGCTAAAGCTGGTGATGGCTAGGAAATCCAAGATCGGTAAGACGGGACAAATGATGAAAGGGATAGAACAAGCAACTACGAAGGTGAAACAAACTGCTCCGCAAACAGTGGATTCGAAAAAACAAAAGTCTTAGCGTTTTACATGGAATTGCTGCTATGCTAATAAGCCAACTAACCACTCCGGTCACCGGAGCAACGAAGAACCAGGAAAATGCCACGACGAGTAAAGAAGATGCACATTCGACTCACAAATCCTGGGTAGACATGACAGAAAATGAACCAATTCCCAGTGAAACACAAGGTAATTCAAGAACCCCAGAATCAACTTCGTCTTGGAGCAAAATTGTAGGGGGAAATACCCTAATTGAAGGGTATGACCTCAGTTCCCCTAATCTAGAGAGTGGGAATATTAAAATTACAATGGATGACATAAAAGAGGAAGTAGCGTATTGGAAAAATGCAGTGGTGTGTTACGTATTGGGATCAAACCCCCCTCAAACTATCATAGAGGGATATTTCAGAAGAATTTAGGGAATATTGGGGATTGATGAAGTAGTCCAGGTGCATCGGGGTGTTTTCCTAGTAAGATTTGATGAGCCAAGAACAAGGGCGAATGTGGCGGAAGAGGGAATCCAAATGTTTGATCGTAAACCTATCCTAGTTAAGCCTTGGTAGCCAGATATAAAAGTAACCAAGGAACTGATTGACAAAATACCAGTATGGATTAGATTGATAGGCATAGATGTGAAATATTGGGGAAAAGCAGCTTTGACGAAAATTGCAGGGCTGGTGGGTAATCCGATAAGAGCAGACAGTGCAACAACCATGAAGGAAAGGATGACCTATGCAAGGGTCCTGGTAGAAGTCCCCTTAAATGAAGAGTCCAACTTCTGTGATGTTTGAAAATGAATATGGAAAAATAGTAGAGCAAGAAGTAGAATTTGAATGGAAACCAGTCTTATGTACAAAGTGTAAGAACTTTGGACATGGATTGCAAGAATGTAGGAAACAAATTAAAGATGTGGCAATGTAACAGGCTATACTGAAGAAACTAGGAATGCAAAATGAGGTAGAAAAATGGGACAAATTAAAAGACCAAATGAAAGGACCAAATCAGGAGGAAAGTACAAATCAGCCAAATTCTCAGAAACAACAACAGTATTAGGAGCCAAAGAGGTATTATGGATAGAGACAACAACGAAGTTATAGGGGATATAAATAAGGAGGGATGACAAAATTTGTGCCAACTACTACAAAGGGGAACACTTTTGGAGTATTAAGCAAACATGGAGAAGAAACAGATGGAGCAAATAACAAAACAAGCACCTCTCAGCCTGAGGGAGGACTTGTGGGGAATAAACCTAATAAGGATCAAGATGGGGAGGTCCCCCTTCCAAATGGATAAGATAGGAATTTGGAACACTAAGGGCTTAAATAGGCTGGATAAACAGAAAGAAATGAATCTGTTTGTGCAAATAATAGTCTCAGTCTATTTGGGCTCCTGGAAACCAAGATTAGGAGAGAAAAAGCTCAGAAAGCCTCTCTTAATCTATGTCAGGGATGGTCCTATACAACAAATCTGTCAAAGCATCCAGGTGGTAGAATATGGATACTTTGGAAACCATTGGTATATGAATTGCAAATAGAGGTGGTAACTGAACAATTAATACACTATGTTGTCTGTTCACTGGGGATAGGGAAAAAATTCAATCTGACCATGATTTATGGGTTTAATGATCAGGGGTTAAGGAGTAAACTTTGGGAGGAAATTGCATCAATTGCAACATAGATTAATGGTCCATGGGGAGTAATGAGAGATTTTAACAATGTTCTAAACAGGGATGAGAGGCTGGGAAGAGCTGTTACTATGGCTGAAATAAGGGAATTTAGAAACTGTGTACAAGCATGTGAATTGCAGGATCTAAGGTCATTAAGGGCATTCTTTACTTGGAATAATAAGCAAGGGGCTGAGGACAGAGTATATAGCAAGATTGATAGGGTGCTTGTAAATAATGCATGGATAACAACTTGCCACCATCAGCAGTGCATTTTCATAATGAAGGCTTACTTGATCATTGCCCTGCTATCATAAGCTAGGAAACTACTTTGCCACAACTGAAAAGACCCTTCAGGTACTTCAACATGTGGAGCATAGCCCCAGATTTTATAACAAGGGTGGAAAACAACTGGAAGCAACCAATAAGGGGTACCAAGATGTATCAAATAGTAGGGAAATTGCATAGATTAAAAGCTACTCTTAAAGCACTAAATAGAGAGAAATTTGAGGAAGTAGAAAAACAGGCAGAGAAAGCAAAAGAAGAACTAAATATTTGTCAGTTGGCACTACAACAGGACCCTATGAATGAAGGACTGATACAATAAGAAATGGAACTGGCCAAAGGCTACAACTTATGGAAGGTAGCAAGAGACAAATTCTTGAGGCAGAAATGTAAAGTACAATGGTTGAAACAAGGAGATCAGAACCCTAAGTTCTTCCATAGTGCACTGAAAGCAAGAAGGAATGAAAATAGGGTCTTCTCAATACAAGACTCAAATGGAGAGACTAAAACTAATATGGATGAGATAGACAAGCTTTCATAAAGTTCTACACAAACTTACTTGGGACTACAAAAACTGATAAAGAGCATGTCAATAGCAACATAGTGAGAAGAGGGCCAATTGTCTCAGAAGAGCAGAGGATCCAGCTGCAGAGGGTCATAACAGCCAAGGAAATTAAAGATGCGCTTTGGGCAATAGCAGGTGACAAATCTCCTGGGCTAGATGGCTATGGAAGCCAGTTCTATAAGGATAGTTGGTCCGTCACTGGAAATGACCTGATAGAGGTAGTCCAGGAATTTTTTACAATAGGCAAATTGCTCAGGAGCTTGAATAATGCAGTGCTAACCTTGATACCAAAAACCACTCATGCAACATCTGTGGGGGCCTACAGAACCATAGCATGTTGTAACACAGTTTATAAGGTTATCTTAAAAGTACTATGCAACAGAGTGAGAAGGATACTTCCAGATATAATAGCTGCAAACCAAGGGACATTTGTATCCGGTATATCAATAATACATAATGTGCTGATATGTGAAGACTTGGTAAAATTATATAATAGGAAGAATGCAACCAAAAGCTGCCTGATTAACATAGATCTAAAAAAGGCATATGATTCAGTAGAATAGGGGCTCGTGGAAGAAATGTTATATACATTGAACTTCCCTAAAAAATTCATCAAGTGCATAATGGTATGCATAACTACTACCCAGTATACAATACAACTTGAAAATCAAGGAACATGCAGCTAATCAAATCATGGGGCACAAGGAACTTATCATATGCAGGCAGGGTGCAGCTAATAAATTCAGTATTGATGCACATGCATTCATACTAGGCTTCCATGTTCATACTGCCCAGAAAAGTAATGAAGAATATAAATGCCATCTGTAGAAATTTCTTATGGAGAGGTACAGAGTGTTGACACCCAATTTTGTCCCTCCTTTGTTTCAATTTATTTACTGGAGCTTCTAAATTATTAACGAGCTAAATACTTTATTTTTACTATTTTATTTTCACCATTACCAGCAATATGATATTTCATCATCATTTCACTTTCTACATATTAATTACTAATCACATTACACAAATTATATCACCTAGGAGCTAATTATTTATCACAATATATGCCAAATTAATGGCCCAAACAACAAACAACTGAGCCCATTACCCCTAAATTTTCGGACCAGCCCAACACTCACAACCAATACTCCAGCCCACACCACAATACCCGGTCCAGCCCATACCATCACCCGACCCGGCCCAACGCAACACATTTCAGCCTTATTCCCCTTAAACCTAATGAAAAACCTAATCCCTCTCTTTCTCCTTCAAACCAGCCGCCTACCCCATTTCTCTTTCTGACCTCTCCTCTTCAACTTCACGCTCTCCTCCACCTTCCTCGTTCCCTGCCACTTCCACCACGCTCTGTCACCCACTCATCTCTGTCCCCCCGCTCCTCTCTCTCATACGCTCCTCTCTCTCCTCAAATTTCCTCATAAAAGGCTTCGGCTACCTTCTATGATCTCCAGGGGGATTTTGGGAGAAAAAACCTAACAAAAACAAGTAAGAACAGACCGGATAATCACAAACACAAGTTTCGGTCTCCTCAAATTTCCCCAGAAATCCTTAGATTTTACTTGATTATCATTCTAACTTTAAGACTATCAAACATTCATTTCTGTCTTGGTGGACTTTGGCCACGACAGAAATCTTCGAATATATTCGAGCGAGGTTCGGTTCGTTCGTGTTCGAGCATAGATTCAAGACTTCGACACCCTGTTCACTGCACCCACAAGAGGTAAAATCGTTATCTCTGTTTCTATGTTGTCGTTAGTTACCGTTAAGACGATTTCCCATGTAGTATAATATGTATTGTTTGCAATTTGGGTTGCTTCCTTTTTGATCGATACAATTCTGTGAATATGAACGCAATATGTTGAGTATGATGCACATTTGATGAATTTGATCTTTTTTTTCGAATTTGAAGTGTTGGGCTGAAACTAGTTTTAGAGTTTGGCGTTGTCTTTTGAATTCTATCCGAAATGATAAATGATAACCTGGATAAATCAGATAACCGGTTAGTAGTTATTATAGTATGGGGATGTCATTTTATAGCTTAATCATCCATTAAATCTTAGCTGAATATTGGGTCTGAATCTAAAGGTATTTTGACGTCACATCGATATAAATTTGGTCTCTTTTTTTCACTTTCACCTGATAAGGATTCCATTTTAAGAAGTCGTAATGAACTTGTAATGCTTATCTTTATCATCCTAAATAGTGAAAATTGTGTGTTCACTAAATACTAGAAAATCCAGTTTCCATATTTGTTGGGATAAGAGTTGAGTATGTCCTGTTCCCCCTTAAATACATGATCCTGTTTTGAGAAAATAACTGGCTCCATGAGTAAGATCATCCTGCTCTAAAAAACCATGTTTGCAATGCTTGTTATGCTATAGTTAGAGTTGGTAAACCGACTAGAGAATCTATGTTTGATAACCTGCTAGGGGCCATGAGTTTTTAGTTTGTACTGTCTGTTTAGTGCTCATAACTTCAAAAATTATGTTCTGTCCGTATTGTGTACAAAGCATTACCGAAAGTATTCTTATATCATAGTTTAGATATCATGTTTATGAATCATGTCATTTTCTTTCCCAAATGTCAAAATGATATATCTGGAACTGTCAGCCTAATGATTTTGTTTATAATCCATGAATTCGTGGTTATAGTTAGCAGGTAGAAATGCTGTCCATGGTTAAGGGATAATAGCTATATATCTGCCTAAGTATTGTTATAAAGGATCTATGTGGGTTGTCTGAATGTGAATTCTAGCATCTTTCATATATTTATTTGCCCATGTTTGGAGCTATGTCGTGATAGACGGGAATTATATCATTATAAACGAGAATTTGGTATAATGTTATGCGACTGTCCTGTTTATTTTGTACATTATTAGGGATTATCTTACTCCTTCTAATTCATACTTCCTGTTTCTTTCTTTGTTTGACATGTACACCGGAGCCGAAGAGTTTCATTTGAAACTCAACGACACCTCTTACGGAGTCAGCACGATACTCACTGTCAACTCCTTCTTACATTGCATAAGCAGCATCTTACAGAGCATTCCTGTCGCATGGGAAAGTTGGAAATGACTATTATTATTTTACGATACCATCCTTTATATGTTGGTGTGCTTGTGTGTTGCTTGTGTGCTTTTTATATGAAGTCCAGAAATACCACTAACTCAATAGTATAAGTTGTGTTCACAGATATCTTAGCCTTCTATCCTTTGCTCAGACGAGAATTTGAGTCAATATAGATGAACTTAGAAATGGTGACTGTGTCATTCCTTTTGCGCCCTGTTTGAACCTCTTATTGCTTCTTATCTATATCTATCTTTCCATTATGTGACTAATTTTTTGAGTGACTGCTGCCAATTTTCCAGATGGACAAGTATGCCATATTCCATTTTTTGAAAAGAAAGCCAAATATTTTATCCTTACTTTGTTAAACATTCTGAGAGCTTGAGTTTTTATTTAAACTCTAAACATAGAACCTGCTATGTTAGGATTCTCATTTATACATGATGTCTGTTCTTATTCATACGCCTTATAATATTAACAGGGCTCTTTCCATACAAAATCAGTATTATTTATACTTATTAACAGGACTTTTTCAAATCAGTTCGATATTAATTACGCCTATTGATGTGGTTGGTCTCGTGTTTTTTCCATTTAGAGATTTTCAAAACACCACAAATTTTACATTAAAGTTAGCTTATTTCGAGAAATAAAAGAGCAAACTAGTTTCATGGATAACTATTCTATTTTAGCTCCTTTTCAACATTTGAAATACATATTTGTCTAAAACAACCTTTAAAACTTTTATTAAATAACTCTTTTAAATTTTAGTCATTTTCCCAGAATACATATAAACATCACATGTCCCACTTCTTTTAGTTTATTTTAACTAAATTCTTTTATGCAACTATTATTTTCTACAAATTTTACTTTAAACAACTTTAGTCATATTTACAAAGCTATTTTCTTTTCTATAACATTATATTTACACTTAGCCTAATTAATTATAAATCCGGTCGGTTAACCATTGTTAATGGGTCTTAAAGGGTGCCTAATACCTTCCCTTTAGACTAATTGAACCCTTACCTAGAATCTTAAATTTCGCAGATCTTAAACAAAGTTAACTTTAAAATAACTTTAATAAACTTTAGGTGTCCTAATTCACCATAAAATAATTAGGTGGCGACTCCTTAAAATAAACAAAATAGGGATCACCAATATGTTGTACTTATAATTTAACCCGGTTAAAATGGGGTATGACACAGAGCATACAAACAAGGTCCCTCTAGTAGCATGGGATCTAGTGTACAGACCAAGGAAAGAAGGGGGCCTAGGGATCTTAGATGGATTGACATGGAATGATGCTGCCATTGGTAAGCATGTCTGGAACATTGCAAAGAAAGCTGATAACCTGTGGGTTAAGTGGATTAACCACATATATTTAAAAGAGACACCATGGAGTGAATACATTACCCCTAAAGACTACAATTGGTATTGGAAGAAAATCTATTCAATAAGAGACAAAGTGAATGCTAGCTATGCGCAAAATGGATGGTTGGAAGCGAATGGGAAATACACAGTAAATAGTAGCTACAACTGGCTCAGGGGTGCACTAGAGGAACAGGCATGGAGGAGATGGATATGGAGTAAGATGAACATACCAAAACATAGCTGCATAGCTTGGCTAGCAATCCATCAAAGGTTGCAGACCAAGGGGAGACTGTTCAGATTTGGCATCTCCCAAGACAACCTCTGTGTAGTGTGTGCTAATAATGAAGAGACAACTGCTCACTTGTTCTTTGAATGTCACTTATCAAGCATTTGCCTGGAAGGGATCCTAAAATGGTTGAAGATCAACATACACAACAAAGAAGGAGTGGGATTATGGAAGAGAATGATAAGGAAAATACAAGGCAGAAAATGCAAGGAATTCATTATGGTAGTTCTAACAGCTCTAGTGTACTTCATATGGAAGGCAAGCAATGAAGCCTTCTGGGACAACAAATTAACTCTACCTCAGAAACTGATTGAGAAGCTACAAAAGGAATGCAAAATAATAGTAATGGAATATGTGGTAAACGGAAGATCAGGCAGAGGGAAGGATTGGATAGTAAATTTGTATAAGGAAGAAAATACTTAAAGTATAAAGATCACAGGTGGAAAGGAATAGGAAGAAAGAAGAGATAGATAGGGAACCCTGATTATATTTTTACTTGATGTTTTTTTTTTTTTGGTAAATAAAGTGCTTTATTAACCAAAGTAGAGTTGTGTACAGAGCTTATGTTTGGAAATCTGGCGCATGGACAGCAGTCCCATGGTCCAGTGCATCTAACATTTCTATCTATTCTTCGGAATTCTTCTTAGTCCAAAGACTACACAGGGTAATGATCTAGCTGACTGAGTCTAGCGACCAGTTTTGATTGCATACTTCCCCTTAACACCACTTCTTGAACGATTCTCTTTATGAGCACCTCAGGACTCCTTTGTTTGCTTGTAAACACCCTGTTATTTCTCTCTTGCCACACATAGTATACACTTGCAGCAACTACCATTCTAACCACATGTGGTTGAGCAGCTCTCCCATTCACTTGTGTTGTCAGCCAAGTCACTTCATTTGTCCATTCCATTGCATCCCTATTATAGCCCAGCCATCCTAGCAGTTTTTTCCATACACTAGCAGAGTAATTGCATTTGAAGAACACATGCTCCACTGATTCGTTTGCACTCTCGCATAAGGGACACATTTTTTGATCGGTGATGTTCCACTTGTTCAGCCTATCTCTTGTATACAACTTTCTGTTAAGTGCCAAATAGAGTATGAAGGTCCATTTAGGTGCGCCAAAGTTGTTGCAAATAATTCTTCTCCAACTGACTTTCTGGAAGTCCCCCCTCAATTTCAAATATATCTGTTTGATGGAAAACACCTGTGAGGCTCTGAGGTGTTCTTCATCTATACCAGCCTCTTCTAATGTTTTGATAGCTTTGAAGATCTTTTTTAACATCCAGGATGCCTGATTTGGGAAGTAGTTCCATATATTTTGACCTTTGATATAGTACGCATGTACCCATTTTACCCAAAGTTTATCCTCTTTTTTGCACAAGTTCCATAACAACTTACATACTGCAGCCTTGTTCCATGTTTGTGCATGTAGTATATTCAGCCCCCCAGCTACTTTTGGAAGACATAGTTGTTCCCAGGCTATAAGTGCTTTTTTGGATGCAGTTGTATCACCAGTCCATAGAAAGGTTCGACAAATAGTTTCTACTGCTTTCATCACTTTCTTAGGGAGTATGAAAATTTGTGCCCAAAAGGTTTGTATAGCACACAAGACAGTTTTTACCAGTTGTAGTCTGCCCGCGTACGAGAGTAGTTTAGCAGTCCACTGAGTGACTTTGCCTATCATTTTGTCCAGTAATGGGGTGCATTGCATGACTGATAGCCTCTTGGTGCTAAGTGGCACTCCCAAATATCGAAAAGGTAACGTCCCTTTGGAGAACTTTAATCTTTCTAGTACTGCTTGTTGTGTCCTCTCATCCACTCCTCCAAAGTATATAGAGCTCTTACCGGTGTTTGCGATCAGCCCAGATGCCTTGGAAAATCTTTGAAAACAATCGAAGACTTTATAGATAGATATCTCATCCCCACGGCAAAACATCAAAAGGTCATCTGCAAACCCCAATTGGATGATATTCAGTTTGGCACATTTTGGGTGGTGGTTGAAATCAAGATCAGTCCCCAGTGGTTTAAGCAACCTATTCAAATATTCCATACACAACACAAACAGATAAGGGGACAAAGGGTCCCCTTGTCTAAGTCCCTTTTGAGCTCGGAAGGCTTTGGTTAATTTCCCATTAATGACTAGGGCATATGATACAGTAGTGACACATATCCTGACCCATGTAACAAACTGATCAGGGAAATTCATACTGATAAGGATTTGCTCCAAAAATGGCCATTCCACTGAATCATATGCTTTCTGCATATCTATCTTAAGCATGCATCTGGGAGAGACATTTTTCCTATTATATCCCTTCACAAGTTCATGGCTTAAGATGATATTGTCACTAATCAACCTACCAGGCACAAAACCAGTCTGATTGTTCTCCACTAGTTTTTCCATGACACCATTCATTCTCTTAGTTATAATCTTGGATATGATCTTATAGATCACTGTACAACAAGAGATAGGTCTGTACTCCTTCACAGAAATAGGATTTTTTACCTTGGGAATTAATGTTACACTGGAGCAGTTTACTTCAGATGGCATGTTAGGATTGTCAAAAAATTGCATTACAGCACTGGTGATGTCCTTTCCGATAATACTCCATGCCTTTTTAAAAAAAACTGCATTAAAACCATCATGGCCTGGTGCTTTCCCATCATCAATATCATTTAGGGCTTGTCTTACTTCCTCAGTAGAGACACTTTGGAGTAGCATTAATTGATCCTGCCTATCAAGAATATTCCCCATTTTCATTACCCCAGGTTCAATAGCAGGAAGTACTGCTGCTTTGGTTCCCAGTAACATTTCATAGAAAGTACATATATGAGTTTCTATCTCCTTATCAGTGTGTAATAATCTTCCAGTATCACTTGTAAGACAGCTGATTTTGTTTTGTGCAGTTCTACTCTTCATGCTAGCAAAAAAATACCTTGTATTAGAGTCCCCAAGTTTTAGCCATTGCACCCTTGATTTCTGCTGCCATACACTTTCCTCTATGTTAGTCCATTTTTCTAATTCCTTTCTTAGGCCTTTTACTTGATGTTTGTTGCTGTATTTGCGGAAGGAAGAAGGAATAAAAATTTTCAGTTTACCAAAATATATATATATATATATATATATATATATATATTTTTTCATGTAAAATAATATTGTACATTATTCTTTCATGTAAAATTATATATGCAATTTTTTTTAATAATAATATTGATATTTATTTTATACAAACATGTACTACAGGACTTGATATAAACGTGCGACGCACGTGCCAAGAGACTAATTTTATATATAAAAATTTTAACCATGGTTATGCTACTTTATCAGACTAATGTAAGTGTCGAATGGATTCTAGTAATACTGAAGTAATCTAAAAAAATATTACAAGGATATGATGACTTTAATACTCCCAACAACCATGTTCAATTGTATAAGAAATACCATTTTACTTCAATTGATTTTCCTCTCCAAAGTTAAAATAGAAATGAAAAGAGACTAGTGTGAATAACTATAGAACTCTCTTATAAATTAAATGATTAGTTGTAGTCTTAAAAGTGAACAAATTTTCCCCCTCAGCCTACCTATACAACAAGTCAAGTTCTTAACAGTGAGATAATAAAAATTTCTATCAATGTGGCAATAAAGAGGCTGCATGGTAACCATTTGTAGCTCTTTATTTTAGTTTTTCTCATTTTATCTTTATTGTATATATACATATTCTTCTTAATCCTAGATCTGCCCTTTGTCGTCATCTGAATCACATAGTCCTTAGCTAATTAGGTTGTCTTGTATGAAAAAATTCTGAGTTTTAGTCTTATGCTTTATACATTTCATTTGATCTATTCGCACAGATCTTGATTTATAAAATTAAGTATCCAAGATTTTCATGATTTTTTCCTCTCTTTGTCTAACCAACCAATTTTTTGTTTGGCTTCCCTTGAACAGAGTTTTCTGATGGTAGTGTTGAAGTCATTAGATCATTGTAGTCTTCCTTTAGATTACTTTGGCATTACTGAAATGCATTCAACATATACATAAATGGCCCTTATATTTTCTTGATTTTCAGTTAAGCACTTGTACTAAGACTTATATCTATTGAACACTCGATCTTTACTCTAACGGTTCCACCCTGTATTTGCGCGAGCTAACATTTCCACCATCTAAATCCTAGATCAGCCCAACCTAACTTTTCCATCGTCTAAACAAATTTTTTTTTTTCATCAAGTTCGTCTTCTACAAGAACAATCTGAGGTTTAGACTTATGTCTTGTACATTCATTTGATTTATTCGTATATATTTGCTTTTTATAAAACTATCTAAGGTTTTAATGATTTCTTCCTCTTTATCTAACTATTTTATTGTTTCTTGCTATTTTATGGATCGAAGTTCTAGTAGATCTAGATCAAAAGAGAGGAGATCGATCATCTTAGGTTTGGCCAAATACAGGAGAAATAATTATTTGCTATGGTGAGAATAAATTTAATTTGTGTTAAATCTAAAGGTTCCGGCAGCTTTTAATAAGAAAGAGAAGCTTTCAAAATCAGTTTTCCCCAAAATTCATAATTCTTTCAAAAAGAAATTTAGATTTCAGATGAAACTTTATGTCACAGAAAATAGACTAAAACCCCGTATTTTTTTTTTTACTTCGAATAAGCGTGTGTTTGTGCATGATGCATTTTAACTTATTTTCTTTCTCAGATAATCAGTTTAGGGGTAAATAATTTGAAAAAATAAGTTGAGGGGAGTCATAGGATCCCCGTGCAGTTTTAGGGGTGTGATTGACAATTTCGCCATAATTTTGGTGTGCTTCTATGTCTTATCCCTTGGATTTTCTTTTCACTTTGGAGTGCAAATCCAATTGAATTAAAAGGGTATTTCTCTATCAAAATTTCTAGTAAGCTTATAATTAACCTTGTTTTCCTTTGAACATGGTTTTTGGGTGGTGTAAACAACAAATTTCGAGTCGAGAAAAATATAACCAAGACAGGAAAGTTGAGTAACAAAATGTAGTATTTGATTTCAAGAATGTTGAGTGTTACAATCTATATATAATCCTTTGATTCTCCAACAATAATATAAACTGTGTTGAACTTGAATTTGATTTGGATTCAAGGGCCTGAGTAGCTTGATCTTGAATTTTCGTCTTTGAATTTAGATTTGGATTACTTGCTACAAACACATAACTTGATCTTGAACGCCTTGATATTTGTCTTCGTTCTTAATTCTCAACTTGAACTTGAACTTGATTCCTTGAACTTGTAGCTTGTAGAGAAATATGGGGTATTTGATCCACGAGCTCTCCTCTAGCTTCTTGTTCTCAATATCTTCCTCTTTATGAGTTATGAGGACCCATATTTATAGTTTTAGGGAAGTGTTCAGCTGGGTGATTTGATTGGTCGGTTTGAACTAACCAATCATATTCGCCTAATTACAAGCTCTGAACTGATTGGCCAGAACATTTCATCTACACACATGACATGATTTCATTGGCTCATTTATTGACTTGGATTGCCACATCATTTGACACGTGGCATGATTTTATTGGCTCATTTATTTGACTTGGATAGCCACATCATTTGACACGTGGCATGAGCCTGGGCTTTAAGCTAGGCTAATAGCAGTTTGGACCATGGGCTAATAAAGTGGGTTTATCATTTTTAGCCTAATTAAATGGACTAGCCCAACATATTTGAATTTAAATAATTAATCTAATTATATTAGTCACAATATTTGTTTGGACTATTATCTTGAATGTCATATAGTCCGAATTATTTTATGGATTTAAATCCAATAAAATTTAGACACTCACATGTGGTACTATTGAAGCCACCATATCCTTAATAATCTTACTTTAGATTACTTTGGCATTACTGAAATCCATTCAATACTTGCATTAGTCTGATAAAATAGTGTGTGTATGTGTGTATATATATATATTGCACACTTGTTGCACATGCATATCTAGTCTTGTAGTACATGTTTGTATAAAATAAGTATCAATATTATTATAAAAAATTGAATAAATATTTATACATGAGATAATAATGTACGACATTTTGTGAATAATCAATGTGGATTGGCACAATGACTTAGTTGTTGTGTTAAAAATAACCGTATATTGTTGTTCAACCTAATAAAAGGAACATTATCGTTTAATTAGGTACATGTGATTTTTTTCAAAATTTTCAGACAACAGCGAATCACATATTAGAGAACTCTATCTTAGTATCTTTATATACACTAGTTTTTTTTTTTTCAACCTTTGATGTTTTCGATAAGGCAAAGAAACGCACCTAAACTATGAGGAAACTGTCAATTACACACCTAAATTATGTAGGGATCCCATGACCCTTTGAAATTTTTTTTTGGGGGTGGGGTGGGGGGGTGGGGGTGGGTGGGTATTATTTACCACCTTCACTAATTATCTAGTCATGAAAATAAATTCAAACGTAGCATGTGCAAACACGTGCTTATTCAAAACAAAAAAAGTGGATCTTAATGTCCCTTTTCATTTAATTCTTTCAAACTCAAACAATCGAACTCTCATCCTCTCTTAGCCATCTGTCCTCTTTCTTTCATTTTTACAATCTCTATCTTATCTTTTATTCTTTTTCTTTTCTGAATCACTTGATCAAATTGTCATTCTTCATTAACCGTCTGTGTACTCAACCTTAGTTCTTTAATTACAGTTGTAATTTCGTTGAAATAGTGAAAAATAGAGGACGAAGGAATTGAGAGAAGATGAGATTCCGGCCGTTTTGATTTGGAAGAATTAAATGAAAAAAGACATTAAAACCACTTTTTAAGTTTTGAATAAGTGCATGTTTTCACAAGCTACATGTTAAATTATTTTATTACCAGGTAATTAATCAAAGGGTATATAATACAAAAAAATTAAGCTCACGGAGTTTATAGGACTCGACATAGTTTAGCTATGTAGTTGACAATATTTCCATAGTTTATGTGTATTTCTATGCCTTATCCCAAAATTCAATGGTAGAAATGAAGGAAAAAAAAAAGACTAGTGTGTATAAAGAAAAAGATCTATTGTAAGTGATTAACTGTTTGAAAATTTTGAGAACAATCACATGTACCTAAGTAAACTTTTGGATGTTTCAATATTTTTGTAGGTTTGGTGACGATATCCAATCATCTTTTTAGCAACAAATAAATCATTGTACGATCTTCCACGTTGATCATTGTCAAAATGTTGTACATTATTCTTTCATGTATAATTATTTATTTAATTTTTTATAAATTGATATTTATTTTATACAAACATGTACTACATGGCTTGATATACATGTGCAACACACGTGCTGAGAGACTTGTTATATATATGATCTTTTTAAATCATGGTACACTACTCTATCAGACTAATGTAAGTGTTGAATGAATTTTAGTAATGCCAAAGTAATCTTAAAGAAGATTACAAGGAATTGAAAGTTCAATAATACTATCCAAAAAACCATGTTCAAAGTTAGACAAGGTTAATTATAGGCTTATTAGAAGTTTTTAAAGAGAAATACCATTTTCCTTCAAGTGGATTTGCACCCCAAAGTTAAAAGGAAGTTCATTGGTAGAAATGACAAGAGACTAGTGTGTATAAAGATAGAGTTCTCTTATAAGTGATTAGTTGCTGTCTGAAAAGTGAACAAATTTGCCCCCATCCACCTAGCTATACTACAAGTTAAGATCTTACAATGAGATAATAAATTTTTCTTACAATGTGACAATAAAAAGGCTGCATGGTAACCATTACAGCTGAAATTGATTTTAGTTTTTCTCGCTTTTTCTTTATTGTATATATATATATACATATTCTCCATAATCCTAGATTTGCCCTAGCTAGCTTTGTCATTGTCTGAATCACATAGTCATTACTTAAGGTCGTCTTCAACAAAAAATTTTGAGGTTTTTTGGGTTTGCCAATTCAATATAGATCATCAAATGTCTACTTAATTTCATGTTTTAAAAGGATTGAGAGAAGATAAGGGTCCAGTGGTTTGAGTTTGAAAGAATCAAATGAAAAAAGACATTAGGACCCTTTTATTAGTTTTAAATAAGCACTTGTTTCGACATTCTACATGTTAACATTTTTTATTTACTACTTAATTAGTTAAAGGGTAAATAATACGAAAAAATAAGTTCAGGGGGTTCATAGGACCCGCATAGTTTAGGTGTCTCATTAACAATTTTGCCATAGTTTATGTGTATTTCGATACCTTATCCCAAAATCCAATGATAGAAATGAAAAAAGACTAATGTTTATAAAGATAGAGTTCTCTTATAATATTAGTGATTAGCTATTGTTTGGAAATTTTAAAAAAATCGCATGTACCTGATTAAACTTTGGATGTTCGTTTTTGTAGGTTTAGCGATGATATTCAATCATATTTACCACAACAAATAAGTCACTGTACGATCATACACGTTGGTCATTCACGAAATGTTGCACATTATTCTTTCATGCAAAATTATTTATGCAATTTTTTACTAGTAATATTGATATTTATTTTATCCAAGCATGTACTACAGGACTTGATATAAACGTGCAACGCACGTGCCGAGAGACTAATTTTATATGTAAAATTTTTAACCATGGTTATGCTACTTTATCAGACTAATGTAAGTGTCGAATGGATTCTAGAAATATCGAAGTAATCTAAAGGAAGATTACAAGGATATGATGACTTCAATACTACCACCCAACAACCATGTTCAATTGTATATGAAATACCATTCAGAGGCGGACCCAGGATTTTGAGTTCGGGGGTGCTGGACTCAGGAATTTTGAGTTCGGGGGTGCTCTATTAACTATTTATATCTATTTCCTTTATATTTTCTATACAATTATACACTCCGTGATTAAGTTTAATGAGTGCCGGAGCACCCAAACTTTACACATGGGTCCGCCCCTGATACCATTTTACTTCAATTGATTTTCCACTCCAAAGTTAAAAGAAACTCAATGGTAGAAATGAAAAGAGACCTATGTGTATAAAGATAGAATTCTGTTATAAATTAAATGACTAGTTGTTGTCTTAAATGTGAACAAATGTTTCCCCTCTGCCTAGTATACTACTAGTCAAATTCTTAACGGTGAGATAATAAAATTTTCTCCCAATGTGGCAATGAAGAGGCTGCATGGTAACCATTTGCAGCTGAAATTGATATTAGTTTTTCTCATTTTTTTTTTGTTGTCATTGTCTGAATCACATAGTCCTTAGTTAATTAGGTTGTCTTCTATGAAAAATTCCGAGGTTTAGACTTATGCTTTATATATATCATTTGATCTATCTATATATATCTGGATTTATATAATTAAGTATCCAAGATTTTCATGATTTTCTCCTCTCTTTGTCTAACCATTTTTTTGTTTTGCTTCCTTTGAACAGAGTTTTCTGGTGGTAGTATTGAAGTCATTAAATCCTTGTAGTCTTCCTTTAGATTACTTTGGCACTGCTAAATCCATTCAACATGTACATACACTGCCCTTATATTTGCTTGATATTTTCAGTTAAGCACTTGTGCTAAGACTTATATCTATTGAATGCTTGATCTTTACTCAAACTGCTCCATTCTATATCTGCCCAAGCTAACTTTTCCATCTTCTAAATCCTAGATCTGCCCAAGCTAACTTTTCCATTGTATAAATAAAAAAAGTTCTTTATCAAGTTCACCTTCTACAAGAACAATTTGAGTTTTAGACTTATGCCACATACATCCATTTGATATATCCGTATATACTTGCTTTTAATAAAATTATATAAGTTTTGATGATTTATTCCTCTTTATCTAACGATTTTATTATTTCTTGCTATTTTATGGATACAAGTTTTAGTAGATCTAGATCAGAAGAGAGGAGACCGATCATCTTAGGTTTGGCTTAATACAAGAGAAATAATTGTTGCTAAAGTGAGAATAAATTTAATTCATGTTTAATCTAAAAGTTCCGACCGTTTTTACTTAGAAAGAGAAGCTTTTAAAATCAGTTTTCCCCAAAATTCTTAATTCTTTCAAAAAGATATTTAGATTTTAGATGAAACTCTATGTCACAGAAAATAGACTAAAACCCCTTATTTATTTTTTCGAATAAGCGTGTGTTTGAACATGACGCATTTAACTTATTTTCTTTCTTAGCTAATCAGTTCAGGGGTAAATAATTCAAAAAAATAAGTTCAGGGAAGTCATAGGACCCCTGTGTAGTTTTAGGGGTGTGGTTGATAATTTCGCTATAATTTTTGTGTGCTTCTATGTCTTATCCCTTGGATTTTCTTTTCACTTTTGAGTGCAAATCCAATTGAAGTAAAAGGGTATTTCTCTATCAAAATTTCTATTAAGCTTATAATAAACCTTGTCTTCCTTTGAACATGGTTTTTGGGTGGTGTAAACAACAAATTTCGAGTTGAGAAAAATAATAATCAAGACAGGAAAGTTGAGTAACAAAATGTAGTATTTAATTTCAAGAATGTTGAATGTTACAATCTCTATATAATCCTTTGATTCTCCAACAATAATATAAACTATGTTGAACTTGAATTTGATTTGGATTTAAGGGCCTGAGTAGCTTGATCTTGAATCTCTGTCTTTGAATTTAGATTTGGATTACTTACTATAAACATGTAACTTGATCTTGAACACCTTGAAATTTGTCTTCGTTCTTAATCTTCAACTTGAACTTGAACTTGCACTTGATTCCTTGAACTCGTAGCTGGATCCACGAGCTCTCCTCTTGCTTCTTGTTCTCGATTCCTCCTCTTGCTTAATTATGGGGACCCCTATTTATAGTTTGAAGGAAGGGTTCAGCTGCATTGATTTGATTGGTCGGTTTGAACTGACCAATCATAATCGCCTAATGACAAGCTCTTATTTGATTGAACAGAACATGTCATCTACACACATGGCATGATTTCATTGGACTTGGATTGCCACATCGTTTCACAAGTGGCATGACTTCAATTGGATCATTTATTTTACTGGGATCGCCACATCTTTTAACACGGGGCATGAGCCTGAACTTTAAGCTGGGCTAATAGCAATTTGGATCATGAGCTAATAAAGTGGGCTTATCATTTTTAGCCCAATTAAATGGACTAGCCCAATATATTTGGATTGAAATAATTAATCCAATTATATTAGCAACAATATTTATTTGGACTATTATCTTCAATTTGATATATTCCGAATTATTTTATGAGTTAAAATCCAATAAAATTTAGACACTCACAGGTGGTACTATTAAAGCCACGATATCCTTGTAATAATCTTACTTTAGATTAACTTGGTTGTAATTGAAATCCATTCAACACTTGCATTAGTCTGATGAAATAGCGTAACTATGATTAAAACTTATATATATACACCTGCAACATGTGTGCTACATACATACATACATATATATGTGTATCGAGTCTTGTAGTACATGTTGGTATAAAATAAGTATCGATATTATTATAAAAAAAATAATAAATATTTATACATGAGATAGTAACGTACAACATTTTGTGAATGATCAATGTGGATTGGTACAATGACTTATTTGTTGCACTAAAGATAACCGTATATTGTCCCTCAACCTAATAAAATGAACATTCATAGTTTAATTAGATACATGTGAATTTTTTCAAAATTTTCAGACAGCAACGAATCACATATAAGAGAACTCTATCTTAGTTCTTTATACACACTAGTCTTTTTTACATTCCTACGTTTGATGTTTTTCATAAGGCAAAGAAACACACCTAAACTATGATGAAACTGTCAATTACACACCTAAACTATGTAGGGGTCCTATGACCCTTTGAACTTTTTTGTTTTTTGGGTATTATTCACCCCCTTCACTAATTATCTGGTTATGAAAATAAATTAAAACATAGGATGTGCAAACCTGTGCTTATTCAAAACAAGAAAAAGTGGATCTTAATGTCCTTTTTCATTTGATTCTTTCAGAGCCAAACAATTAAACCCTCTGTATCGACCCGTTTGGTCGTTATTGTGTTTTTACCTTTTTGCCCCCGTTGAATAGTCTTCGATCCTTGTTAGTATATTTTGACCCGCGGGGACCAGTGGCACAATTCCCCAGGCATCGTTTTGGGTTTTGGAATGACTTTTAGAAAATTTGGCCTTAAAGCGAAAATCGTTTGACTTGAAGTTGACTTTTAGGTAACTGTACCCGTAATCAAATTCCGATAGTTCCATTAGGTCTGGAGGGTGATTTATGACTTAGTGGTGTCATTGATTTGGTTCCCAAACGGTATGGGTGTGATTTGGGTCATTGGTTGAGAAAATGGTTAAGTTAGAATTGGAGTTGACCACGGTCAACATCGGGTCAAGATGATCCCGTGTTGATGTTTTGAAAGTTCCAATAAGTTTGTATGATTTTTGCACAAGTCCAAAAAGTTTGCTTAGATTCCGATGAGTTTTGAATAAGTTTGGGTTGTATGGTGATTGTTTTCGGTTTCAATGTCAATTTGAGCATAAAGGGTACCATATTGAGCAAATGACCTTTGATTCATGTTTCGACAGATCCATTATATCCGTATCGTAAATTCGGAACCATAGCAACTGAAATCATCGAGTATCGACATTGTATAGGGGAATTATGGTCATTTTTGCTAAGAATTGGGTTGATAGATTTTTCAGATTAATTGCGAAACTGCCATTGAATTCGTATTTAAAAATCTGCATTCTTCCAAATATTGAAACCACCATATATCATTCATTATACGGTCAAATAGAGTGATTCAAAAGCCTAACTTGAGCGAAATTTCATAAGGAATCCATTGGAGGCAGCAAAAGAGAGTTTTGGGGATCTTTTGGTACCATAACTGTGGCGGAACAACTGGGCGTTTTTGCTATCAATGTTGTTTGGGATTTCTCTCATCTAGAAAGCTTGGGTTTGGGAGAATTCAAGGATGTTCTTCAAGTTTCTTCCATGGGGTAAGGTATAAATCATAATCTTAGTATTTTCCTTTGATTCATTCCATTGATTTAAGCTTTAATCCATGATTTCTAAAGTAGGAAATTGGAGTTTTTCATGAAAGAGGGTTTAATGGGCCTTTCTTGAGAAGTTCTTAAAATTGGTTAGGCTTCCTAAGTTGCTTTAAATGATGAAATTGATTGGTTTTATGCTAGACTATGATGTATCTAAGGTTGTTAATCATATACTTTCCATTATTAGTGATGAATTCTTGAATTTAAGAGTTAGGGTTATGCCCAAATTGGAGGTTTTTCTTGGATTTCGAAATTGAATGAATCCTAGAGTTAATTTTTCAATTAGTTGACGGGTTTTGATCACCTAGTATTTAATTAGATAATTTACCCCCCGAATTTACCATTTTTCCCTTGTGGGCCACGTTTCACCAAATTCTAGAGTTGGTTTTTGACCCAATTAGAATGATAGCAAATAGGTATCGATCTTCATGATTTCTAATCTAGATTTCGAATATGAATAAACTTTGATTATTTGGAGACTCAAAGGATGGGCAAGCATGTGGCTGACAGTTCGTGACTACTTATTTTGGCATTCCAGGTAGGTTGAGGCTTATTTTGATTTAGACTTCGATTAGTGACTCATATTTAGTAATTGGAAAGTGTTGGAGACATCATGTGAACCTTCGGGTATGAAGTTTGGGTTGGAACTTAGGGTTTGGTATCTACTTGCGACTTGTTGATCGGGCTCATGGCCTGTACATATCATAGGATCTTATGTGCTATGTGTTGTACGACTTGATGGATTATTTGCAACTTAGAAGTCAACCAGAAGGCTGAGATTACTTGATATTGATATGGGTACTTAGTGTACGCCTCGTTATTGGTATAGCCATTTTGGGATAGTTGGCTCTTATTGTTATGAAAATTGGAGATTCATTATGATTACTGTGTGGATCACTTGTTGACTATATAGGTGCGCTGTGTGTGGTACAACTTGAGCTTGATATTATTCATTGTTGTACTTGCATCATTCCATATTCATTTCATATTTGATGCGTCGTGTGTGGCACAACTTGAACTTGATATTATTCATTGTTGTACTTATATCGTTCCATATTCATTTCATATTTAATGCATTGTGTGTAGCACAACTTGAACTTGATATTGTTCACTATTTGTACTTGCATCGTTCCATATTTATTTCATATCATCTTATTATGCTGTGTGACTGACACTATTGATGGAAACAAGAAAGAACATTATGATTATGGAACATGGTAAGTCATCTCTGAGCTGTGTGCGGAGGGGCTGATTATGGAACATGGTAAGTCACCTCTGAGCCGTGTGCGGATGGGCTGATATGGAACATCGATAATGCGATACTGGTAGATAATTGGGTCCTCTAAGCTGTGTGCGGAGTGACGGTGCTTGGACTTCGCGGGTCCCTATGGGTTGTGCTGCCGAGGCGTGGAGGAATTCTATCGTTGGAGTACAAGAATATCACTGCATTACATTGCATAGCATTTGCATTTCATACATTGCATTTGAATGTTGATGGATTGTCTTACCTCGTTGATGTTTATTGCTATCACCTTATTGACTATGAATGGTGTGACTTGATGTTGTATTGTTCAAATGTTGGAACAGGATTCTTGAGAGTTGTTTTCTATTTGGCTAAATTGAGATACGTGGTTGAACTACTTGCTACTGGATTGTGTTGGACTGAATTACTTATTGGGTGAGTATGATCCTTCGTCCTTTCCCTTTTACTATGCATACGTGATCTAATTGTTGTCGGCCGGTGATATCTACTCAGTGTTGTGGTGTACTGAACCTACCTCCCAGTACACTTTATTTGAGTGCAGAGTATGCATTGGGTGAGACATTGATCCCTCGTTAGTGGTCCCGAGGCAGACTCAATAGTTTTCCCGGGTGAGCATATGGGACTCAGCTACTCGGATTGGCTATTCTTCAGCTTTGTCTTATCTTCTTCCATGAGACATTTTATTATGTTTTAGACTTATGTTATTAGACTTTTGGACATGTATTTATGATTAGTGCTCTTGTACGATTCAGATCATGAGATTCAAGGTGTAGTTATTATTTCTACTATGAAATTCTAGACTTAGTATTATTTCTGTTATTGTTAATTCTGTAAATTGATTTAATGATCGAGATAATCAATTAAGTTGAGACGGGTTCGCAAACTATGGTGGGATTTGGTAGGTGCCCGCGCGTTCCATGAAAATGGGGCGTGACATCCTCATCCTCTCTCAATCCTCCGTCCTCTTTCTTTCACTTTTACGAGCTCCATCTTATCTTTTATTCTCTCTGTTTTCTGGATCACTTAATCAAATTGTCGTTCTTCATTAACTATACGTGTACTAAACCTTAGTTCTTCAATTACAGTTGTAATTTTGTCGAAATAGTGAAAAATGGAGGACTTAGGGATTGAGAGAAGATGAGAGTCCGGTCGTTTTGATTTGGAAGAATTAAATGAAAAAAGACATTAAAACCACTTTTTAAGTTTTGAAGAAGTGCATGTTTTCACAAGCTACGTTTTAACTTATTTTATTACTAGATAATTAATCAAAGGGTAAATAATATGAAAAAAGTTAAGTTCACGGGGTTTATAAGAGCCAACATAATTTAGTTGTGTAGTTGAGATTTTTTTCCATAGTTTATGTGTATTTCTGTGCCTTATCCCAAAATTCAATGGTAGAAATGAGAAAAAAAAAGAGACTAGTATGTATAAAGACAGAGATCTCTTATAAGTGATTAGCCGTTGTCTGAAAATTTTGTGAACAATCACATGTACCTAAGTAAACTTTGAATGTTTCAATATTTTTGTAGGTTTGGCGACGGTATCCAATCATCTTTTCAGCAGTAAATAAATCATTGTACGATCATCCACGTTGATCATTGTCAAAATGTAATGTCAAAATGTAGTACATTATTCTTTCATGTATAATTATTTATTTAATTTTTTTCTAACAAAAATTGATCTTTATTTTATACAAACATGTACTACATAGCTTGATATACATGTGTAGCGCACGTGCCGAGAGACTTGTTATATATATGATCTTTTTAAATCATGGTACACTACTATATCAGACTAATGTAAGTGTTGAATGAATTTTAGTAATGCCAAAGTAATCTTAAAGAATATTACAAGGATATGAAAGTTCAATAATACCATCCAAAAACCACGTTCAAAGGTAGACAAGGTTAATTATAAGCTTATTAGAAAATTTTAAAGAGAAATAGCATTTTCCTTCAAGTGGATTTGTACCCCAAAGTTAAAAGAAAATTCAGTGGTAGAAATGACAAGAGACTAGTGTGTATAAAGATAGAATTCTCTTATAAGTGATGAGTTGTTGTCTGAAAAGTGAGCAAATTAAATTTTGCCCCCTCCACCTAGCTATACTACAAGTTAAGATCTTTACGGTGAGATAATAAATTTTTCTTTGAATGTGGCAATAAAAAGGCTGCATGGTAACCATTTGCAGCTGAAATTGATTTTAGTTTTTTCTCATTTGTTCTTTATTGTATATATATATATATATATATATATAGAGAGAGAGAGAGAGACATACATATTCTCCATATATATATATAAGAGAGAGAAAGAGAGAGAGAGATACTTACATACATACATATTCTCCACACATATATATATATATATATATATATATATATATATATATATATATATATATATATATGTACAGAGAGAGAGAGAGAGAAAGAGAGAGAGAGATACATACATATTCTCCATAATCCTAGATCTGCCCTAGGTAGCTTTGTCATTGTCTGAAACACATAGTCATTACTTAAGATCGTCTTCAACAAAAGATTCTGAGTTTAAACTTATATATTTCATTTAATCTATCCATATATATCTGCATTTATAAAATTTTGTATCCAAGCTTTTCATGATTTGTCCTCTCTTTGTCTAACCATTTTTTGTTTTGCTATTCCAAGCTTTTCTTAGGTTTTGCCGAATAAAAGGAGAAAGCCATAATACATAAACAAACTCTCATATTTCCCTCAATTGGCAAGTGTGCCGTCCAATTTTGGGTGTGCACAAATAGGCACCTCAACTTGTCTTCACTTTGTTAGTTGAATACTCCAACTTACAAAATAATCATCTAGACACCTCTAAAATTATGTGTCACCTTAGCATTTGTGTTTACGTGTTCAACCTTGCGCACACCTAAATTTGGAGGTCATACTTGCTAGCTGAGGCCAAGTTTGAGGGCTTATTTATGTATTATGCCAAAGTAAAATGATTGTTGCTATGGTGAGAAATTTAAGCCTGTCAAGTGGGCCGGGTCGGGCCATATAAATGCGGGTCACATGGGGCCGAGCCAGGGGCCGGGCCGGGCCATAGTTAGTGGGCCGAGTTGGGGGCCGGGTTGGAGGAGGGAAAGGGGTGTCCGGCCCAACCCCCTACTCGGGTAGGGGTACATAGTGGGCTAAGTGGGCCACGCCAGGTTTTAGTTAGTGGGCCGGGCCGGATTTTTTTTTTTTTTTAAATCTAATACTAAAATTTATTAAGTTTGATACTTTAAAATCTAGTTGTTGTCAACTTTTTTTAACCACCAAGTTTCTTAAATTATACTTTGACCCTATTTTCAATCTATAAATACCATTCATTCTTCTCCATATTGTCTCACAATTCCCTACTCTCCTCTTTCCCTATATTTCCTACTCATCTAAATCTCTCTCTCTCTTCCAACTTCCAAGTTCAAATTTCAAAATTTAAATTTAATGGATAATGATAATCTTCCACCTCCTCCTCCAGTCTGAAGATCAATTTCAAGTCCGGTGTGGTTGCATTTTGAGCAAGTAGACGAGGAACATGTTAAATGTCAACATTGTGGTCAAATATATCTCCATAAGTCCAAACCGATTTTTGGGGGTACCAGTCCGTTATGTAGGCACTTGGACAAAAGGCACAAAATTGAACTTTGAAGTTTATCTCTTCTTTAAATTTCTCCATCGAGGCTAGCGTTTTGAACTTTTCATTTGTAATAAGTTAACAGTTTAAGTTTGTATGTTTTGAATTTGCAATGTTTTCAATTTAAGTTTGAAATTTTATTTTAAATTACTTATGTAGTCTTGGATCCCATTCTCAACTTTTTATAATTTTTAGCACTTGAATAGCCGTTGGGAGTCTTCATTCCAACAACATATTCAAGATATACACAAATATACCACTAACATATACAAGATATACGCAAATATACCACTTAAATTATTTTTTTTAAAAAAAATTAATTCGAAGTCGGCCGGCCCGGGCCCCTGGTTGGCCAGAACTAGGGCTGTTGGTGGGCCGGGCTACCGGGCTAAATGGCATGTCCGGCCCAACCCCCTAATTTTTTCCACTAGCCTAGCCCACTAGCCTCTTACCGGGTTAAGGGGCCGGGCCGATCCCGGGCCGACCAGGCCCAATTGACAAGCTTAGTGAGAATAAATTTAATTTGTGATAAATCTAAAGGTTGAAGCCACTTTTACTTAGAAAAAGAAACTTTTGAAATTAATTTCCCCCAAAAGTCTTTCAATTTGTTAAAAGAGAAACTGAATCTAAGATGGAACCTTTTATCACACAAAATGAACTAAAACCCCTTATATTTTGTTTTGAATTAGCTTGTTTTGAATAAGCACTTGTTTTCACATGATACATTTTAACTTATTTCTTTCTCAGGTAATTAGTGAAGGGGCCGGTAAATATACGAAAAAGCTATGTTCGGTGAGTCTTAGGACCCCTGTATAGTTTAGGTGTGTAGTTGATAATTTCACCATAGATTAGGTGTGTTTCTATATCTTATGCCTTGAATTGTCTTTTAACTTTGGGGTGCAAATCCAATAAAGTAAAATGACATTTCTCTTTCAGAATTTCTCAGGTGAACATGGTTTATGGATGGTACTATTGAAGTAATCATATCCTTGTAAAGTTGCAATCCGTTGATCATTCACAAAATGTTGTACATTATTATTTTATGTATAATTATTTATTCATTTTTTTAAAATAATAATATTGGTACTTATTTTATAAAAACATGTACTATACTAGACGATATACACACGTGTCCAAAAACTAGTTATATATATATATATATGAATATTTTAATTAGGGTTATGCTACTCTATTATACTAATGTAAGTGTTAAATGAATTTCAGTAATGCCATAGTAATCTAAAGGAAGATTACAATGATATCATGCTTCAATAGTACCACCCAAAAACCATGTTCAAAGGAAGACAAGGTTAATTATAAGCTTATTAGAAACTTTGAAAGAGAAATACTATTTTACTTCAAGTGCCTCTGAGACTGTCCGAGGTGAGAAGGACATTTAATAAACCTTCTCTTTATTTAGAAAAATATACAGCTACGTAGACGCACTTCCTTCCTGGTCATAGATTTTGGAAGTTTTTTTTTTTTTTTTTGAGGAAAAAAAATTGAAACATTAGTTGTCCATGGAATTTGATCAGTTTTAGAAAAAATTTAAGCTTCAGTTTTTGGGCAAAATTTTTCTTTCACTCACAAAACTTTGATCTTTTTCCAAGTAAATTGCATTTCCAAGCACAACTTTGAAACTATTTTTCGCCACAAATTCAAGAACTCTTTTTTTCGAATTTTACAAAATCAACGACCGAACGCTAGCTTAAAAACTTTCACAAACCTTGTTTTCATCTTATATTTTTGGCAATTTTAATTTTCTCTTTTTTCAGTTTCAACCTTTCAAATCACGTATATTGACGTTAATATTTCGAGTTCATGTTGCACAACCATGACTACAATGATCGTAGATTCATAGTCGGATCAATTTAATTCATGCTACTATAAGAATCTTAAGTGTAAAATACTTTTATCATAACTGCATTAAACATCTACTTTTTTCTTAATTTCAAACATATTTTATCTACTTTATTTATTAAGAGAAAAAAATTACATGTAAAACTATATATTTTGTCGACAGAAATATCAATTATTCAGTTTGAAATCTATTAATATTCATATGGAATAAAATTATATGTCTATATCTGGATGAACATGAGTATTTTTTATGGAAAAAAAGGTCAGTCTGGTGCACTAAGCTGCAGCTATGCGCAGGGTCAGGGGAAAGGCTAGATCACAAGGGTCTATTATGCGCAGTCTTACCCTGCATTTTTACAAGAGGCTATTTCCATGGCTCGAACCCGTGACCTCCTGATCACATGACGACAACTTTACCAGTTACGCCAAGGCTTCTCTTCAAGAACAAAACTAAGGGTGGACAATATGAAAATATAACCATAAAACTATTCCACGAATAAAAATAACTGACCCGAGAAATTGAGTGGTTCGTAGGTTAGAATATCCACCCATAGGCCTGAATGTGCAAGTTACGATCCCTTCGTCCCATTTTAATTGTTGTTTTAGCTCATTTCACATTTATTAAGAAAAATAGTCTTCGAAACGTGCGTTGCATGTTTATCCCAAAATCCTTAATATAAAATTTGTACATATTTTTAAAATTTGTTTGAGCTATAAAATAGAAATCAAAACATATTAAAAAAGCAACTTGTAAGCTGAAGTTAAAAAATATTGTGAAGCAGAATGCACAAGATTTTAAATTTGATGACACAAACGATGCTTACCAATTTCTCATGCATGCCTGATGTTTACCAGTAGTACCGATGCTTGTTATGACTGTAACTCATGAGAAGTTCACTTCGGCTCCTTCGAGATGTACGGCAATCCAAGACTTAGGAGAGGTACCACATGTAGCATTTTATATTTGCCCTGTGAATACTATTTAGACAAATTCGAAACGTTATCAGATATAAACATAAGAAAACACAGAAATAATTAGCAGTAGATAACTTTTAAGCAAATAAACAACAGTCCTAGCTAGTGATTTATGCTTTTCCAATTTGGTCTGGCTTTTGTACCTTTAAAATGGTATAGTCTGGGGGAATAGTTCTTAGTTTGGGAAGAGAACTTACTCCTGTTTACCTCTAATTACGGATAACAATTAGATTTGTAAGTGGTGAATAGAATATGTGAATGAATTTAGTCTTTGATTAATATGGAGATTTAGTGGGTACGCATATGTTTATATATATATATATATATATATATATGAATGTGATATAACGTTGGCTATAATAGGTTTTGTAAGATAATAACAATCATGAACTGAAAGGACGAGCTAATCAACGTATAGAACGAGCTTGATTTAGTGGAACTTCTTGGATCCGGAGCAAAATACTTGAGGAGATCTTTATAATATTTGCTGATTACGATGTTGTGGAATGAGAAAAAGCGCCCCCCCCCCCCCCCCCCCAAGGAAAGGGTTGCCCTCTATTTATAGGTAATCCTTTATGGGCCCTCTAGTACAATGTTAAAAAACCTTTCTAAAAAACTCTAAAATGGATAAGGCTCAGCCGTACGGTCTGACACTCGTACCGTTGTCAGTGTAAATGGCGGAACGGTTTAGCGACGCGTGGCAGCACCATAACTAATTGTCCGGACCGAAAATCGGATATGCTTAATTGGGGTCGGATCTGCCGTGTCCGGTAAACACCCTCGATGTTGAGGCAAGGTTGACCGTGCTCGTACCTATTCGGACTATCTCTTATTCCGTTTATATCGGACACAAATTGGTCCAATTTTTATAGTATACAAATAGTTCCCACACTTTCCGGACCAAAGTTTCACCGAAATGACGGGAAGTGGAAAAGACTTCCCCGGTGATTTCTTTAATTAGTTCGTTCTTATCTTCAAAAGTAAGCGGGAACTGTAACGTCCCCTCACGTCACGTCCTTCTGACTTCGGCCACGTGTCTCATTCCAAATGGCCAACTTCGGTAACCACCTCAGGTCACGTTGCTTTAAATCACATCTCATTAATATTTCGAACACGTGGCCTTTTCACTTTTCACATTTCACTTTCATCTTTTCTAATCTTCGTTTCTTCGCTTGATCTGCTCCGTTATCTCAAATATCCTTTATCTTCAATCACCAAACCTTCAAATCTTCATTCCTTTTTAAATCAAACCTTCATATCTTCGACCCGAATCTTCAAATCTTCGTCTTTGCTTTCAAATCCCCATTCAAAACCTTCAAATCTTCATTCTAACCTTCAAATCTTCATATTTACCCTTTATAAAGTTATATCTGATCAAAATGTCAACACACTGACTCTGCTTCCCCGAATGTACCCTCGGTTTCTTCTCCGATTGCCGAACCTGCTTCCAAACCCGGAAGTAAAGCACTTCCTCAACCGACGGCCAAAAACATAATACCGTCGAAGCCCAATTATAACCATGAATTGGCAGTTGAAAAGGCAGTGCAAACATCGGCTAGGAGTTTCTACGTGAGACGATACCTCTCATCAATTAAAGAGGATCGCCTCCCTCGGGTTTCGGCCGAGTGTGGATGGGACAAACGTCCGGTATAAGTGTTTGCCCCCGGTGATGATGAATCCATCACCGATTATAAGGAATGGTTTCTGTACGTTTATACGTACCCATTCACTCTCAAGCTCAACCCCCCGATTGATCCCATCATTGTCGAGATGTGCCGGACATACAATGTGTGCCTTGCCCAAATTGGGCCGATTATCTGGAGGAGTTCACATTGGCATATTTTATTCGATTATATTGCCCCCAGATCTTCCGCGAAAGTGCGATAAAGGTTTCCAAATGAGGCTAAAACTCGATCCATTCCTGTCTCAACAAGGACAGAGATCGAGGATGGCTTGAACACTTCGTCCGGGTGAGGACCGCGGACATCATTCCAGCTAAGTACATGCCTTTTCTTGAGAAATAGAATGATAAACGTGAGTTCCTCAAATGTGTTCCTTTCATGTGTATTCGAGTTTTTTTTTTAAAACTTTTTCAATATTTTAACTGAAGCATGGATCCCTACTATTGTTCATAATTTCCCCGAGTGGGTCGAGGCAATCATCAGCCAACATTTACATGAAGAACGAACATGGGCAGATTTATCTCATGACCGGTGGGTTGCGCTGAACCATGGTAACCTTTTCTTCAATTTGACGTTTAACACATCTTTTCATTTTTTCCTTTTCTTTCTTTAACTCTTTGATGCCTAGGTTTGGGCAAAGGTTCTGTGGAACCACGACCTGCTCCAACGGATGATCCTGCGACACCGAGCTCAGACTTTGATACGGCAGGATCATCCCGGCTTATTGCCGCAGCCGAAAAGAGGCAAAGAAAAGTCTCGACCAAGGGTCAGAAGAAAAAGAAGAGGTTGAGGAGTGATGTTGAATCCCGAGGGACGAACCCGAACCCGACATTATGTCAAAACAGTTATGGCGGGTCCCTCCATCACTGCCGTTACTGAGGAAGAAACTACTATCCCAACCTCGACTACGGGTGGGGAGGATGAGGTTCTTTTTCCTCCGGTAACCGAATATCTCCAAGCTCTAATTCCACTAAGGTCCATTGAATTTATTGATATTTCAGGTGATGCTTCACCCAAGGCGGCGTCTTTGGTGAAGAGGCCTAGAAGGTTTGGTCCAATCTTGGAAACCTGTTGTTTCATATTCAGACAAGGAGAAGATGGAGGGACTCCCATGGAAATATCTTATAAATGAGGGCATGCATGTGGGCAACCGGGCAAGTGTTCTTATGCATTTCTATACCATCGATGTGCGATTCTCCATTTTCGCTCATCGATTTTATAACTTCGTCTGTTTTGTATTTGAAGAGTGTTGTGCTCATGAATGAAGGCTTCATCCGAGCCCAATACGAAGCAGAGGACTTGAAGGGTCAGCTGGATGCTTAGGGCCGAGAAACCAAGAAGTTTAAGCTTCTCTTGCAGGAAAAAGAGGACCACCTGAGTCGGGTAGTCGCTCCCCCGAACCTTCAATCCGAGCTTGAAGCAGTTAAAGCTGATAACCTCTATCTAAAGGCCGAACTCGATGATGAGGTTGAAAAGAATCGGCTCCTGAATCAGGATAACACAAACCTTGGCCGAGAGAATGCTAACTTTGCTACCAAACTCGGTGAGTTCGAGGCTACTATCTCCCAACTTCGAGGTGAGGTTAACTTGGTAAAGGTTGATACCGAGAAAGCGATAGAAAAGTCCAGGCAGGTTGAAACCAAGAGAGCCATCGATAAGGAGAAGCTGAGGATATTTGAAGAAAAGGCCGAGAATCGTGTCCGGATCAGTGATGAGCTTAAGAGCCAGCTCGAGAAAGCTATTGCGACCAATGATCGTCTCCAAACCAAGCTTACAACTGTCAGTGAGGTTCGAATCACTCTTATTGACATGAAATCCGAGCTGGAGAAGAAGCTGAAGAAAACTGAGGCCAGTCTGGATGAAGCCCTTAATGATATAGTGGTCGCCGAGGCTCGTTCTACGCTCTTGGCTGAGTATGAATGGTGGAAATCCCGGAGGATGAACCTTGAGCACGTTGAACGGTGTATGGAAAATATCCCGGCTCGAATACTTGATGCGAGGATGATCGAGGATAAGGCTAAGAAAGCTCTTGAGGATAGCTCTGAAGATGATTGTGAGGAGACCATTTCCGAGAACTCGGGTTCATCTCATAACGAGTAGAATAGGGCCTGCATGAGCCTTTTTTGTTTTTTGTTTTTTTATCATGTAAAAAATCCTAAGTGCAAAGCTTTGGTTTGCTATGCCATATATGAAATGCATATTTCCTTTTTACCATCGTTTTATTTGATCTTTGAATCGAATATAATTTATGATATTTTCTTTGAACGTTTGCTTTGTAATGAGTGGGCGAAGCTTGGCCCTAAGATTTTTATCCGAATTGAGCCTATCTTAACTCATCGGTTACGAATCTTAATTTGTTCGGTTTGCTTCTTGACTGAAGACTTATTGAATGATTCGCCGCGGGGCTTATTTATACTTTATGAATTCAGATGTCTCTGAATCACCTCGAGCATTTAAGACGAGGTCTTTAATCATTTGACCTTCTACCGACTGTTTATTTTTAGCGAGTTAGGTTCGGGTATCATAACATTTGTACCTTTTTCAATTTTATGACGGTAGTCCCCATTCTTGTGTTAAAAGGGAATTGGGCTCTGTTAGCTACAACCTTTTTGCCTTTGTCGAGTTTTTAACGATAGTCCCCGGTGGAGGGTCATTAATAAGCAAACATACCCAAGACATGCTTTTCTACAATGCTTCTTCTTCATATCGATCTCTTCCGTTCTCGCTGTAGCGAGTACTATCCGGACACGATTCGTTTGATCGTTTGGCCCTTGCATTGAAACCTAGCATAGAAGGTTCGTGTTTATACAAAATAAGAAATACAAACTTCGAAAATCATTTTGACGTTGACTTCATTTCTTGTTTTTCTTCGATGAGCTTTTTTTCGGTCTTGATGTGGGTACAGTAGTCCCCTAGTGTTTATCCGTGAAGTATGAGCGGGGAGATACAATCCAGTCCCCGGTGAATAATTGGATCGGGCTCATAGGCACTTAGCTTCGTCTCATAGGGTAACACATTGTACTTGTTGCCTCGTTAAAAACCTTGCCGGAAAACCCACTTCGGGACAAAATCAGGCAAAGGAAAAGAGTGCAACACGTGTTTTTAGACCTAGTTTTAATACCTCGGCATCTATCTTGATAAGACTTCTGCAATAAGGGATGGATGAGAATTTTTAAAATAATCACAAGGGTCAACGGACCATACCTTAGCAATAGTATTTCTTCAAATGAGCCACGTTCCAGTTATTGTGTAGTCGTTGACTGTCTATGGTTTCCAGCTGGTACGACCCTTTGCCCGTTATGCCGGTTACCTTATACAGTCCTTCTCATTTCGGGCCCAATTTTTCATCATCAGGGTTCTTGGTATGCAGGGTAATTTTCCGGAGTACCCAGTCCCCAACTTGAAAATGTCAAAGGTTTTCCCTTCGGCTATAGTACCTCTCCATTCGTTGCTTTTGAGCCGCTAAACAGAACAACGTATTTTTGCATAGTTCGTCCGTTAAGTTAAGCTTTACGGCCATAGCCTCTTCGTTTAACCTGTTAATGGCGTATTGAAATCAAAGGCCCGGTTCTCCAACTTTTACACGGATTAGAGCCTCGGCCCCGTAAACTAATGAAAATGGTGTTTCTCGCGTGCTTGACTTTGATGTCATTCTGTAAGCCCATAAAACCCCCGGTAGCATTTCTTTCCATTTGTGTTTCGATGTCTCCATTCGTTTCCTTAGATTTTGGATTATGGCTTTGTTTGTGGATTCCGCCTGACCATTTGCACTTAGGTGATACGGAGTTGACACAATCTTTTTGATCTTCAACCCCTCAATAAAGTTATTGACTTTACTGCCAACGAACTGAGGACCATTATCACAAGTTATCTCGGCAGGAATGCCGAACCGACAAATAATATGGTCCCACCCATAAACCTTATAGTCAGTCTTCTAGGCAATCCAAATAGGAAGAATGTTCCCTTTCTTCTTCACGAGTTCTACAAGTTACTGATGTGTAAGGAAATAAAAATAAGACAAAAACATGAATTTGCAACATTATCATAATTTTCTTACAACACATGGACAGTGGAGAACTTTGACAACACTCATAAATGCGAAAGAAACAAGTAATTGTATTGAGGAATAAACCCTAAATCGTGAGAAGCTTCTAGAGAGAGAAAAAGTAAATAAAAGTCGGTCTTTATTTCATATGAGAATTTAAAATGACAAAAGTGTGCTTTGTACAACCTATATGGTATTATATACAACTTAAAATAAATGGGCCGAGTTATACAAAGGCCCAATAGGTGAAGCATAAAATAACTACAGCTAAGGTGGTTTAATATGAATTGGGCCAGTCTGAATAGGCCCACTTCCAACAGCCCCCTTCAAGCTGGATGCCAATCCTAGCTTGGACAGAAGAGTTTTATGTTGAACCCCTGTTAAAGGCTTAGTTAGCACATCAGCCAACTGGAGAGAAGTAGGAACATATTGCAGAGAAATCAGCCCATCACGCACAAAATGGCAGTCGATCTCAATGTGCTTCCTACACTTCATTAGAAATGATATCAACAGTGGATACATTCTTATTACAACCATTAGTAGGAAAAGAAACAACATCAAAACCAGAATCGCCACAATCAACAGTATCAGAATTAACAGAAATATCAACAACAGGAATAGTAGAGACTGTGGAAGAACTAGGACAGTCAGCAGGTGCAATAAATGCAGAAGGAACTGAAGCAAGCTTGGAAGATAGAGGAGAACCATTCAGCTGAAGCACATATAGTCCAGTGGAAAGTTTACTAACTTCCACTGGCCTCTTCAGAGAATGGCCCTGTAAAACACATGAAGTAGCTTTGAAATAAGCAATGCAGTTGAATTGAAGTAAAAGTTTGTGTAAAGAGATGAGATTATATTGAAAACTGGGAACTAACAAAACATGATGCAAAATGAGATCAGAATACAAAGGTAAAGAGCCAGTGCACGTAACTTTCACGTTATATCCAATAGGTAGGGAAACAAGATAAGGTGTCGTAAGAGGTTTAACATTAATTAGAAGGTGTCTGTGGGGTGTCATATGGTTGGTTGTCCCTGAGTCTAATATCCAAGGATTAACATACGACTGTGAGAGATGACAAGCAAAGAAACAACAAATATGATAAGCAGAAAGTGTAGTGACAGTGGATAAACCTGCAAAGTTTGCAGAAGCACACAGACCACTATCTTGCAACTTATGTTGCTGCGTGAAACTCAAAGTGTGATCATGTTGCTCTTTGCTAAACCAGGTAGGCTAGATTCAATAGTAAAGGACTGAGTAGGAGGGGCAGTTGAACCAGATGGTTAACCTTAAGGAAAGGATTCCATCCCCTGAACACATGCAACAATCCTTTTGCCTCTGGGAAACTGAAAATTGGGAAGATAACCGTGTAGCCTGTGGCATTTCTCAATAACATGCTCAGGTCTCTTATAGTACTTTCATAAAGGTCCTTAAGTCTGGGGATAATTGTTGAATTTTCTAGGGTCATTATTGAACTTTCTGGGCTCAAAGTTGACCTTTTGAGGATAAGACTTTTGACCCCAAGTAACAGAGAAGGATGTGGACTCAGAAGCAAATGGAGGAACAGAGGCTTGAAGTTCAGATTATTGCTCATCATGGATCAACATAGAGTACACACTATCTAGGTCAGGAAGAGGCTTAATCATCAAGATATTTCTTCTAATCCCAGCGTAGGACTCATTCAGACTAGCTAGGAATTGGTGAACCATTTGATCCCCTTCTAATTTGACCCATTCATCCTTACAATCACAAGTTCAGGGTGGATAGACAATAGAGATGGTCAGTTCATCCCATAATTTCTTAATTCTGTCAAAGTACAAAGCTATGCTAGAGGAACCCTGAGATATGGAGGATATATCCTTTCTAAGTTAGAACACCTTAGTTCCACTAGCTTGACCATAGCGTTTTTCAATTTCTTTCCAAATGGCCAACTTCGGTAACCGCCTCAGGTCACGTCGCTTTAAATCACATCTCATTAATATTTCGAACATATGGCCTTTCTCGACTGGCTAGCCTCAGTATCCGCCATTGTGATTCATCTATATAAGAGAGTTACAGTCACCTTTTCACTTTTCACATTTCACTTTCATCTTTTGTAATCTTCGATTCTTCGCTTGATCTACTCCGTTATCTCAAATATCTTTTATCTTCAATCGCCAAACCTTCAAATCTTCATCATTTTTAAATCAAACCTTCATATCTTCGACCCGAATCTTCAAGTTCATATCTTCATCTCTGCCTTCAAATCTCCATTCAAAACCTTCAAATCTTTATTCTAACCTTCAAATCTTCATACTTACCCTTTATAAATTTATATATGATCAAAATGTCAATGAACAACGACTCTACTTCCCAGAATGTACCCTCGATTTCTTCTCCGGTTGCCGAACCTGCTTCCAAGCCCGGAAGTAAAGCACTTCCTCAACCGACGGCCAAAGACATAATACCATCGAAGCCCAATTATAACCATGAATTCACAGCTAAAAATCAGTGCAAACATCGGATAGGGGTTTCGACATGAGATGGTACCCCTCATCAATTAAAGAGGATCGCCTCCCTCGGGTTCCGGTCGAGTGTGGATTGGACAAACGTCCGGTATAAGTGTTTGCCCCCAGTGATGATGAATCATCCATCACCGATTATAAGGAATGGTTTCGGTACATTTATACGTACCCGTTCACTCTCAAGCTCGACCCCCCGATTGAGCCGGTCATTGTCAAGAAGTGCCAGACATACAATGTGTGCCTTGCCCAAATTGGGCCGATTATCTGGAGGATCGTGACCTGCCTTCATTTATTGGCGAACAACGTCAATAAGGAATTCACGTTGGCATATTTTATTCGATTATATTGCCCTCGGATCTTCCGCGAAAGTGTGAAAAAGGTTTCCAAACAAGGCTGAAACCCGATCCTTTCCTGTCTCAACAAGGACATAGACCGAGGATGGCTTGAACGCTTCGTCCGGGTGAGGACCGCGGACATCATTCCGGCTAAGTACATGCCTTTTCCTAAGAAATATAATGATAAACGCGAGTTCCTCAAATGTATTCCTTTCATGTGTATTTGAGTTTTTTTTTTTTTTTTAACTTTTTCAATATTGCAGCCGAAGTATGGATCCCTACTGCCGTTCGTAATTTCCCCTAGTGGGTCGAGGCAATCATCGACCAACATTTACATGAAGAATGGACATGGGAAAATTTATCTCGTGACCGGTAGGTCGCGCTGAACCATGGTAACCATTTCTTCAATTTGACGTTTAACACATCTTTTCGTTTTTTCCTTTTCTTTCTTTAACTCTTCGATGCCTAGGTTTGGGCAAAGGTTCTGTGGAACCACGACCTGCTCCAACGGATGATCCTACGACACCGGGATCGGACTCTGATACGGCAGGATCATCCCGGCCTATTGCCGCAGCCGAAAAGAGGCAAAAAAAACTCTCGACCAAGGGTCAAAAGAAAAAGAAGAGGTCGAGGAGTGATGTTCGAACCCTGAGGGACGAACCCGAACCCAACATTATGTTAAAAGAGTTATGGCGGGTCCCTCCGTTGCTGCCGTTGCTAAGGAAGAAACTACTATCCCAACCTTGACTACAGGTGGGGAGGATGAGGTTCCTTTTCCTCCGGTAATCGAGTATCTCCAAGCTGTAATTCCACTAAGGTCCATTGAATTTATTGATATTTCAGGTGATTCTTTACCCAAGATGGCGCCTTTGGTGAAGAGGCCTAGAAGGTTCGGTCCAATCTTGGAAACCGAGGCTGCCCAAAGGGTTGAAACGGACCCAGAGGTTGAAATTACTGCGGCAACTGACCCGTCATCTAGTGTCGACCCAACTACTATGGCCGAGGTACCTCCAACTGCTGACACTTTTAGAGGTGCTCCGGCTTCTCCTCCTGTTCCTTCTTCGACACCGGATAACCTTGATGATATGCTTGTCGGTACTCCTGCTGCTACGGCGGAAGCCTCGGAGTTTGGTCACCTCTGTATTCCACGATCCACGAGGGTTGCTAGCTGGTCCGCTGAAACAGGTGCGCGGTCAAAACTTGTTGATAGTTTTCCAGCCCTAATGTAAAACCGAGAAGAATTAGGTCAGTTGTGGTCACCGTCCCCGAGGAATGCAGCTTTTTATCACGTCCCGTGGGGTTTGCAAGTTATCTAAGACCTCTTACTTCATATTCAGGCAGGGAGAAGATGGAGGGACTCCTATGACAATGTCTTATAAATGAGGGCATGCATGCGGGCAACCGGCAAGTGTTCTTATGCATTTCTACACCATCGATGTGCGATTCTCCTGTTTGTAAGTCCCCTGGTGTTTATCCGTGAAGTACGAGTGGGGAGACACTATCCAGTCCCCGGTGAATAATTGGATCGGGCTCATAGGCACTTAGCTTCGTCTCATAGGGTAACATATTGTACTTGTTGCCTCGTTAAAAACCTTGTCGGAAAACCCACTTAGGGACAAAATCGGGCTAAGAAAAAGAGTGCAACACATTCTTTTAGACCTAGTTATAATACCTCGGCATCTATCTTGATAAGACTTCTGCAACAAGGGACGGATGAGAATTTTTAAAAAAATCACAAGGGTCAACAGACCATAAATTAGCAATAGTATTTCTTCAAATGAGCCACGTTCCAGTTGTTGTGTAGCCATTGATCGTCTATGGTTTCCAGCTGGTACGACCCTTTGCCCGTTATGCTGGTTACCTTATACAGTCCTTCCTAGTTCGGGCCTAATTTTCCATCATCGGGGTTCTTGGTATGTAGGGTAATTTTTTGGAGTACCCAGTCCTCAACTTGAAAATGTCGAAGGTTTTCCCTCCAGTTATAGTACCTCTCCATTCGTTGCTTTTGATCCGCTAAACGGAATAACGTATTTTTGCATAGTTCGTCCGTTAAGTCAAGCTTTACGGCCATAGTCTCTTCGTTTAACCTGTTAGTGACGTATTGAAATCGAAGGCTCGGTTATCTAACTTCTACAGGGATTAGAGCCTCGGCCCTGTAGACTAATGAAAATGGTGTTTCTCCCGTGCTTGACTTTGATGTCATTCTGTAAGCCCATAACACCTCCGGCACCATTTCCTTCTATTTGTGTTTCGATGTCTCCAGTCGTTTCCTTAGATTTTGGATTATGGTTTTGTTCGTGGATTCTGCATGACCGTTTGCACTTAGGTGATATGCTGTTGACACAATATTTTTGAACTTCAACCCCTTGATAAATTTATTTACTTTACTGCCAACGAACTGAAGACCATTATCACAAGTTATCTTGGCAGGAATGCCGAACTGACAAATAATATGGACCCATATGTAGTCAATAACCTCATTTTCTCTAACCCTTTCAAAAGCCTGCGCTTCAACCCATTTTAAAAAATAATCAGTCATAAATAAAATGAAATGAGCCTTACTTGGGGCTCAAGGCAGAGGACCGTCGATATCTATCCCCTATTTCATAAACGGCCAAGGAGACAACACCGGGTGCAACAGCTCCCCCAGTTGATGTATCATTGGTGCGTGCTTTTGGCAACCATCGCATTTGCGGATAATTCTTTTTGCCTCCTCCTCCATTCGGTTCCAGTAATAACCTGCTCTGATGACTTTTTGAACCAAGGCTTCCGCACCGGAGTGGTTACCGCATGTTCCCTCGTGGACTTCTCTCATCACATAATCCATTTCTCCGAGACCCAAATATTTAGCCAGAGGTCCGAAGAAAGACCGACGGTATAATTGATCGTCTACCAAACAGAATCGAGCTGTTTTGGCTCGGAGTGATCGTGATTCTTTTAGGTCATTCGGGAGCTTCCCATCTCGCAAGTAATTGATGTACTTGTTGGGCCAGTCCCATGTTAGACCCGTTGTATTTATCTCGGCGTGACCATTTTCTACTGTTGAGTTCATTAATTGGACGACCGTGCCGGGGTTGAACTCTTCTTCTTCAACCGACGAGCCTAAGTCTGCTAATGCATCTGCTTCGTTGTTCTGTTCCCTCGGTACATGCTGCATGGTCCATTCTTTGAACCGATGTAATATCACCTGAGTTTTTTCCAAGTACATATGCATTCGCTCATCCTTGACCTCGAAGACGCCATTGACTTGGTTCACGACCAGAAGAGAGTGGCATTTTGCTCCGATTACTTTGGCTCTCAAACTCCGAGCCAATTCAAGACCTGCAATCATAGCCTCATACTCGGCTTCATTGTTAGTTATTCTCATAGTCCTGATTGATTGTTTAATGACATCTTATACAGGAGTTTTTAAAACAATGCCCAGCCTGGCTCCCTTTAGGTTTGATGCCTCGTCCGTATATAGGATCCAGATGCCTGGGGTCTTTTCTAAAGTTATCAAAAGCTCTTTTTCTACCTCGGAAATCATAGTGGGGGTAAAGCCTGCTACAAAATTGGCCAAGATTTGGGATTTAATAGTCGTTCTAGGTTTATATTCAATATCATAGCCTCTAATTTCCACGGCCTATTTGGTCAGCCTACTCGACAATTCCGATTTATGCATGATATTTTTAACGGGTAAGTAGTCACTACACATATGGGATGGCATTGAAAGTATGGTTTTAGCTTTCTCGAAGCACTCAATAATGCTATATCTAACTTTTCGAGGTACGGATATCGGGTCTCCGTATCACCTAATGTCCTACTCACATAATAGATTGGAAATTGCGTACCTGTTTCTTTTTGGATGAAGACGCCACTTACTGCCACCTAGGACACCGCATGATATAGAAAAAGTTGTTCATTCGCCTTCGGTATATACAGTAGGGGCAGGCTTGACAAGTACTGCTTCAATTCTTGCAAGGACTTTTGACATTCCGGTGTCTATACGAAGTCGTTATTCTTTCTCAGAAGGGAGAAGAATCAGTGACTTTTATCCGACGACCTTAAGATGAATCGACTTAGAGCTACTATCCTTCCGGTCAACCTTTGCACTGCCTTGACATTGTTCACTACTTCGATACCTTCCATTGCCTTGATTTTGTCTGGGTTAATTTCAATCCCCCGGTTTGATACCATGAACCCTAAAAATTTTCCCGATCGAACCCCGAATGCACACTTCTCCGGATTCAGCTTCGTGTTGTATTTGCGACGTACGTCAAAGGTATTCTGCAAATGTTTTAAATGATCCTCTGTCTCCATGGAATTGACTAATATATCATAAATATAAACCTCCATAGTTTTACCTATTTGCTCTTTGAACATTCGGTTAACTAGGTGTTGATAAGTTGCCCCGACATTTTTCAGTCCGAATGGCATGACATTATAATAATAAGTCTCGTCTCGAGTAATAAAAAAGGTTTCCTCTTGGTCTTCCGGGTGCATCCGAATCAGGTTATACCCGGAGTAAGCATCGAGGAAACTTAACATTTGATCATGCCCGGCCATCGCATCGATTATTCGATCAATGTGAGGCATCGAAAATAAATCCTTTAGGCATGCTTTTTAAGGTCTTTATAATCAACGCACATTCTAAATTTCTTACCTTTTTTCGGTACAACGAAAATGTTGGAAAACCAATCCGGATATTTAACCTCCCAGATAGAGCCTATTTTTAAAAGCTTTGTTATCTCATCTTTTACGAAGGCATGTTTTGACTGGGCCATTGATCTTCTTTTCTGTTTCACCAGGTTGAACTTTTTATTGAGGCTAAGCTTATGGGTTGAACTTCTTACAACCTCGCACTCCAACAAGTTTTCCTTCAATTTAAATGAGGCAGTCGAGCTTCGAGGATTGAGTCCCTTGGTGAAAGCTTGCGCTGCCCATTTCTCTGGAACTGGGGCAGTTCCATCTGTTCCCTTTAGAAGAGGTTTACAAACTCACGTAGTAGTTTATTATCTCTTTGGGCGATTCTAAAGACATCCGCCTTTCTGGCCTGCACCTTTTTGGCTTCAGCATGAGCTTTGATAAACGCATCTGCATGCATTTAGAAAGAAGTGATAGAATGCTTGGGCAGGTGGTCATACCAAGTTAACGCCCCTTTCGAGAGTGCTTCTCCGAACTTTTTCAACAACACCAACTCAATTTCATCTTCTTCGATATCGTTGCCTTTTATGGCACAAGTGTACGAAGTCACGTGTTCCCGCGGGTCCGTCGTACCATCATATTTCAGAATATTCGGCATCTTGAACCTCATCAGGATCAGCTTCGGAGCCGCACTCGGAAGGAAAGGCCTTTGAGTGTATCTTTTTGAATCCAGCCCTTTCAAAATCGGTGGAGCCCCCGGGATCTGATCCACACGAGAGTCATATGTTTCCACTCTCTTTTTCATTGAATCAACCCGTTTTGCCAAGTTCTCGATCATCGTCAAAACCTCGGTAGACGAACCGGCTCCGGATCCTTTGCTCTCGACTATCTGTGCTTCCTCCTGCCTTGGTTTGGTAACCTCTTTTGGCCTTGCCGGAGCTACCTTGTCATATTTTCTTTGAAGCTGAGCTATGGCAATCCCCCGTTCGGATATGGCGGTTCCTTGTTCCAACAACATTTCAAATATTAAATGTAAGTTAATCTCTTCTGGCATATCCGGTGTTTTCCGGTCTGGAGCCCGAGACAAAGTAATTGAGTTATGAGTATTCAAAGGATCAGTGTCCGGAAGGGCGGCATTTTCCTGATTGATGGTATTCTGGAGGCCTTCTCTCTTGTTGATAGCATTTGGGTCAACTGGATCCTAGGTGCGTTTCGTAACCCGCTGTTGTTCTCACATTTTCAGCTACTATCTCGTTGTTGTTCACATGACCAGAGTGAACACTGCTTGCCATTTCGTATGTTTTCTGTGCAGATCTGCAAATTCTTCAAATAGCAAGTGAAAAAAAAGTAGCAAAGATTAAACCACCACTATTATCCTATGTCCCACGGTGGGTGCCAAACTGTTTACCCCGAATTACGGGTAACAATTAGATTTGTAAGTGGTGAATAGAATATGCGGATGATTTTAGTCTTTGATTAATATGGAGATTTAGCGGGTACGCATATATATATATATATGAATGTGATATAACGTGAGCTATAATAGGTTTCGTAAGATAATAACAACCATGAACTGAAAAAGACGCGCTAATCAACGTATAGAATGAGATTGATTTAGTGGAACTTCTCGGATCCGGACCAAAATAGTTGAGGAGATCTTTATAATATTTGTTGATTACAATGTTGTGGAATGAGAAAAAGTCCCCCCCCCCCCCCCCCCCCCCAAAGGAAAGGGTTGCCCTCTATTTATAGGTAATCCTTTACGGGCTCTCTAGTACAATGTTAAAAAGCCTTTCTAAAAAACCCTAAAATGGATAAAGCCTAGCCGTACTGTCTGACACTCGTACCGTTGTCATCGCAAATGGCGGAATGGTTTGGCGACACGTGGCAGCACCATAACTGACTGTTCGGACCGAAAACCGGATAAGCTTATTTGAGGTCGGATCTGCCGTATCCGGTAAACACCCTCGATGTTGAGGCAAGGTTGACCGTGCTCGTGCCCATTCGGCCTATCTCTTATTCCATTTATATCGGACACAAATTGGTTCGGTTTTTACCGTATACAACTCCTCTTTTAAAGTGAGGCGTGCAGGAATGTGAAGGGGTGTTAATTCTGAAACTGATGTTGTAAATTGAGGGCCGTTACTTGTTTAAAGAGTATATTAAGGAGGATAGAGATAAGTTCAATTCTTTAAGTAAAAATATGAGGGCTATCAAGTTAGCTAGATGAGCCTTCACAGAACGAAATGTAGTACAATGCCATAAATATACAGAGAAAGAAGGACTTGAATTTTGCTCTTTCTAGTTCCCTACTACTTAATGATAAGATTGTAACCATTGTCTTTTAATTTTCTCTCATGTTTAATTAGCCATATTTTTGTGAACTCATAATAATGATAGATAGTGAGGAGACGTAATTGCATAATTATTAGTTGGGAATACTAAAATACTAATAGTAATGTGCCTACTTTAATATGATAGATTTTTTTAGTAGGCGTTTGGACATGCGATTTCATGTCATGATTTCAAGTCATGAGATGAAATCAGCGTTTGGACATATGATTTCATCTCATGAGATGAAATCCCAAATCATCCAAAAAGACATGATTTAGGATTTAAAATCACGATTTCAAAATTTTTAAATGTAAAACTTGACTCATAAGTTTCTATTTTGTAAAAAAAGACCCATAATTGAAAGTTGGATTACCATAAATGTAAAACTTAACCCATAAGTATCATACTAATATTCTCTCTCCAAGTCTCTTGTAGAGTCCTACTAGGAGTGGTCTCTTCTCAAGTAGAAGCTTGAGTCTTCCCATCCGTGGAAGGTGTCTTTTTCAAATTCAAAATTCCAATACATAATACCTATTACATTTTATATTTTGTTATCTTTATTAAGTCCATTTATTTATATGAATTGATTAGTGGGCAAAACTTAAGATGTGAAAAATAAGACAATTCATTATATAGTAATGGAAGAAAACCAAACGTTTTCCAGTTTAGGGGGTGTAATGTTTCCATGATATATAATTATTGGAAAACTTGTAATATTCTTTTATTATGTCTATTTGATTAACCAATAATTTCAATAACTGAAGTAGCATTCAATGTTAGCCAAGCATAATAGCGGCACTTCAAAATTTAATAAATGATGATATGGTTCATGTAATTATAATATTAATATTTAATATTTATTATATTAGATGTTTTATGTTTCATTACACTTTAATTTATAGCAAGGACAAAATGGTAATCTAATTGAAGATAGGAGCCTTCCCCTTTTAGTATAATATGATAATAAATACAGGTACAATCTATCATTTGTTTGCACTTAATGGAGGTCTGAATCTGAATGGTTCAGACTTTAGACCATCAAGTGCATTTGTTTACATTAAGATCTAAGCACTTATTTGGTCTGAATAGGTCTTAATCATTAAGATCTTGAACAAAGTCTTACTATCATTAATAGATATTTTGTATGAATAATTTTTACTACTGACTCCATCTCCCCCCATCCCCCACTCCCACCACCCACCCCCTACTTACCCCACACCACCACCACCCCACTTACCCCCCACCACTACCCACCCCACAAACCACCCAACCCTCTACTACCACCACCCACACCCCAACCCTACCCCCACTCACCACCAACACCACCACAACCTCCACCCCCCACTCCACAAACCCACCCATCACCACCACCCCGCCACATTCACCACCCACCTACCTTACCCCCAACCACCTCCTCACCACTACCCACCCCACCACCACACCTTACCTCACCCACCTACCAACCCCTCCTCCCCTCCCTCCCCCCCCCCCCCACCCACCATCACTACAAACATCTCCATCATATGTTTCATATTTTTATCAAATAATATTCTTATTTTATTAAATTTGTATTTATTTTATAATTTTTAGTTCCAATTTTATTTGAATTGTATATTTATTGTGTTTAAATAAATATATTATGTATATTCAGATGTTGAGAAAACAAACAGTCTAAATCATGCAGTGTTCAAATCTACACCATATCATATTAGCTCTTCCTTCATTCTTCACGTCACCAGTACCAATCACATGGACATAACCAAAGGAATCGGAAAGCTTTTGGTGACAGGTTTAAAACACCATATCACGGGATGAAGCAAAAAGAAGATAAAAAGAACTGATAGAAATTTTGCAAAAAGTTTAATCAGAAGCTACATCCAATTTGATATATTTTTGCAACATGAAATCTTGTGTGCATGTATATTTTGTCTTACTGCCTGTAATTGAACGGAGTAGCTTTTAAATACAGAGCTATGCTTGAAGTAACTTTTTAAGTGACCAAAAGAATATAGTCAAACATAAGGGAACAGATCAAGAATGAAATAGAATTTCACTCCCTCCGTCCCAATTTAGGTGCTCTCCTTTTATATTTAATAAGTTGATAATTCAAATATCCTATCTGGCAAGTATAAAACAAAAAGATTCAAAAGACATTTTAATACGTTGGACACATTTTTAATTTAGAATCACAAAATTCAATAGTTTCTTTTTATTCCTTAAACTTACTGATCAGTCAAACCAAAACACTTAATTTGGAACGGAGTAATTACTAAATTAAGTTGACCGTGGGCAGCTAGGCCAGGAGCCAGATGTGCCACTGGGACAGTCTGTGGTGCCCCAGGTGAGAAAGCTTAGTAATATTCGGGGGCCATTTTAGTGTATTTTGGCTTTTAATCAGTAGTATTAGTATATAATCATCCCATGCTTTCACTGTCATCATTTCTTATGTTTCTTTTGGTTAAGTTTTTATTCTCCATGCTTTTTTCAAATAATTAACACGTTGGCCATTTTCTTATATGTGATGGAAGATTGCGTAATTTGTTTTATGCTTTTTTCTTTTTTAATTACTGCTTTTACTATTTTTTTTGAAAATTTTGTTTTTGGGTAATTAAACTTAATGAATTTTTGATTCTTATGCAGGCTTTCCTCCCTATTTATGAATTAGACCTTGCCACCTGTATTAATTCTGACACAACTTTTGGATCGAAAAAACATTTTTCACAAGACAAATTAATAATTAGAATACCAATTCGACTCCAATTTTTCAATCTAAAGGAAAGAGAAGGATCTCTATCAATTTAGGCTGGAGGAATTATTGGTTAGTAACAATTGACTTGAGTTAGAACATACCCAAGGTTTTTGTTATAATTTTATCATAAACAAAATCATTTGACGATCATATAAAGCTTAGGGAAAAAGACTCAAACATGATACATTAGTGCTTACTTTCACTTTCATTCTTACGTTAAGGCATTTAAATTGGGAGCTATAGAGATGCCAAACATTTTTACATCATTTTGTTAGTCGACAACTGTAACGTGCAGAATATCTTTCATGCATATTTGACTGAGAATTGACAAACATAATAATTATAAATTATTAATTTTCCAAGTGTTTTCTAATTTTTGTTTCAATTTATTTTTTTGATGTGAGTGACTCGTAAATAGTGATTGAAGGGAAGAAAGAAAAGCGAGGAGGCCTGCGATGAAAATGAGAATCAATTCAATTCAAATCAATGCATGCAAATCAAGTCAAATCAAATCGATGCATGCAAATCGATTGAATATGTATATATAATTATCGAATTGAATATGTATATATAATTAACTCTTTTTTTTTTCCAATTATTTATTGAGATCTTTTTCATATTCTGGATAAGAGAATCTATTTGTATTTCTAAAGTTTTAGTTAAACTTTCGCGAGAGACAATTTTTTGTTTCTTTTTATTAATTTAAAAATATTAAAGTTTCAACGAATTGTGCATGTTTAGAAGAAGAAAAAAAAATACAAGAAGAAGAAGAAGAAGAGAATTACAAGATTATCCCATCTGGATTTCTCTAATCCTTGGCCATATACAATTCCTAGTGTTTTTCTCTTTTTTGAAACTCCAAATCTAATTGGACTTCACAAAGGACTTATATACTCGTCTTATTGCCCAGGAAGAAAACCTTTTTTTAAATCTAATCAAAGCATTTTTGGTAGTTACGTGCAACTTGCAAGTGTTAGGTTTGTAATTATTCTTTAACCTTTCCTTGTTATTTTTATTCGCTTTCATGTATGGTTCTTTAGTAAAACCACGAGATATGCCCTTCTTCCCTCTGTCGAAGAAGGGTGGTTTGATTCGCAAACAAAATTATACAAGAAGTATAATGCAGCTATTTTAATATGAGGTATTAATAATCACTTGAATTACTAGTGCATATATGCTATTTTTGAAGATGTTTGTTTCATTGCGTGAGATATGTGTTAATAAAAACGATAAAGATGATATCAAGGTTTATTATCTTGATCTTTTAAGCATTAATGGTACTATCCATGTACAGTTGTACTCGTATAAGTTTTCTCATATTGGATTGGGTATGAAATAATATCAGAATTTAAGTATATAATTGTACGTGTATTACTTATATATACCATACATATTTATACCATAAACGAAATATCAATTTTATATATTCGAAATGACCCCGTATTGTTTTACTGAATAGTAGTGCAATGATAATAGGGATAAGGACTTTAGACTCAGCAACCAACTTAAGCGTGGTTAATTTCTTGACACGTATATTTGACCGTGATCAATTCTTTCAAAGTCACTAATTTCCAACTTATAGCATCTGAATCACTCCCGAGCCCTTCGGAACCCTTCCAAACTATCCGATAAGTCATGAATCATCATACTTACCTATAGGGGTAAGGTCTGCATACACTTTACCCTCTCCAGACCCCACCTTGTGGGATTCTACTGAGTATGTTATTGTTGTTGTTGGAGAAACTTTCAAACCTCGATTCTGAGCCCGTTAGCCCGAAATGTTGACTTTGATCAACTCTTCAATTTTCAAACTTCTAGTTTTGGTTTTCTTCTCTGAAACGTATCCAAGTCCCTTGGGACCTGTGCCAACCATCTCCGCAAGCCATAAATCACCTTTGAACCCACGTGGAAACTCAAATAGGCAAAAAGAATTTTAATGATATAAACGACTGTCAAGTCGTTACAGTCACTTACCTCTTAGTTAAACTTGACCTAAAGCTAGTGGTATCCTTAACTCCCTTGAGTTTCCTTGCTCAACAGTTCCAAATCTATACAAAACATGTATAATCGGAGTCAATTATACGTACTAGACTAGGTCTAATAAATTTAGGATGCTTTAAAGTCAAAGCCGGCCCTTGGGTCAACGGTCCGAGCCCAAAAGAAATTTCATAATCGACTACCATTAGCTAATGAAGCAAAATCAATCATAAAAATACAATTTTAAATTAAATAGCTAGTCCATTTCTTAATTTTCATTGTTTAACCTAGGTCTAAATTCCCAATTTAGACTATAAGAACTAAAGATTTCATGGCTCAACTTTCTCCAAATTCAAGTATAATAAAAAGACTCGAAATAATTGTTTACTTCATTTATGTGGTTGTATACTAGTCGTGTTAGCAGTGCATGATCGATCGGCCATTACGATAGAGGTTAAGGAGTCCGGAACCAAAATGCCTCCAAAAAAAAAAACATTTTGAACTAAAATACCCAACACAAAAAAAAAGTTACCAAAATGCCTTTAGCGCAGTAAATTACTGCGCTATAGTGCCTCCTTTTTTTTTCGGCCCTTTTGGTTAACCCTTCTTCCATTACACTTTTTAACGTATTTTGACCATTGATTAATCATGCTTCGGGACCCCGAAACTTTAATATTTTATATAGAACCCTACTTATTTTTGTGCGATTAATAAGGTAGGATCAATACATCAAGGATACGCAAAAGTTCGGATGGCTGATTTAGTGGCTGAAAAGTGCTCGAACGCCATTTTCGTTTGAAGGCTCAGTGACATTAGTTTGAAGTTCTTTACGAATACTTAAACTTGTTCATTAATAATTAATCAAAAGTTAGTCAAAATGGCAGCATTCATACAAAAAAAAAAAAAAAACTTAATTAAATTGCATCATTCATTCATAACCTTGAGTAGATGAAAATACTTAACATACTAATTAATAAGAAAACCAAACTTTTTAAAATACAATCATCAAAGTAAGAAAAAAACTTAAAAAACATTCATCAATTAATGCCCTTGAGTTGATCTTCCACCACCACCGCTAGATGTGCCACCACCGCTAGAGGTACTTCCACCATGAAAGTTTCCTCCACCACGAGAAGTACTTCCACCGCGAGATGTAGTTTGACCACCATGTCGTAAGGGACACTTGCGCTTATCATGACCAACATAATTGCAAAATGAGCATTTTCGAGTGTATCTCCCCAGTGGAACATCCATTTCATTATGAATGCGCGAGTATGCATTCTTTCTGAATTTACGGATAAATGCTTTATTTGCAACCATTGAAAATGGATCCGGTGGCCAATAACTCTCACTGCCAAGTGGGTAGAACCTTCCAGCATACGTTCTTGCATAATTTTCAACTGTATATTCCTCAACCATGTACAAGGAGGCGTTCTTTCCCATTGTGATAAAACACTTGAAGGCATGAGAACATGGCATGTGATTTGATTGCCACTTGCCGCATGTGCATGTTCTTGGAATCTCACAACGTTACCTCCTTTACCTTGGTGCACACTTGTTGTGAGTTCAAATATGCACTCTGCAGGGTTGTACTCCATCCAGTCATGTTTCTGAGCCTTATATTTGTGGTACTCGAATAGTTTTGACGGTTTTGGCATCCATCTTAGACCTTCTGCTGCATATGCTTTGGCCTCTTTTGATCTAGTGACGAACCGCTCCACAACCTGCTTAAATGTCATTCTCACCATTGCGGTGGCGGGTAGTCCGCGTGCAGATTTCAACAAGCCATTGAATGACTCAGAGCTATTTGTTGTCAGCATACCCCATCGCCTACCTTCATCCTGGTGTAATGTCCATTTGTCTTTATCAATTGCATTCAACCAGTGGAAGGCTTCCTCATTCGCCCGCCTAATAATGTCCATCTGCAGGTTAAACTTCTTCTCCTGATGCTCCGTAGCAGCCGCCCACATACAATTGCAAAGTGCTGGGATTCGATATGCCTTTTGGAAGTTTGTCTTCAAATGCCTTAAACAATAACGATGGTAGGCAAACGGTGGCTGCCACCCCTGCAAATTGAACATATTGTGCAATATGCCAGCATTTCTGTCTGATATCACACAGATTCCCATGAGATCCTTAATAACGTGTTGCCTTAAGTAGTTCAAAAACTTACCCCACGTACTAATGCTCTCATTAGCTGCAATTGCAAAAGCTAGAGGGAATATAGCTCCATTTGCATCCATTCCAACTGCTATTACCAGCTTTATGTCATACTTCCCGTACACATTTGTTCCATCTATTGCTATTACAGGCCGACAATGAGCAAAACCATCAATGCATGGTTTGAATGCCCAAAACACAAAATCAAAAATATTACCGGGCACACCAGGTTTCGATTTGAGCTTCCATTCAACAACAGTACCATGATTGAAGTGTTGTAGAGCCGCCATGTATCTCGGCAACTTCTTGAAAGAGCCCTCCCAATTGCCATAGACTATCTCATGTGCATGCCTACGCCCAAGATACGCCTTCCTCCTAGTAATAGTTTTGCTATATACTTTCAAGACGGCTGTAATACAATCTTTAATAGGGTACCTAAAAATGTTGAAATATCAGCATATATCAACGAGGAACATTATATTAACACCAAAAATAAAATGAACATAGGCGAAGGGAATACCTTGGGTTTTTTCTAATGTCGCCAACTAACACACGAGCAATCATATTGGTATCTAGATTGCAATGATCATCTGGGAGGTCACCCATATCACAAGTGTGCTTTGTGTAGAACTTTGAAATAGTCCACATCTTTTCAGCAGTTTCCTTACCACGGAGCATCCATTCGCAGCCTTGATATTTTTGCTTGCAGACCAATCGCCAAAGTTTTCGTGTGGAATCGTCAACTTTAAACTCCCTCATCCCCTGGATGCAATAAATATTAACAGTCCTTTGCAATGATTTTTTCGAGCTGAAAATCATCCCTTTTTCAATATGAGCTTTTTGTTTTAAAAGATCCACTGGCTCTTTCCCCAAACTTCGCCGAATATGATCATCATCCCTAGTAAAGACAAAGGCATCTGGGCGATCTTAAAAATGATCAAGATAGGGGATCTCATCGGAATGCCACTGAATCGGCGTCGACTCTTGCTGTTGAAATTGGCTTTGCGGCTGAACCGGAGTCGACTCTTGTTGTTCAAATGGTTGCTGTGAATTCAGTTCCTCCTCGTGTGCCGGACTGTCCATCATGTCTTGCAACAGTTCTACTTGATGTTGAGTATTAGTTCCAACCTCAATCTCATCGTCACTTTGCTCATCGTCACTTTCATCTGCATTAGGTATTTCCTCACTATCGCTGGATGATGTCACTATATATTTCGGATAATCCGAACCATCCATAGCAGGTCTTTTCCTATAATTTGGTGCAACCACCGCATTCTCAAATTAGGGTGTTTTAACTACTACACATCAAATAACACTATTAATGTTAAAAAAAAAATAGACATACCGATAGTAATCAACTGCACCGAAACTTGAGGAAGGACCGTCGCTTTGAGTTGTTGGATAGGCTGAGGATGTTCCAACCTGATTCCTCCATCCCGATTGAGGAGACCGTCCGATATGATCCATATCAGGTGTATAACCCCTAAATAATATAATCGACATCATTAGTAGCATTCAAGTGCCACTACACATAATAATAATAATAATAATAATAATAATAATAATAATAATAATAATAATAATAATAATAATAATAATAATAATAATAATATTGTAAAAAATGAATATTTACCACTGCCCGTCAAATTGCTGACTTAAACTATCCAGAGGCATTTGGCTCGTCAAAATGCCTTCATAAGTACTCATGTCAGGGTAATTGTGTTGATAAGTAGGTCCCGCTTGAGTGAATTCAGCCTGAATTATAGACGGGGCTTCCCGACGAGGTCTATTTCGGGCTTCCTGAGGAGCCCTAGCCATGAATTCAAGTCGATTAATGGGCACCTTCTCTATATACATTTCAAGGACGTTTAAAGTTATGCATTGCCTATAATCATAAGGCGCCTTCAAATAATCAGTCAAAGAATCATCGTCTTGAATGTACCATTGTCCATAACTAGTTACACCTTGCAGCGTAAATGACACTGGATATTTTTCAATTATATTGAGATCAAAATCACTTCTACTAAATTGTAGTCTATTATACAAGGCTTGGAGTAGTTTTGAGAATTTTAAGTCAAGTGGAAACTTAACATGGTATTTTGGAGGAGAATCGTAGCGCAAATTATTTTCCTCGAATATAATTTGTCCGTCCCAGAATAAAGAAACTCTAATTCTTGGAACATCCGCCATATTTTGAATAATTGAGGAGGAATACAAAATGCTAAAACTAGTTGAAACTTAGAATTTTATGCTTTACGAACTCGGTATTAATAGGATTCGAAGTTTGAATATAGAACCAACGCATGCATGCAATTACAGTGTCTTGCAGTGTTACGTCAAATCAAATGAAGTATAAAGTGTTGCATAACGCATGAAATAACTGCGTTATGGCAGAATAGCGCAGTAAATTATTGTGTTATTCTGTCACAGAGCCTTACAACCCAGTAAAATAATGTGTTATGTCAGAATAACGCACTAATTTAATGCGTTATACTGGTATAACACAGTATTTTACTGCGCTATGCCGCTTTATCGTATTGTCACCTCAACTGTCAAACAAAAAAATGTCATAATTCGAATCAAACTTTATATAACGTAATTTGACGAATAACTTACCAACACAACATTCCACACAAAATTGAGTTACGATGTCATTTTTTGACCAATTTAGAAATATTAATCGTGTTATATCGTTCACTCCAGCAAACATCTTTGAAGCAATGGGTAGGACCTGGGAACTAGGTAATGATGATTTTCATTACTCAAATAAGCCTAACGACATATTCAATCGAGAATACAATAATAAAATGAGAGGGGAGTGGGATTAGCGTGTTAGGGAAGCTGAAGCACTGGAGCACAAGTTAGCGTCAGTAGGGCTTAAACGCCCAAAAAAATGTGCTATGTCAATGTCTCGCGGAACTCCACAAGAGTTTAATTTGGCTCGTAATCGTTTTTGTGAAGAGAATAATCAGATGCAAATATGTTACCATAGGGTATAATATGGTATACATGGTAGCACAAGATTTAGATCCACGTGGGATTCGGACTGTGAAATGTCCGATGAAGATTAATATTTTTCTTACAATAAGGTAAGTAGGTAGGATCATAAAGACCCTCCCCCTCGCCCCCCCCCCCCCCTCGAGGGTACTTGGGGGTTTGCAACTATATAAGTAGTCCTTTCTTTTGTTATTAGACTACACCATATTCAATGTCGAGTAGTAGAAACTCAGCTTGGTCTTTACTCCTTCCAAAAGAACCAAATAGCAGTGATGATGAGAGTTCAAATCATAGCAGTTTTTCGAGCGATACCAGTGATTTCAAACAGATGAGCTAAATCACCACCTTCTTATAGAGTGTAATGATGATTTCTGCAGTGTGAAATATTCAGATCCGCGGGAATATTATTGCGGTTTACGCCGAGAATGGTCACATCGGCTTGCCGAATCAGAACGTCTTGTTCGTGACTTGGAAAATATCAACGCTCCAATCCCAACAAGGTACTCCTTAACCATGCCTCAAGTAGGTCCAGAAACTTGCGAGCTTGCCGTGCAAAGGATTAGAAAAGAAAATAACAGAATGCTGGCAAGACGATTTAGATTTTACATGCTACGGTTGGCCGAAGAACAAGCATCATCAACCGGTAGAGAACTAACTGCTACTGAAAAAGATGTGTCTTAAGAAACCGCCAATATTTTTCTGAGGACGATATTGAGGACTTGTACTCTGATGATGATTAAGAATGTTGTGATTTTAGTTTTAAGTTAAATTTATGATTATGCTGTTATTTTGAAGAATATTAGTATGTTAAGTATTTTCATCTACTCAAGGTTATGAATGAATGATGCAATTTAATTAAGTTTATTTTGTTTTTGTATGAATGCTGCCATTTTGATTAACTTTTGATTAATTATTAATGAACAAGTTTAAGTATTCGTAAAGAACTTCAAGCTAATGTCACCGAGCCTTCAACCGAAAATGGCGTTCGAGCACTTTTCAGCCACTAAAACGGCCATCCGAACTTTTTTTTATTGGGGTATTTTGGTTCAAAATGTTTTTTAGGGCATTTTGGTTCCGGACTCGAGGTTAAGACCCTCGCAATTGCGGAGGTCCTGTTCAAGTACTTAATTCTTCTTCGTGGTTGTGGTACTCCTACTCAGTCTCCTGTAGGTTTGCCTGATAGACCATCGCAATCATGGGGCTCACGCACTATCGTGTTCACAGAGGTTAACGTCTAGGTCAACTGCCCTTGTCTTCTCTGGGATCGCAGACAATTAGGCCACGATTGCAATGTAAGATTAACTTAATTCTCACAGGATCTTGAACACAATAATTTTACACGGAGAGAACACCAAAAACATACCGGATGGGGAAGACATTATTACAAAAGCGGAAGCGTTGTTTCTAGAAATTGGTTTCCACCTCCTTACCCTAGCCTTACGTTACCACATCCGTCAATGATGGAAAAGTATATTAGAAGAAGTGGTAACCCTAATGGGTGGAGGGAGGACCAATTTATAGGGGTTGAGACTTAATCCGGTACGTCTATCAAGTAACCGATCTAACGGACGAGATTTATTCTTCATTAAATATTAATTATGGGCTTTACATTAATTGGGCCACATATAAGAATAATAAAAATTCTTACATTCTCCCACTTGGCCCAATGACCACATAACACTAATATTAAATGACATAAAACATTAGTAGCGCATAAAATAAATCCCTTCTATAATGTCCATCATACATACCTTAATATGACTAACCACTAATGCGAGTTATGGTGGTTATACATAATTTTGTGCTACATACTCCCTTTCATATACTACAACATTAGCAACTTATCATACTAGGTTCATAAATTATAAAACATTTAACATTATGGTCCACAATAATGTCTCATGGAGACTTATCCTGTAATATCTCAAAACAATAATGTGTACACCATTATGAGAAACAGGAAATTTATTAAAGTATATCAGAAACACATAATTGAGCTCAGAGTGTCAAACATCATAAAGAAAAACATTAATCATAAGTACAACCAAGACCCATTCTATGTACATGTTCTTTAAATGTCTTTGGTTGTAAACCTTTCGTTAACGGATCTGCAATCATGAGATCAGTTCTAAAATGCTCAAGTGACACCCTTTGTTTCTGAACTTCATCCTTAACGGTAAAGTACTTTAATTCCATATGTTTGGCACCTTTTGATTACTTATCGTTCTTGGAGAAGAATATTGCTGCAGTATTATCACAATAAATTTTCAGCGGCTTGATAATGGTGTCGACAACCCCAAGTCTTGAAATAAAGTTCCACAGCCATAATGCATGAATTGTGGCTTCAAAACATGCCACAAATTCTGCTTCCATTGTGGATGTAGCAATTACGGATTGCTTAGCACTCTCCCACGATATTGCTCCTTCAGCTAATAGGAACAAGTAGTGTCAGCACACCCACCATGATCTGAATCCGAGTATCCAATAACTTCCAAACTGTTGGATCTCCTATACGTGAGCATATAATCCTTCGTTCCTTTTAGGTACCTCAAAACTTTCTTTGCAGCTTTCCAGTGATCAATTCCTGGGTTACTCTGATATCTTCCTAGCATTCCGACCGCAAAAATAATATCCAGTCTTGTGCAAGTTTAAGCATACATCAAACTTCCAACAATAAAAGAGTAAGGAATTGACTCCATTTCCTTTCATTCTACATCATTCTTTGGACACTGCATGAGACTAAATTTGTCCCGTTTTTGAATTGGAACAATTCCTGCTGAACAGTTGTTCATGCTAAATCTCTCAAGAACTCTTTCGATATAGCCTTTCTGAGACAGTCCCAATAGTCCTTGTGATCTATCATGGAATATTTCTATCCCTATCACATAGGATGCCTCACCCATATCTTTCATTTCAAAATTCTTAGAGAGGAAATCTTTCTTCTCACGTAACATGCCCACATCATTAGCAGCAAGCAAAATATCGTCAACATATAGGACTAAGAATATGAACTTGCTCCCACTGATCTTTTGGTATATATACCGATCAACGGTGCTTTCCTTAAATCCAAAATATATGATGGTATATTTAAACTTTATATATCATTGTCGTGAGGTTTGTTTGAGTCCATATATTGACTTCTTTAATTTACACACCATTTGACCTTTTCCTTTAATTTTGAAACCCTCTGGTTGGTCCATATAAACTTCCTCCTCGAGGTCTCCATTAAGAAAGACAGTTTTCACATCCATTTGGTGTAACTTTAAATCATAATGAGCCACCAAAGCCATAATAATTCTTAAAGAGTCTTTTTTTTAGACCGGTGAAAAGGTCTCTTTATAATCAATGCCTCCTTTCTGAGTATAACCCTTGGCAACAAGTCTGGCTTTATATCGTTCAATATTGCCATTTGAATCGCGCTTGGTCTTGAAGACCCATCTATACCAGATTCTTTTAGAACTTTCTGGCAATTCAACGAGATCCCAGACTTTGTTGTATTCCATTGATTTTAACTCTTCTTTCATGGCATCAGTCCATTTGTCAGACTTAGTAATTCCTATGGCTTGTGAAAATGAAATCAGATCTTTATTAAGTCCAATATCAAAATCTGACTCTTGTAAATAAACCACATAATCGTCTGGTATAGCCGATTTTCTTTCTCTTTGATATTTTCTCAATGGCACTGTTTGTGGTTCATTTGCGTCAGATATTTGTGAGTTAGTTCCTTCCTGGAGTGTTTCATTCAAATGTTGTTCAGTATTGTCAAAGTGTTCTTCGACAACGGGAACAATATTTGTTATTGGTGTGGAAGTAGGCACATTCATGGGCAATGGAGCATTAACCCTTACCTCATTTATTTCCACACTTTGTCGTTCGACCATCCCACTAACTTCACCATTTTCAATGAATCTTGAATTACTGGTTTCAACAATTCTTGAGCTATGGTTTGGACAGTAAAACCTATACCCTTTAGATTTCTCTGGGTAACCAATAAAGTAACCACTTACTGTTCGAGAATCTAATTTCTTTTCATGTGGATTATAAATTCTAGCCTCCGCTGGGCAGCCCTAAACATGCAAGTGTCTTAAACTAGGTTTCTTTCTAGTCCACGGTTCAAAAGGAGTCTTTGGAACTGCCTTACTAGGCTTGGTAGCTACTTCTATAAGACCGGGGATTTGTCCAAGTCTTCTTCCTAATAAGGATTTTTTCAACCTATTATGTGAAAACCTCTAATAAATACACAGCGGTACTAAGAGCATACATCCACAAAGTTTTGGGTAATGAGGAATTACTTATCATACTCCTAAGCATATCCATAGGTGTCCGATTACGCCTTTCTGCAACCCCATTTTGTTGAGGTGTTCCTGGCATAGTATATTGTGCACATATGCCATGTTCCTCGAGGAACTTTGCAAATGGACCTGGACATTGTCCCGATTCGCTATATTTTCCATAAAATTCACCACCTCTATCTGACCTAATGATTTTCACTTTCCTATCTAATTGCCTTTCAACCTCATTGACGTACACTTTGAGGGCATCAGTTGCTTGAGATTTTTCTTTCAGCAAGTAGATATATCCATAACGTGAAAAATCATCGAAAAAAGTGATAAAATATTTTTCTCCAGCAAAAGATGGAACATCAAAAGGTCCGCAAATATCAGTGTGTATAATTTCAAGAAGTTGGGTGCTTCTTGTGGCACCTTTCTTACTATGCTTGGTTTGCTTTCCCTTAATGCAATCCAAACATATATCAAGATCAGTAAAATATAGATTTGGGAGAATCTCATTCTTTACTAATCTTTCTAACCTTTCATTGGATATATGACCCAAACGCCTGTGCCACAAGTAAGCAGAACTTTCATTCAGTGAACTACGTTTAATTCCAACATTTTGATGTATAGCAAGAAGGGATTCAGAAAAAACATTATCGAGTTTCAATTTATATAAACCATCAATAAGAACACCGGAACCATAAAAAACAGCATTCTTATATAAATTGAAACATCTATGTCCAAACTTAAAATCAAATCCAGAAACATCAAGTCTTGAAAGAGAAATCAAATTCCTAGAAACTAAAGGAACATAAAGAGTCTGTAATAGATCAAGGTGATGTCCAGTCTCCAAGATCAAACGATGAGTCCCTATGCCTTTAATTGGAGCCTTCATTCGATTTCCCATGAACAAGAAATCCTTATTTGGATTTGTAGTTTGGATCGTAAGAAATCCCTGCAACATAATGGATACATGAGTAGTTGCACCACAATCAAGCCACCAATTATTATTAGGAACTTCTAGTAAATTTGATTCGAAACATACAAAAGCACTAAAAGTACCTTTCTTTTTGAACCAAGCTTTATGTTTCGGGCAATCTTTCTGATGGTGTCCTTCCTTCCTACAGAAATGACACACATCTACCTTGAGTTCCTTATGAGCATACTGTTGAACTTTAGCAGGTGCTCTCTTCTTCTTGAACTTGTTGGCCTTCACTTTAAGTCCTTTACCAGCTCCTTGACGCATGAAGTTAATAGAATGACCTCCGTGTTACTTAGGTCTTGATTCCTCCTGAGTAAGCACATCCCACTTATCCTTAATAATGTTATAGTTAATTTGGAATGGTCCATACTCAGGAGGCAATGAGTTTAGAATAAATTGAACCAAGAAGGAGTCATCCACTTTCATCCCCAAAGTCCGGAGTCTTGCTGGAATATTAGTCATCTCGATGATATGATTTTGCATACTACGCGACCTATCAAACTTCATGGTCGTGAGTTCAGCCATTAGTGTACCAGCGAGAGACTTATCAGCAGAACGAGAATGTCTTCCACAAACTTCAGGTATTCCCTGGCACTTTCTCTCTGTGGAATAGTACTCTTAATGTTGTTGGCAATAGTCATTCGCAATAACATAGGGCTCAATCTGTTAGAGCATCCCATGCTTTATGCAAAGACTTCTCATCCTCACTGCTCGTTTAAGTAATAGCAGCAAGTTTTTCTTTCAGCAGAGCCAAGTCAAGATTCATCACACCTAAGTGGAACTGGACTTGTTCATGCCACTCAGAGAAGTTCAATCCATTGAACACAGTAACAGATGAAGCAAGCGAATGAAGAGGAATAGCTGCAAAATAGATACACATGCTCATAAATTAGAAAATAATTTGGATTTAGCAAAACAATAAAAGTATATCGTAATTCTCCTTTGGGTGATACTACGACATACTATAATAATTTAAATGCCACTTTTCATTTAACAGGCAATTAAATATTTTTAATCAAACATATACGACATCTTTGGATATACAATACATATTTGATTAAATAATATTAATTTACCTCATTATGTTCACTACTCATAGAATAATTGATTCACCTGGCAAATCCTTAAGTTCTAGCAATAGTGAGAGTCAATTTATCCATTTATTTTCAGTAATTGGCATTTCATTAGTTTAATGGATAAATGAAAATTTTATGTATGCATATTTTTCTTAAACATATTAGTTCGGCCACTTTGGTGACTAACAAACTATATTAACATAAATGCACACATAAAATAAATATCATAAAAAATTTTATGCGTGTGAATATTTTAAACATTCTAGTTTGGCCACTTTGGTGACTAACAAACTATAAACAAACTACATGCACAAAATAAACATAAATATTATGTATGTGCTTATTTTAAACATTCTAGTTTGGCCAATTTGGTGACTAACAAACTATATTAACATTAAAACACATACATTAATTATTGTTCAACATAAATATCACTTTTAATTATTGCATACTATAAGAACCAAACCAGTCAGTACTTTATGTGGGATTTACGTGCATCTTCATACATGCATGAATGCAAATCAATCACTTTAATGGTCTAAGGTATTTAAACACCAAGAAACCTAATTTATGGCCCAGAATGGCAATTGCTGAAAACTTAAAATAAATAAATTTTATTTCAGGGACCATTATAGATTCACAATAGTGCGAGATATACAAATAATTCGTAGAAACCTATAAACCATAATTTGGTTATTTCATCACGGCATCGGCTTCAAGACGTCTACAAATAAAAATTAAAGATCTAAAATAGATCAATCCATACAGTATCAATACAAACTTGAAGTCGATTAGTTTAGGACGTAATAGTTATTATTGTTGGGTAGTGTTAAAGCTAGTTAATGATTGAAGCTAGCTAAGTTAGTGTGAATGAGAAATGGAGGGAAAAAAAAAAAGATAATGGAAGGAAAATGAAGTTCAAAGCAAAGTTCTGTTGAAAAGGAGTCTTGTACCACATTGGTGGTAGAAAGGGAAAGTTATGTGCTTATATTAGAAAGCACTTCCTCTAGCTCTTAAAGGGTCAAGAAGAGGGACTCCCCTCGCGCCGTCGTCGCTCGGCTCGGCTTCGGCTTTGGATTTGGATTTGGATTTGGATTTGGATTTGGTCGATTGATAATCTTTTTGGACCAAATTTATTTAAATTCAATCTTCATTTTCTGAAATTATTTTGTTATTTCCGCCGTAAATTAATTAATAAATAATTAAATTTTCGCGGAATAAAAAAATTTTTAAGGAAAAATTAAATTTCCCAACGTTCTTATTTTTTCGGAAAAGGCATGGCCTTTCCGAACAGCCACCAAGCCTAATCTGAAGAGGCATGTTCAAGGCTATATAAATTGAGGCAATGCCTCAATTTTCGACTACTGAATTTTTCACTGCATCTGCATTCTTTCACAAAAATAAACTATCGAGTCTTCGTGTGTTTTCGTTGCCATATTTGAGTTCGCCGAAGTCGTACGCGTTTGAGGTACCGCCACTCCTGCGACAGGTACATCCGTTTTATCCTGGGAGGAAATAATCCGCAACCTCGGGTACAGTGAGGGGGTTAAATTCCTTAAGGACACACAGTGTATTCTGTGGTCTCGGATGTTTCTACATTATTATTTTTTTTTTCCAACAGTTTCTGTTGTTTTCGAAGTTTCTGTTTTTTCCAGTTTCTGTTTTTCCAGTTTCTGTTTTTTTTTATACTGGTTTTGAACACGGGAGATAACAAACTTAAGGAATTTAATACATTATTTATGTGTTCATTAGTTGTTGTTTACCGATTAAAGAACGTTATATGGGAAAGGAAAAAAAAAATTGTTTCTTTAACATAAAACAGTGCTGTGCACAAAATAAAATAAACCTGTTTCTTTCTTGTTTGCATGTAACGAACTTGTATGTTGTTTGGAGACTAAAATCTTCGGATTTCTACTCCGCTTGAGATTAAAGTTTCAGAACTTTCTACTCATTTGGATACTTGATTTGAAGATATAAAAACTTCATCAAGTGTACAACATATAGTTTTCTACATTCTGTTTGAACTTTTAAAAAAAAAAATTAAAAAAAATTAACTGTTTTGTGTAAACTTGATTCGGTTTGAAGAAATCAAATCTTCACCGTTGTGTATTATGTTTGTTGCTGTCAAAACTGATTCAGTTTTAAGTATTTGTTTTTTTCAGTAAACTGGTGTTTATTAAATTCTTCTGTTGTTCCTGCGACAGAAATGGGAGAACAAACTCCAAATTTGAATGCTACTGCTACTGCTACTGTCACACCAGCCCCCGTGGTTGGTTCTACGAGCAATGTTGCGTCCTCCAGTCGTACTGCACCAGCACCGGCTCTGGCAGAGAAGCCCGGAAAATTCACCGGGATTGATTTCAAACGATGGCAACAAACGATGTTCTTCTATTTAACTACTTTAAGCCTTCAAAAGTTTATTAAGGAGGACGTTCCGGTTCTGCCGGAATCAACACCTGAGAATGAACGTTTTGTTGTAACTGAGGCATGGAAGCACTCAGATTTTTTATGTAAGAATTATATTCTTAGCGGACTGGAGGATGATCTTTACAATGTCTATAGCAATGTGGCAACATCAAAAGAGCTATGGGATGCGTTGGAAAAGAAATATAAAACAGAAGATGCAGGACTAAAGAAGTTTATCGCTGCCAAGTTTCTGGATTACAAAATGGTAGATGGCAAGTCTGTTGTTACTCAAATTCAAGAGTTGCAGGTTATCATCCACGATCTCCTCGCTGAAGGTATAAATCTGCTTAATACCTGTATCGAAAGTATTCAGTACACTATTACTTACATATTGTTTGGTGTAGGTTTGGTAATTAGTGGGGCGTTTCAAGTTGCGGCAGTGATAGAGAAGTTGCCTCCTTCATGGAAGGACTTCAAAAATTACTTGAAACACAAGCGAAAGGAGATGACACTGGAAGATCTCATCGTCCGGTTGAGAATCGAGGAAGATAACAAGGCAGCGGAGAAGAAGGCAAATGGGAGATCAACCATAGGGGGAGCACATATTGTTGAAACTGCCTCAACTAATCTGAAAAAGAGGAAAAAGGCATCGGGACCAAGGAACTATCCCAACAAGAAGAAATTCAAGGGAAACTGCCACAATTGTGGAAAAATCGGACACAAAGCTACAGACTGTCGTGCTCCAAAGAAGGAAAAGAAGAAGGGTCAGGCTAATATGGTTGAAACAAACAATGAAGTTGATGACTTGTGCGCTATGTTGTCTGAGTGCAACCTAGTGGGAAATCCGAAGGAGTGGTGGATTGACTCTGGCGCCACTCGCCACATTTGTGCTGTTAGAGAAGCCTTTGCTTCATATGCTCCCGCCGGGCCTGACGAGACCATTTACATGGGAAATTCTGCAACAGCCAAGATTGAAGGTTATGGAAAGATCATGTTGAAGATGACCTCTGGCAAGGTGGTGACTCTCAACAACGTCTGTCATGTTCCTGAAATTACGAAAAATCTAGTATCTACCGGACTTCTAGTGAAGAATGGTTTTAAGTGTGTTTATGTTTCTGACAAGGTTGTAATAAGTAAGAACGAGATGTACATAGGAAAAGGTTACCTTACAGAGGGCCTTTTCAAACTGAATGTAATGGTTGTTGCTAATAATAATAAAGTTTCTGCTTCGTCTTACTTGATTGAGTCAAATGATTTATGGCATTCACGTTTAGGACATGTCAATTATAAAACCTTGCGAAAAATGATTAGTTTGGAAGTATTGCCTAAGTTTGAATGCAATCAATCAAAATGTCAAATCTGTGTTGAATCTAAGTATGTTAAACATCCTTATAAGTCAATTGAAAGGAATTCAAGTCCTTTAGACTTAATCCATACAGATATTTGTGACATGAAGTCAATCCCATCTCGCGGTGGAAAGAAGTACTTCATAACTTTTATTGACGATAGTACGCGGTATTGCTACGTCTATTTACTTAATAGTAAAGATGAAGCAATTGAAGAATTCAGGCAGTACAAAACTGAAGTTGAGACTCAACTTAACAAAAAGATTAAAATGATAAGGAGTGATAGGGGCGGTGAATATGAATCTCCTTTTGAACAAATATGTTTGGAATATGGTATTATTCATCAAACGACTGCCCCTTATTCGCCACAATCAAACGGAATTGCAGAAAGAAAGAATAGAACACTAAAGGAAATGATGAATGCCTTGCTAATAAGTTCTGGGTTACCCCAGAACTTGTGGGGGGAAGCTATTCTAACAGCTAGCCGAATACTCAATCGAGTGCCCCATAGCAAAACAAAATCAATTCCATACGAAAAGTGGAAAGGAAGGAAGCCCAATTTGGAATACTTCAAAGTGTGGGGGTGTTTGGCCAAGGTGCAAGTTCCTAAACCCAAAAGGGTAAAAATAGGACCTAAAACTGTTGATTGTGTTTTTATAGGATATGCCACAAATAGTAAGGCATATCGGTTTCTGGTTCACAAATCTGAAAATCCCGACATTCAGGTGAATACAGTAATTGAATCAGATAATGCTGACTTCTTTGAAACCATATATCCGTATAAAAAGGAATGTGAGTCGTCTAGCAAAGAATCTAAACGACCTCGGGAAGAAACAAAGGAAAATATTCCTGATAAGGAAAATCCAAGACGCAGCAAACGTCAAAGGACGTCTACTTCCTTTGGACCAGAGTTTCTAACATTTTTGTTGGAAAATGAGCCTCGAACTTTCAATGAAGCTATGTCTTCATCGGAAGCTCAATTTTGGAAAGAGGCAATCAATAGTGAGATAGAATCCATATTGGACAATCATACTTGAGAATTGGTTGATCTTCCTCCAGGGAATAAACCTTTAGGTTCCAAATGGATTTTCAAGCGGAAAATGAGAGCTGATGGTAGTATTGATAAATATAAGGCAAGACTAGTTGTTAAAGGTTTTAGAAAACGAGAAGGTCTTGATTACTTTGATACATACTCGCCGGTAATGAGGATTACATCTATTCGGGTGTTAGTAGCGTTAGCCGCCGTGTACGGTCTTGAAATCCATCAAATGGATGTGAAAACAGCCTTCCTAAATGGAGAGTTAGAGGAAGAAATTTACATGGAACAACCTGAAGGGTTTGTAGTTCCAGGGAAAGAGAAGAAGGTGTGTCGACTTGTTAAGTCTCTTTACGGACTTAAACAAGCACCTAAACAGTGGCATGCAAAATTTGACCATACGATGCTGTCAAATGGATTCAAGATAAATGAATGTGATAAATGTGTTTACATTAAAAACACTCCGAACCACATCGTCATTGTTTGTTTTTACGTGGATGATATGCTGATAATGAGTAACGACATTGCTAACATAAATGCTACTAAGCGCATGCTTGCTAGTAAGTTTGATATGAAAGACTTAGGAGTTGCTAATTTAATTTTGGGAATTAAAATCCATAAGACTCCTCAAGGTCTAGCACTGTCTCAATCTCATTATCTTGAAAAGGTACTTGAAAAGTTCAAGTACTTGGACTTTAAAGTTGCAAAAACACCAATTGATATGAACCTTGCTCTTACAAAGAATAAAGGTGAAAGTCACTCTCAATTGGATTATGCCAGAGTGTTGGGATGTTTGATGTATATCATGAACTGTACGCGACCTGATATTGCGTGTGCTATAAGTAAACTAAGTCGCTACACTAGTAATCCCGACCAAACACATTGGCTGGCAATGAAACGAGTTTTGGGGTATTTGAAACATACTCTAAACTTTGCTTTGCATTATAATAGGTATCCTGCAGTTATTGAAGGATACAGTGATGCAAATTGGATCACCGGTTCAACTGAAACTAAATCCACAAGTGGATATATTTTTACCATAGGTGGAGGAGCAGTGTCTTGGAAGTCATCCAAACAGACATGTATCGCCCGCTCTACAATGGAATCTGAGTTCATAGCTTTAGACAAAGCCGGTGAAGAAGCTGAATGGCTCCGGAATTTCTTAGAAGATATTCCATTTTGGCCCAAACCGTTGGCTCCTATATGCATACATTGTGATAGTCAAGCGGCAATAGGAAGATCCGGGAGCGCGATGTACAACGGAAAGTCTCGTCACATACGACGAAGACATAATACCGTTAGACAACTACTCTCTAGTGGAATTATCACAATTGACTATGTTAAGTCAAGAGATAATGTGTCGGATCCGCTAACTAAAGGCCTAACTAGAGAGGTGGTTGAAAGATCATCGAGGGGAATGGGACTTTGGCCGAGGACAAGTCATCGTGGCGGTAACTCTACCTAGAAGACTGGAGATCCCAAGATCTAGGTTCAAAGAGATCAAACAAAGTCATTGATGACGGTTCAACGTTGTCACAATAACTTTTGTGGTCCATTCTCGTGATGAGACAATGTTCAGTACCAGGATAAAGCATTACGGCTTTTTAATGGTTTCCAAGTTTTATACGGGGTATATCAAATAGTGTATCTACGGGATGACACATTTGGGAATCACCTATGTAAGTGTGAAGTGTAAGCCGCTTCAAGGAGAATTCTGTGAGGCCAATTCTCTACGCACTTATGAACCAGGAGTGTTCATGGCTGAAACGAACAAACCAATGAGAACCAAAGATGGTTAAAGGGTTAATTGTGTGACATGTGGTTGTCTAGGTATACACCAAAGCTCGACGGTTCAAAGATATCAAATCTACTGATTGACCGAGTATATCCGACATATGTTCACTACGGAAAGTTCAAAGAGAAATCTACTTATCCAGATGCGATTAATTCTTGCTTACGAATCACACAGTATTTTTTGTCATGCATGTTTTTCCATCATATAGCCATTCCCCATTCATTTGGGGGATTGTTAAAGATAGTTAATGATTGAAGCTAGCTAAGTTGGTGTGAATGAGAAATGGAGGGAAAAAAAAAGATAATGGAAGGAAAATGAAGTTCAAAGCAAAGTTCTGTTGAAAACGAGCCTTGTACCATATTGGTGGTAGAAAGGGAAAGTTATGTGCTTATATTAGAAAGCACTTCCTCTAGCTCTTAAAGGGTCAAGAAGAGGGACTCCCCTCGCGCCGTCGTCGTCGCTCGGCTCGGCTTCGGCTTTGGATTTGGTCAAATGATCTGATTGATTGATAATCTTTTTGGACCAAATTTATTTAAATTCAATCTTCATTTTCTGAAATTATTTTGTTATTTCCGCCGTAAATTAATTAATAAATAATTAAATTTTCGCGGAATAAAATTTTTTTAAGGAAAAATTAAATTTCCCAACGTTCTTATTTTTTCGGAAAAGGCATGGCCTTTCCGAACAGCCACCAAGCCTAAACTGAGGCAATGCCTCAATTTTCGACTACTGAATTTTTCACTGCATCTGCATTCTTTCACAAAAATAAACTATCGAGTCTTCGTGTGTTTTCGTTGTCATATTTGAGTTCGCCGAAGTCGTACGCGTTTGAGGTACCGCCACTCCTGCGACAGGTACATCCGTTTTATCCTGGGAGGAAATAATCCGCAACCTCGGGTACAGTGAGGGGGTTAAATTCCTTAAGGACACACAGTGTATTCTGTGGTCTCGGATGTTTCTACATTATTATTATTTTTTTCCCAACAGTTTCTGTTGTTTTCGAAGTTTCTGTTTTTTCCAGTTTCTGTTTTTCCAGTTTCTGTTTTTTTTTATACTGGTTTTGAACACGGGAGATAACAGGTAGTACTATACCATAAACACGTGAAGCCGGGTAACAACGAGCAGTCAGGCATGTTAACTTTCAATTTTTATTTTTATTTTTATTTTTTGTAACTATAATAATGCGTAAGGCGGCTGAAACGTAAACACGCATTACACATATATGTTTTCTTACACGAAGATTATTGGTTCAAATATCCAGGCTCTTGATATCACATGTAAGATTAACTTAATTCTCACAGGATCTTGAACACAATAATCTTACATGGAGAGAACACCAAAAGCATACCTGATGTGGAAGACATTATTACAAAGCGGAAGCGTTGTTTCTAGAAATTGGTTTCCACCTCCTTGCCCTAGCCTTACGTTACCACAACCGTCAATGATGGAAAAGTTTATTAGAAGAAGTGGTAACCCTAATGGGTGGAAGGAGGATCAATTTGAAGGGGTTGAGACTTAATCCGGTACGTCCATCAAGTAACCGATCTAACGGACGAGATTTATTCTTCATTAAATATTAGTTATGGGCTTTATATTAATTGGGCCACACATAAGAATAATAAAAATTCTTACTTGCAACTCACTAGATATCAGCAAAATCTGGCAGGTTTCAAAATATTTATAATTGGTTGAACCATGTCATTTTAACACTTGTCGATAGTTGATTAGTTCTTATATTGACTTGATATGTTACGTTACTTATACATGGGACATGATTCTATTCGTCCTTGATTTGATTTGGCGTGTCACGGCATTTGACACGTGGCATGAACCTTGGGCTAATGGAGCGGGCTTATCATGTGAAGTCCAACAAGATAGACTTAGACCAATTGAATTGGTCTTTCAATTAGATCCACACAAACTTGACTTAAGCAATAAATCCGATTATATTAGCCTATAATATTTGTTCCAAACAATACATCTCGAATTCAGAATATGATCCAAATTAATTTGTGGATTTAAGTCCGATTAAAGTTTAGTGCCTACAAAATTTGTCTAAAATAAACATCTAGTTTTATCTATATATATTTATTTGTCCCCGGTATATGAGGCTCGATTTTTAAACTGCTAAGTTCTTGGAAATCCGCAAAAAATCATTGTTACTTCTACAGACTGCCTGCCAAAATACAATCCAACAATCCATCTCAAATTATTAAACGAATAACTAGATTAAATGTCTCAAACAAGATAGTGCAGACCGTTTAGTACCATTATATGACATAATTTAATCTACTATGAGAAACTGGATTATCTTTGGATGGAGAAACTGTGGATAAGCTCATATTAACATGGAAACATACTTTCACCCCTTCTGCATTTTTCATCAATCTGTTTGGGATCCTTAAATCGGTCCCACCCATAAACCTTATAGTCAGTCTTCTAGGCAATCCAAATAGCAAGAATGTTCCCTTTCTTCTTCCCGAGTTCTACAGGTTACTGATGTCTAAGGAAATAAAACTAAGACACAAACATGAATTTGCAACATTATCATAATTTGCTTACAACACATGGACAGTGGCCCAGTTGAAAGCATTGGCTTTCTGTTAGCAATTGGTCTTTACCTTTGGTTCTTTTTCCTTTTCTTTTACCCTTTGGGTAGAGCTTTTAGCTTTAAGCTGTTAAGTTTTTCTCAACGAAATTTGAGTTACATTTTTGAGGGATAACACTAAACATGAAAGCTTCAGTGACAAGGAATATTTGTTTCTAATAAATGCTTGTACATGCATTTCATGATGAACTTGAAAACTTGGTATAGCTAGACATTGATTCTTGCCCCAGATATGGCTTTTATTCAAAGTTTAATAAGGGCTTAAAATATGTTGAAGTCAAACAAGTAAAAATAAATCTTCTAACATGAGTACTAGAGGTAGTTTACATTTAACAATAGATAATAGTAATTCTTACTTGTTAACCAAACAAACATCTGAAATAGAAGTACAACATGAACACATGTAGAGGCAAAATTTGACACATAGATAGGGATAATAAACCCCTTGAAACCCACTCCTATCGAAAAACCAGTCTCCAACAGCTTCAGCGATTGTCTGTTACAATAATGAAGTGTCAAAAACGTCGTCGAATTAACAATACAATGCGAAAGCTGAAAACTATATTCAGGAAAAGAAAGAGAGGGAAATTACCTTGTTGTCTAATGTCGGAGAATTGTCGTAGGACCAATAACTTGGTCTCTCTATACCATTGTGAGAATGGCAAGAGGTAATAAAGCATCCTATCGATGAACTTGGTCTTAATTCATCAAGTTCCTCTAGAAACATTATCCTGAAATCTGAAACAATAAGTGAAAAGCAAGTGAGATTTCAATCAAATTAAAAGGCAATTAACTCCCAGAAACTAGCACGTATACTGACCTTGGAGAATTGCAGTTGATTAGGTGAGCAATTATTTATATTCTGTTAGGTTTTTGAGCATTTTAATATTGCAAATATCTTTCATATTGTTGTCCAAATTCCTCACATGTTTTGTGCCTTGCCATGTAATTTTATTTTCATTTGGGTAGCCACAAAAGTTGACCATATCTTTCACATTTTTTGTGGAAGAAAATGTGAAGACCATGGTAGCCACCATATGAACATGGTAGCCACCATATGAACATATTTGGTCTTAGTTTCACATTGCTTTGTAGTAAAAAAATGTGACAATGTTTTTCACATTTTTTGTTGAACAAGTTTTTCACATTTTCATCCATTATAAAAGGATGAATTATGATTCACCATTTTATACATTCAAGAAAAAAATAAGTTCAATCCTTAACTTGTGGGTGTAGAGAGGAAAAGTGAGGAAAGTGAAAAATAAAAGAGTTTATTAGTTGAAGGAAGGTGTTCTTTTGGTGGAGCTTTGGACTCAACATCTTGTCCAGAGTTCGTTGAGTTATACGACGTATTCGGGCTGTTGTATCCTGGAGGGGACAAGTCAGAAAGATTACTGCTGGACCGGTAAATTTGCTGCAGTGGGCTTGAATCTCCTTAAAGAGAGCGAGATATCCGCGCCTCAGCCATAATATTTTTTTTATTGCGTCATTGTTATTTTTCAATTGTAATTGTAATTTAACTGCAAGATCACCAACAACTTTAAGGAGATTCAAATGGCTACAATTGAAAAATCGGCGGATGTCAAAGTAGGAGATCTGAACAAGTCATTTCGGTTCAACGGTACTCATTTTAAGAGATGGAAGGGTAAAGTACTTTTCTACTTAAGTCTTCTCAATGTTTCTTATGTGTTAACTGAGAAGAATCCAAATAAAATAGACAACACGTCCATGAATGATGAAGAACTTATTTCTCTTCAAGAAAAAACTGAACAGCACGATGAAGATTCATACAAGTGTCGGTATTATTTACTTAATTGTCTATCAGATAATTTTTATGATTATTATGATAGAACTTACTCTACTGCAAAGAAAATTTGGAAAGCGTTGCAGAGTAAATATGATACCGAGGAGGCTGGAGCGAAAAAATATGCTGCTAGTAGATTTTTCCGTTTCCAAATGGTGGACAACAAATCAGTGGCAGACCAAGCCCAAGATTTTATAATGATCGTTGGAGAGCTCAGGTCCGAGGATATAAAAATTGGAGATAACCTTATTGTTTGTGGCATAATAGATAAGCTTCCACCTTCATGGAAGGAATTTCAAAAAAAATATGCGCCACAAACAAAAGGAAACCTCTCTTGAGACGTTGATTATGCGAATCCGCATGGAGGAAGAAGCAAGGGGCCAAGATGCACTTTTGCAAACGGAAGAGAGCAACTTACAACCCGTCACAAATAAGGTAAATTTAATTACTTCAAATAATGCTGCTCCTAATGCTAACAAAAATACCTCAATGAAGCCTAAGAAGAAAATATTTAAGAAAAATAACGGTAGACCTCCCAAGAAAAATAATGGTGGTATGAACCAAGCACAAAATCAACAAGCACAAAATAGAGGACCATGCTTTGACTGTGGTAAGAGTGGGCATATTGCTCGATTTTGCAAGTTTCGGAAACGTGGTCCTACACCTCAGGCGAACGTTACCGAAGAGCCACTTGTGGCGGTGATAACAGACATAAATATGGTTGAAAATGTTGATGGATGGTGGGCTGATTCTGGTGCAAACCGTCATGTCTGCTATGACAAAGATTGGTTCAAAGTGTATACTCCATTTGAGGAGCCCAAAACCATCATGCTTGGTGATTCTCACACTACTCAAGTGCTCGGAAAGGGAGATGTCGAGTTGAGCTTTACTTCAGGAAGGGTGTTAACTCTAAAAGATGTGCTTTTTACTCCTTCCATGAGAAAAAATTTGATGTCTAGTTTTCTTCTTAACAAAGCAGGCTTCAAACAAATTATTAAGTCTGATCAATATGTAATAGTGAAAAAAGGTATTTTTGTGGGAAAGGGGTATGCTTGTGATGGGATGTTCAAACTGAATGTTGAGATGAATAAAGTTACTAATTCTGTTTACATGCTTTCTTCCACTAATTTTTGGCATGCTCGTTTGTGTCATATTAATAATCGTTATGTGGGAATCATGAGTAGTTTAGGATTAATCCCAATGATTAAAAAGGATTTTGAAAAGTGTGAAGCTTGTAGTAAAGCTAAAATCACAAAAGGGCCTCATTTCCAAGTTGAAAGAAAAATTGAAATATTAGAGTTAATACATACTGATATTTGTGAACTTGGAGGAATTTTAACTCGTGGAGGAAATAGATATTTTATCACTTTTATTGATGACTTTTCTAAGTATACATATGTTTTCTTGATGAAAAATAAAAGTGATGCTTTTGAAAATTTTAAAATTTATCTCCATGAAGTTGAAAATCAGTTTGGTAGAAAAATAAAAAGAATTAGAAGTGATAGAGGCCGTGAATATGAGTCTAACGAGTTTAATTCTTTTGTTAGATCGTTGGGAATAATTCATGAAACTACTCCACCTTACTCTCCTGCATCTAATGGTGTAGCAGAGAGAAAAAATAGAACTTTGGTTGAGTTGACAAATGTCATGCTTATTGAGTCTAGTGCACCTTTAAATTTTTGGGGTGAAGCTATTTTAACTGCTTGTTATGTGTTGAATCGTGTGCCTCATAAAAATACTAAATTAACACCATTTGAGTTGTGGAGAGGTCACAAGCCAAATTTGGGATATCTAAGAGTTTGGGGTTGTTTAGCTTATGTAAGGCTAATGGATCCCAAAATAAGTAAATTGGGTAAAAAAGTTACTACTTGTGCTTTTCTTGGTTATGCTTCAAATAGTACAGCCTATAGATTTTTTAGCCTTGAAGATAATATACTAATAGAATCAGGAGATGCTATTTTTCATGAAAACAAATTTCCATTTGATTCTAAAAATAGTGGGGGTCATAGGACTAACGAAAATATTTTGTCACTACCTAGCTCTTCTACTCCTGTTTTGAAAAATAAAGAAAGTGATGATTTTGAGTTAAGAAGAAGCAAAAGAGCTAGAGTAGAAAAAGATTTTGGTCCTGATTTTTATGTTTTTAATGTTGGAAATGACCCTCTCAATTTACAAGAAGCTTTATCTTCACATGATGCTATTTTTTGGAAAGAGACTGTAAATGATGAAATGGAGTCACTTATTTCCAATAAAACTTAGAAGTTAGTTGAATTACCACCGGGTTGTAAAACAATTGGGTGTAAATGGGTCCTTAGAAAAAAGTTAAAACCGGATGGCTCTGTTGATAAATATAAGGCTAGACTAGTTGCTAAAGGTTTTAAACAACTAGAAGGCCTAGAATTTTTTGATACTTTTTCTCCGGTAATTAGAATTACATCCATAAGGCTTTTAATTGCTATTGCTGCAATTTTTGATTTGCACATTCACCAAATGGATGTAAAAACTGCTTTTTTATATGGGGACCTAAATGAGGAAATTTATATAGAACAACCCGAAGGTTTTATTGAAGCAGGCCAAGAGAGCAAAGTGTGTAAACTTACTAAATCCCTATATGGCTTGAAACAGGCACCAAAGCAATGGCATGAGAAATTTGATTCCTGCATGATTGAAAATGGTTTTAAAACAAACGAATGTGATAAGTGCATCTATCATAAGTCTTGGAATAATTCACATGTTATTGTTTGCCTCTATGTTGATGATTTATTGATCTTTGGCTCTAACATGAATGTTATTGATGAAACTAAAAATATTCTTAGAAGCCATTTTGACATGAAAGATCTTGGTGAGGCAAATTTAATTCTTGGAATAAAAATTACTAAAACATGTGATGGAATATTCCTTGACCACTCACATTATGTTGAGAAAATATTGAAAAAATATAACTTTCTTGATTGCAAGCATGTTATAACTCCTTTTGATTCAAGTGTTCACTTGTTTCCTGTTCAAAGTGACAATGATGTGATAAATCAAAAGGAATATGCTAGCTTAATTGGAAGTTTGAGATATGTGACTATTGCACTAGGCCTGATATTGCGTATGCAGTTGGAGTACTTAGCAGGTTTACAAGCAAGCCAGGTAGTGAACATTGACATGCCATAACGAGAGTTATGAAATATTTAGTTGGTACAAAAACCTATGGCTTGTTTTATAAAAAATATCCTGCTGTACTTGAAGGCTTTACTGATGCAGATTGGAACACTTTATCTGGTGATTCCTGTTCTACCACTGGTTATATCTTTACGTTGGCAGGTGGTGCTATTTGTTGGAAATCAAAAGAGCAAACTATTATTGCTAACTCTACCATGGAGGCTGAACTAATTGCTTTAGCTTCAACTACTGAAGAAGCGAATTGGATAAGAGATTTATTATTTCAAATTCCTTATTTTGAAAAACCAATTCCTCCTATTTTAATTCATTGTGATAGCACCGCTGCAATTGGTAGAGTTCAAAACCGTTATTATAACGGTAAATCCAGATCTATAAGGAGAAAACACAGTACTGTGAGATCATATTTGACAAGTGGTACCATTAATGTTGATTATGTCAAATCTTGTGATAATCTTGCAGATCCACTAACCAAGGCCTTGGCAAGAGAAAAGGTCTGGAGCACATCGAGGGGGATGGGATTGAAGCCCATAAATTCATGAGTCGTATATGAGGAAACCCAACCTGGGGACTAGAGATCCTATAACCAGGTTCAATGGGAAAAACGAATCATATGATGACTTGTTGAGAAAAATGCACTATTTTATTTATTTCCTCCCTATGATGTAAGTGCATTATTCTGTAACAATTTGTGGAGGTTGAGTTTATAAACTCTTAATGAAACTCTGTAGCTCGTATGAGTGGGGTGTTAAGTTACAGAAGCCCTCTTGACAGATTTCACCTATGTGAGTGTGGAAGTAGGCCGCTTTCTATGAGAATTGGGCTCGTTCTCAAAAGCACTCATGAAAACCGGGATAGCACAAGGTCGTAATGTGCTGGCTATTAAAGCTCATGTCAACATCTTGATTATTATGTGTAAGCAGTAATTCTTTATTTCCCTAAAACAGTCATAGTTCAAGTCTGAGACCACTACGGCTTTGGAGTAAAGATTATCGTTTTACTAAGTGGAGGTTTAATGCAGAGCACACCTTCATTATGCATATTAATCTACCTTCAACTGATAAACTCTCTTATATTAATATTAAAATGAGTGGGGGATTGTTAGGTTTTTGAGCATTTTAATATTGCAAATATCTTTCATATTTTTGTCCAAATTCCTCACATGTTTTGTGCCTTGCCATGTAATTTTATTTTCATTTGGGTAGCCACAAAAGTTGACCATATCTTTCACATGTTTTGTGGAAAAAAATGTGAAGACCATGGTAGCCACCATATGAACATATTTGGTCTTAGTTTCACATTGCTTTGTAGTAAAAAAATGTGACAATGTTTTTCACATTTTTTGTTGAACAAGTTTTTCACATTTTCATCCATTATAAAAGGATGAATTATGATTCACCATTTTATACATTCAAGAAAAAAATAAGTTCAATCCTTAACTTGTGGGTGTAGAGAGGAAAAGTGAGGAAAGTGAAAAATAAAAGAGTTTATTAGTTGAAGGAAGGTGTTCTTTTGGTGGAGCTTTGGACTCAACATCTTGTCCAGAGTTCGTTGAGTTATACGACGTGTTCGTGCTGTTGTATCCTGGAGGGGACAAGTCAGAAAGATTACTGCTGGACCGGTAAATTTGCTGCAGTGGGCTTGAATCTCCTTAAAGATAGCGAGATATCCGCGCCTCAGCCATAATTTTTTTTTATTGCGTCATTGTTATTTTTCAATTGTAATTGTAATTTCACTGCAAGATCACCAACATATTCCCCTTGCAATAATCCCAAACATGTCGCGGATTGGCATCTCCCGGAATTAAACTCTTATTTATTTGATTTTCAAGAATCAAAAGGCAAAAACCATTTAGAATATGAAGGGAAACGAAAAAGAAATAAATTAAATAGCATAGAAAGACAATTTGTTAAATTACATAAAAGCCGGATTTTCTAACCTGCTAGGAATCATAGGCCGAATTGACAATGAGAAGTGGTGTGCAAATATGTTGTGCTGCATACTGAGGGAAGAAGCACCGCCAAATCATCGTATTTTATGTTTACTGTGAGAAACATCAAATGCTGGCTAATTTTACCACCAAAAAAAAAATTAAATTTTTCTTACCAAATTTGGGTCTAAGCTCAAGGTGCAAGAGGGTGGCAGATTCTTGGCAGATCCCTAAGCCCCAAAAAAAGAGAGCACGTAAGATAACGTTTATATTCATTAGGGATAAGAATGTAACTCCAGAAACTAATAGAAAGTGAAGTTGAGATACAATAAAGCAATAAAAATAACCAAAGAGAAACTACTTTTTTTTTTTTTTTTTTTAAAAGATACTACTCTTACATGCAAAGTAACAACTCTTTAATTTTGATACATCTCCTGGATATGTGGTTCCCCCAGATATAGTTTTTCTGCATAAACTCATTCAAGAATTAGTTTGACAGAGAAAAAAATTGACACTGAAAAGTTCCTCGAGATTTATGAACTTACGCGTAACAAAGTTCCTCAAGATTTTTCACCTCATGATTCTCATCGAACCAGCTGACTGGGAAACAGGTTCGTGTGAAAACACTACCATTTAGGTTTTTTCCACCGACATTCACTGAGAACATTTCTCAATGTAAAATTCAATGAGAAAATAGAGATTTTTTAGTAGTGTCCCTTTAAAGCACAGCAATTCCTCCATGATTGCCTGGAAAATTTTTGCCCTCTAAAGTGGAGGTTATTATCCTGAAATATTTTGGCATTTCTATAGTTACAGAGTTACACAAATGAACTTCTAACAAGACTAAAGAGAAGAATAGTCTAATTAATTACGGGGTCAACTTCTTCAATATCGCCAGTATATGATGACCCATCACAATATCGGACTTTCACCAGGTTCCTATTTCTTCCTAGATACATGTGATAACATCAACTAGTAATTATAGCAGCCTGCAATGAAAGAGCTTCAAGAGCCTTTCCTTATCTAAAAACTGTTTCCAGTTTTTTAATTCAATTTTCCCCCTAACAGAGCATGTAATGATGTATTAAATACAGAAATTGACCTGCTTTTAAGTTTTACCTACCAATTTTTGCCTTTCGAGGTAGGAGTACAATTTAATGAAGGATTCGTTATATAGGCCGATAATAGACACGAAAAGTGCGATATCTTTGGAGCAAAATTTATCTAAGGTAAGACAAGAAATACGGAAAAATCATCTTTAACTTGATTACCAAAATCGAAAAATATCAATGGCTATGTCAGTGTGACCCTTCCTTTCCCAATTTATTTTCTGTAGGATGAAGCAACATGGACCCCTTCTTTCTAATTTGGGACAATAACACTAATTCTGGTCCTATGATATATGACTAAATATATTTAATAATCAATTAATTAAAATATACTCATCTTGGTCCCGCATATTTGTAGGAAATACGTTGCATTTACAGTAATATTTTTGATATTATATTGGCCTTGTATGTGGAATAACTACATAAACTTAAACACAAAGATAATTAAATGATGTAGTGATTAATAATTCGCTAAATATGTAAAGATTCATAGGCAGAGAAATCAAAACTATGAATGTTTATTTTTGTAGGTTCAACGACGATATCCAATCTCTTTACCGCAACAAATAAGTCATCGTATGATGATCCACGTTGATCATTCACAAAAAATTGTACATTGTTCTATAATTATTTATTCAGTTTTTTAATAATATATATAGCGTTGTAGTTATATATGAGTCCTGTGATACATGTTTGTATAAAATAAATTGTCACGCCCCAAACCTGGGGAGGCGTGGCCGGCACCCGATGGCTCACTAAGCCCGAGCATACCAATCTGTAGCTCGTATAACTTGTATCTCAATGAATAACTTTGGCCAATGAAGCTGATCTATAAGTGTGGTATCGTAACTTAGGCTGACAAGGTCATACCCTAAAATGTCTGTAATCAACAATCAATTTAACCAATAAGCGGGATCATCCCGTCATGTATAACATAAGTATCGCTATGCGGGCCAACAAGACCGCCATACTGACACTACAGGACATCCAGGATACGTCCAGAAGCGGATCCAGGAATTTTAGTTTGTGGGTTCCCAGCAAAGATATTTCGGAATACAAAAATGAGCTTAATAAGTAAAAAACAAAAACCACATGAGGGGCTCGATCCTGCATCTCTAGCACGGATGCGCTTCGCCTAGTTACTTTTTCTCACTGAGCCAAGCATCCATATTGTTACTTAGTTCCCATCTAATTATTATTATATCTTGAGTATATTTTTCAATACAATTACAAGGTGCCAGAAAAAGTTATGGGTTCCCGGGAACCCCCACTAACCACTGTGGATCCGCCTCTTGATACGTCTGCAAGCGTCTAAAGAGTGACAACTGTACTATGGTTGGGCCAGGGCCCTGGCCTACCCATTATCTGTGTATACACAAAACTCTGGAACTGGTAACTCTGAATGACATAGAGCTTACCACACTAGCTGGTACTCAGCAAATTTACTGATACAGTCCCTTCGATTGCTTATCTGAATATGCGAGCATGAACACAGCATACCTGGAAAAAGGACGTCAGTGCGAAATAATTTACTGAGTGTGTAAGCTAACTGAAACTGATATTGAATTGAAGTACAAGATAAATTGAAGAGTCAATAAAGAACTTTGCTATACTTACCTACCTCTGTCATCTAACAGTTAAACAGCATAATATCAAACTACTTAGCCTCATGTATGGCATCTAGAAATGTGTAAATAGCCCCGAAGGCGAGTGCATAGCCACGAAGGCGAGTGTATAGCCCCCAAGGAACTCTATATAGCCCCGAAGGCAATCGGTATATTTATAGGCCCGAAGGCAATCTGTATTTGTATAGCCCTGAAGGCAAGCTCGCATCTATATAGTCCTGAAGGCAACAATATAGTCAATTGCCCCGAAGACAACATGTGAATAGATAACCACGTAGGCTAGTGCATGCATACTTCTATGAACTCTACAATCATTTTTTCTAGATACTAACTATATAAGCAACCATGCTACTCCAGACAAGGGAAACTACTGCTATCAAGAACAATATAGAGATGAGATCTTTGTGGAGGCACTTCTTTGTGCCCTTATTCAGGGCTTGCTCGGTTGAGGATTCATTCCAAAACAAAGAAAGGGAATAGACATACCTTTGGTTATCAATCCTTCAATGAAGACGACGAAATCAACCACCTTTACAAGTTAGATAGCACTAGTATCAACGAAAAGGAAACACAACAACTAAGCGACGAGCAGCGAGCTCGCTATACACATAGCCCTACGACATTTCTCCCCATCCTTATTCCTTTCAAACTCCACAACAACAACCTCACATATACACAATTATGACAACTCCAGAGCCTCAGTATATCAAGAACATCCCAACAATAGCCTATAACAACTTCAAACAATTGAACTCACAGCTTCCGAACACCGTTCTCTCAGTTCTTACTAGAACAATGTATCTAAAGCTCACACGAGCTTGTACACCTTACCTTAGATGTGAAGAATCAGCCCTCCTTTCACCTTACTCAACTACGAAGTAACCTTCGATATTCTACAACTCGAAGAACAATCGGTGTTGAATTATGTAATTGACGGGGTATAACCTTTATGTTGTTCACCGCACCTTGTTGCTTCAACTTTTTCGTACCCTTAAAATGTGAAATGAAGTAGTTGCATGTATGCTCTAATAGCTGCGTAGGTTTCCTAAAGATAGTTTTCTTATTTATAGTAAGATATCAATGAAGCCACTAATTATGGACCATGGGGTCCACTTAGCTATAATATACATTAATACCTGCTCATCCTAATGGTACCACCAAGAAATCATGTTGATATGTGTCATTTGTCTCTACCTGGTCATGAACTAACGTGGCTGAATTGGAAATATAGCACTTATCCATCATAACTCTTATTTAATTCATTTACTACCCATAAAATTTTAATATTTACCCAATTGCTCATGTGATTAGTAATTTATCTAAATAGCTAGACTTAAATGTCCATATTAAAATATTAATAAATCATAAATACTATAACATTAGTACATATACTAATATTTAATAAAGACTAAAGCATCCCAGAAATAGAAATATATTCTATCAAGTTTCTAATTTCCTTATCGGATGTCCCGAACGCGCAAATTACCATTTCTGCTACTTTCCAGTAAAATGATCATATCTCCTTATAGGAAAATTCAAATGAGAAACAGTTTGATGTGTTAGAAAGTAGACTCGTAGACCCCCGACTTGGTGGGTGGAACACCCCATAACTCAAAGTAGATTAGGAGAAACGCTCAGCGAAACATGACCCATTTATTGATGAACTTAAGGACGTAACTTGCGACGGCCTTTGCCGATTTCAAATTTACTACTTGCTTGACTTCAAAACATATCGCTTGACTATTATAGGCTCCAAATACCTTACAATACAACCTTCTTAACATGTCGGGCACTTCTACTCTTACCCCAAAAGTACTCATCACTATCGTGACGAGAGAGGCTAAGATCGAGGCTCCCAAGCCACCAGTGTTCAAAGGGGTTCGTGATGCACAAGAGGTGGAGAACTTTCTTTGGCACTTGGAGAATTATTTCAGGCATGGAAAAGTGAGGGACGATGAGGCCAAGATCAACACCGCTGTGTTGTACCTAACAGAGACTGCCATGTTATGGTGGAGAAGAAAGGTCGCCGATGCTGACAGAGGTCTATGCACAATCAACACGTGGGATCAGTTCAAGCATGAGTTCAAGCGACAGTTCTTCCCAAATAATGTCTTGTATGAGGCAAGGCGCAAACTTAGAGAGTTGAAGCAGACAGGGAGCGTTCGCGACTATGTCAAGGAGTTCACCACCCTTATGCTTCGAATTCCCAACCTCACTAGTGATGACTTGTTATTTCACTTCATGGACGGGTTACAGAACTGGGCTAAGCAAGAGTTGCAATGCCGACAAGTCAGCGATATAGACCAAGCCATAGTGGAGGCCGAGTCTTTGATGGATTTCAAGCATGACAAACGCGACAAATGCAAAGGTCATGAGTCAAGGGGTGGAAATGCCACAGGTGGGGGAGACCGTGGTAAGAACAAGGAGTCTCAACAATACTACTCCAGGACTCAAAATGCCAACAAGTTCGATGGAAAAATTCAAATGGTCGTCAGGGCTATGCTGAGAAGAAGGCGCAGGTCGAGAAAAAGGGATGCTACATATGTGGAGGACCACACGGCTTTAGAAATTGCCCCGACTTGAAGAGCCTCAATGCAATGGTTCGTGAACAAAAGGAGCAGACGCAAGGAGAGAGTTCAGACATCGCACAGTTAGGTATGATAAGCATATGTGGCGCTGTCAAGGAGCAACCTATCTAACCCGACGAGAATAGAAATCAATACGTAGATATCACTATAAACAACAAGCTCGCTCGGGCATTGGTGGACACTGGAGCGACTCACAATTTTGTGACTGAGGCTGCACCGAAGAGACTAGAGTTGAAGCTCGCCCCAATTAACGCCCTTGTTAAGACCGTGAATGCTAAGCCAGAAAATGCTCGTGGTGTAGCTAATGGCGTTGGTGTCAAATTGGGCGATTGGAAAGGTATGACAAATTTTACCGCCACTACTATGGATATCTTTGACATTGTTCTAGGACAAGAGTTCTTTAGGAATTGCCACGTGATGATCGACTCCTACCTCAAACGTCTCTTGGTCTTGGAGCGAGAAAGAGCTTGCATGGTACCTACAGTGACTATGTCGCATGCAAAGGGACAAACACAACTTTCAGCTATGCAGTTAATCAAGGGTCTTAAAAAGGAGAGCCGACATTCATGGCAACTATTGCAAGTTTGGAAGAATACAAGGGTCCCCAAGACACACTACTTCTTTGCATAGAGAAGTTGCTCGAGGAGAACAAAGATATCATGCCCGATGAGCTACCTAAGCACCTGTCTCCTAGACGTGAGGTGGATCATAAGATTGAGTTGGAGCCAGGGGCTAAGCCACCCACATTTTCCCCTTATCACATGGCACCGCCTGAGTTGGAGGAGCTTAGGAACCAAATAAGGAGTTACTAGATGCCGGCCACATTCGCCCATCGAAGGCACCCTTTGGTGCATCAGTGTTGTTTCAAAAGAAGAAGGATGGATCATTGCGCCTGTGTATAGACTATCGGGCACTTAATAAGGTCACAGTGAAGAACAAGTACCCGATCCCGCTCATTGCCGACTTATTTGATAGACTTAGACAAGCCAAGTACTTTACCAAGGTGGATTTTCGCAAAGGTTACTACCAAGTTCGGATTACAGAAGGGGACGAACCAAAGACAGCCTGTGTGAAAAGGTACAGAGCCTTCGAGTGGTTGGTGATGCCCTTCGGGTTAACCAACGCACCCGCTACATTTTGCACTCTCATGAATGAGATCTTTCATCTCTACCTGGATCAGTTCGTGGTAGTCTACTTGGATGATATAGTCATCTACAGCAACACATTGGGGGAGCACGTGGAACACTTACGAAAGGTTTTCCAAGTCTTGCGAGAGAACGAGCTATACATCAAGAGGGAAAAGTGCGAGTTTGCATAATCAAAGGTGCACTTCTTGGGCCATGTCATTAGCAATGGCGAGCTACGCATGGATGAGGCTAAGGTACGGGCTATCCAAGAGTGGGAGGCACCTACAAAGGTAACTGAGTTGAGATCCTTCCTTGGCCTTGTTAATTACTACCGGCATTTTATCAATGGCTATTCAGGTAAAGCAGCACCCTTGACCGAGTTGTTAAAGAAGAACAAATCATGGGGATGGACGGAGCACTGCCAAAAGGCGTTTGAAGACCTTAAGGCAGCCGTTACAGAGGAGCCAGTTCTAGCACTGCCCGACTTTAGCAAAATGTTCGAGGTGCATACAGATGCTTCTGAATTTGCCATTGGGGGTGTCCTGATGCAAGATAGGCATCCCATAGCGTTCGAGAGCCGCAAGTTGAACGATACGGAGCGACGTTACACGGTGCAAGAGAAGGAGACGACTGCCACTGTGTATTGTTTTCGCATATGGAGACATTATTTGCTGGGGTCGAAGTTCGTGGTCAAGACTGACAATGTGGCCACTACCTACTTCCAGACACAGAAGAAGCTCACACCAAAATAGGATAGGTGGCAAGATTTCTTGGCTGAGTTCGACTATGTGTTGGAGTATAAGTCGGGCAAAGGTAACGTTGTAGCCGATGCCTTGAGTAGAAAGGCCGAGCTTGTTGCCATTACTTCAGCAAGTTGGGATATACGAGAGGCTATAAAGGAAGGCATGCAACATGATCCCACAGCTAAGCAGCTTATGGAGTTAGCCACCCAGGGGAAGACGAGGCGCTTTTTGTTGGAAGACGGTATATTGCTCACCACAGGTCGGAGAGTCTACGTGCCGAAGTTTGGAGATATTAGGCGACGTATTATGAAGGAGAGCCACGACACCTTATGGGCCAGTCACCCAGGTCAACGCCGCACTAGAGCCTTGGTTGAGTCGGTCTATTATTGGCCGCGCATGCGTGAGGACATACAGTGTTATGTGCAGACTTGTCTTGTGTGCCAACAAGACAAGGTTGAGCAAAGGCAGCCCGGAGGACTTTTGGAGCCACTACCAATAGCGGAGCGTCCATGGGAGAGTGTGACTATGGACTTTATCACCTGTCTACCGAAGTCCGACGGTTATGGAACTATCATGGTGGTCGTGGATAGATTTTCAAAGTATGCCACATTCATGCCCGCTTCACCAGGATGTACAGCTAAGGAAGCCGCCAAACTATTCTTTAAGAACGTGGTGAAATATTGGGGCTTACCAAGGCATATCATCAGTGATCGAGACCTCCGCTTCACTGGGAACTTTTGGAGGGAGTTGTTCGACATACTTGGCACGGAGCTGCACTTTTCCACTAGTTTCCACCCACAAACGGATGGAAAAACAGAACGGGTCAATGCCTTATTGGAGTGATATTTGAGGCATTATATGAGTGCACACCAGAAGGATTGGGCAAGGCTCTTAGACCTAGCCCAGTTCTCCTATAACCTGCAACAGAGTGAATCCACAGGTCGGACACCATTTGAGCTAGCCACAGGCCAGCAACCACAAACTCCACATTCACTACCGGCAGCGTTCGAAGTCATCTTGCCACATAAGCACATATTTTAGACATGTGGATGCTTACATGGAAAAGATGCTAGCATTTATGGGAAGATTCTAGAGCCATGGAGAGTTTTCTTGGAGAGACTCTAGATTCTTATAAAATATTTAGGAAGACTTTCTCTACATGCCTAGAATATTCTAAGGCTTCTCAAGAAAGTCCCTCTTCCGGTGGTTGCCCCTTCCAGTGGACGAGGAACATGACGGTGGCTTTCTGCCCTTGTTTTCGCCTGGCCTGGTAATCAATGATAGCCTCAATTTTCCGATCATGAGAGACGGTGATGGTAATCGGCGCTCAACTCGACTGACCTCGGCTGGGATCATCCTTGTCTTCATGGTATGGCTTGAGCACGCTAGCATGGAAGACAGGGTGAATCTTAAGATGAGGTGGTAACTCCAACTTATATGAGATCTTGCCCACCTTGGCAACGATCCTAAACGGCCCCTCATACTTTCGTACCAAGTTCTAGTGCACGTCCTGTAGTGTGTTAAACTGCCTCTGATTAAACTTCACCAAAACCATGTCCCCAACCTTATAATCTGTGGGACGACGCTTGCGGTCAGCAAACTTCTTCATCTTCTTTGCTGCCTTATCCAAGTAGGACTTAGCAGTGTCAAGCTGCTCCTCGAACCCCTTGGCCATATAGTAAGCCCCCAAACTTGTAAATATAGAGGGACTTTCTTGAGAAGCCTTAGAATATTCTAGGCAGGTAGAGAATTCTAGAGAGGGGACATACTTGTAAATATAGAGGGACTTGTGTAACAATTATTATTTATCCATTAGCCCCTAGGTGAGTAGTATAAATAGAGGGGCATACATTTGTAAAAACTATCAAGCAAAAATCAATCAACTCTTCTATAATAAAAAACTTCCTTCTAGCAAATTTCTCTTGTCTTATTCACCTACTATGCCCTTAGCGATCTTAAGTGAAGTAATCTAGGCTGACTTGGCATAGCAAGATCGTGAGCAAGTTGTGCAAGAACGTGAGCGAGTTGTCAAGTGTCGCACGTGCGCTTAGTTGAAGACTAAGGACGTGACATTTTGGACCTATATTTGCTCATATACAAGCCTCCCATCATTTGTGACTTGCTATGACTGTAGTTTGAGACATATCTGCACTTAGGATAAGTTTCATGTTCCTTTTGCTGCCTGTGAATTTACTGATCCTGTCTTGACTACCTTTTATGGCCTATAAAGACTCTTTTTGATCCTGGATTTGTGTTTGGACTTATCTGTTTAATTCTGGGATTGAACTAAGCTAAAATTATCATCTTAAGACCCTGCACTTAGGCAGAATTCTTTCATAGTATTGACATTTAGCCTAAAACTGATATTGGATCAGAGTTGGCATTGTATATTTAGTGAGTATAGGATCTTGTGGAGGATTCAACTTACATTAGCTGGGTCCTTTTACGTAAAGATATATGCATTTCTGTTGTTTTAAAGGGTGCACTGCATCTGGGATTTTTGGGAAACTTCAAATTGATTTGAGACTAAGTGGGGACAGTATGTGCACATGCCTTACCTGGAATGCTTATGAAAATGTTTCCCTCACTTTTCTTTGACTGTTTTGGCATATTTAAAACTGAGAACCTATTTTAAAGGCTGAGAAACTGAAAATGATAAATAAGCAGACTGAAAATCTATTACTTATGCTTGAAAGAAATTTGGAAAGGGAGTTGTAAGTTTGAAAATATGAAGATGTTTTTCCTGCTTGTTGATTAGCTTGGTTGTTTCTGAACCTTTACTTAGTGTCTTATCTTGTATTGATTCTCGGTGACACTGCACATTTTCTGAGTCCTGTTTGGAATTGGCCTTTTTGTTTGATTAAGAAAACTTATGAGAATAGTGCAGTCCTGTTCTTCTTATTTGTTGTGCATCATTGTGTTTTTAAACACAACTGCTAAGTGTGGACTTTGGTTATGAGTCCCCACTCCTCTCTACTTGAAACTGTATAAGATCTGTAAGATTAATTCCCTTAGCTAATATTATAAGACTATGTGCAGCTGAAAACAGACTGAGAATTGCAGTTTTGAAATCTCAAGAAACTGAGTATTGCCCCCAACCCCCACCCCCAACCCCCGAATGATCCTGTTGGCACTAGGCTAGATTTTAACTTTAGGCACAACATTCTATTTGTTATCACCTCTGAACTCTATCAAAAAATAGGTTTAGCTTGACTGGAAGTTTTGTTTGAGGCTGCATTTGTGGAAATTGTATACCTACCGTTAAAATTTGGAACTTTGAAAAACTTTATTTGACTAAGTGTTGCCTTTACTTTAGTCTAGATTAATCATGAGTTTAAAGTGAGAAATTGACCCTTAAAATATGATGTGTGCTGGACACTGCCTCATATGCATTTGTTTTGGCCTAGAACTGTTTGTTACTCTCTTATCTTTGATTGAGTTGTTACTGGTTATGCTTGTCTGAGTTTGCTAGCTTAAAATTCATAACCTTAAGTTGCTTATACGCTTGATTGCTTGATAAAATCTGAATATTTTGAACTTGGAAAATCTGGGCAATTTCTGGAAATTTTTTGAGTTTCTTTGGGTATTTAAAGAAGGCGTATGTCGAGTGAATATTAAAGGGTATATAGTGTATGTTGGTTGTATATGGAGGGTATTCCCTTTAAAGGGTTGTGCTCCCCATATGAGATTATATCACCTAGTATATCATGAATATCACGTTTTGACACTTAGAAAATTTCATGCCTGTTCTAATGGTTGGGCCAGTTGGGCCCGCTTGATGCTCCAGCCGATTTATATTTCGAAGAAATGTCCCTTTTGCATAATTGTCTCTCCCCCATTAGTTTAATAATTATGGGCCTAGTCCAATTCTGTTGTAATTTAATTTTTGGCATTGTAGTTTAATTTATGTCCTTAAGTCAAATACTAATACTTTGTATGCTCATTTTATTTGTAAACACCCTATTCGTTGGTGGGTCCAATGAGGCCCACCAACCACTTAGATCGAGTCAACCTCATTATGGACAAGCTAAGCATTTGGAGCGGACATAATTTTAATTGCATTTTATCTCTGTTGGGCTTGGTAGGCCCAACTCCCTCACTTTATATTATTTATTTGGCGAAATGTGTTTATTGGAACCCTTTAAAAATTATCACGAATTTAGAGTTGCCAAAAACTTCTTTTTTTAGATATAAAAACTAATTTTGGATGAATGATAACGTGCAAAAAAATTGATTTTAAGACTAAAACTGCCTTATGGTTAAAAATGGATATTTCATGCAAATCATGATTTTGGACAAAAAATGACTTGACAAATTTATGGACATTGAGATAAAAATTGTGGACCGTGCATATGGACTAATTTGGATTTATTGGACTAATTTCGACCTTCAAAACTTGGATTAAAATGGATAAAGAAAATAAATATAGTTGACAAAAGGGACACTAATAGTATGCCTAGAACTATTTCCTACATTTAAATAAAAACCCTTTAAAAAAACTTAAAACTTAAAAGGGTGGGCTTACGTAGTGTTCGACCTAGGTTAAAGGCCTTCGGGAGTTAACCTAGGTGTTTCTAGTCCGAAACCCAAATGCCCAATTTTGGGCAAAACTTTACCACTTTCGTTTCTTGAAACGTGATATATTTTGCATGAATGATTAAATTCTTTGTTGTGGAAATATAAGCCAAAATAATTTTTTTACTATAAACAATTCATATCTGCAAAGGCATACCATTCGAACCCGCAGGTCAACCGTATTTTATGGATCTTTAATACGGGGGTGCCTAACACCTTTTTCGGGGGATCACCAGAACCCTTACCCGAACTTTGGTTAGATTATGATTCTTTTAAAATTTAACTGTTTTGAATGAATCCTTTTCGAATTTGTTTTCCTAATTTTCTAAAAATTAGGTGGCGACTCTAAAATAAAGTTCATTTAGAGCACTATCCACGTAGAAGTATATTTGTTCTTTTTCCGGTACGACTGACAACCGTACTTTTCCGGGACACTTTCCTTTTTAAATGAGGCAAGTGTCAATCCGAATCGAAAAAAATACGATTCGCTACAATCATTTTACTTCAATTGGGTCTGCACTCCAAAGTTAAAAGAAAACTCAATGGTAGAAATGGAAAAAGACCAGTTTATATAAGGCAATCTTTTTGCTATAACTTTTCCCCCTCTGCCTAGGTATACTAGAACTCAAGATCTTAAGCGGCGAGATCATAAACTTTTCTTTCAATGTGGCAGTAAAAAGGCTGCATGGTAACCATTTGCAACTGAAACTGATTTTAGTTTTTTGCCTTTGTTCTTTACTGTATGTACATATATAGATTCTTCATGACCTAGATCTGTCCAAGTTAGTTTTTAATTGTCTGAATCACAAAGTACTTAATCAAGAAAATTTAATTCAGACTTATGCCTTGTACATTTCATTTAGGGATGGCAGTGGGGCAGGGCGGGGCAGGGCGAGGCGGGGCGGATGTGGGACGAGCTTGTCTTAACCCCCGAAAATTTCAACCGCCCCGCTCCGCGCTGCATGACTCTATTTTGTGATTTCAACCCACACCGCCCCGCCCCACACAAAACCCACCTCACACTTAACCCGCATAAGTATTTTTTATTTTTTCTACTTTGTTATTTACATGTTAGTAGTTCACTGTGAGTACTATATATTGGAAAGGCCAACTTTTAGGAAAGGAAACATTTTTATGGTACAAACTAAAATTATAAACTTTGTTATGTTGTGACATTTTTTCTATCTTCAGTGAAATATTTTAACATGGTCATTTTAAACTTTATACTGGTCACTTCTACCTCTGCTCTTTCTCTCTCCTCTGCTCTCTCCCAGATCTGCCCACCAGCCACTCCGTCCGGCGACCATACGTCACCACTGTTCAGGTGACGCCGGCGACCAGGTAACGCCGGCCACTTTTCCGGCTAGATTTACTTTTCTTCTCTCTTTCCTTTTCTTCTTCTCCTCTTCTTCTTCTCTTCTCCTTTTTCTTCCCCTTTTTTAATCTGCTTCTGGCGCTGCCAGTACGCCGCTGCGCCATCCCCTTTTTCCCTTTTTCTTTTATTTTTCTTTTCTTCTTTTTTCCCCCCTATTCTCTTCTCCCTTTCAGGTATTTGTGAACTTTTTCCAGTAGTGAACAGTAACTCGACCGTGAACAGTGTTTCCCGGCGACAACCAGGTTCAGTTCAACTGGAGTTGGTACCTCCGGTTGTCATATCCATTATTTGTCCATACACTTGTAGTTATATTTTGCTGACTTTAGACCTTTGAATAATTTATTAGTTCATACTTATTTTCGTGGCTTTGGTTAGAGATGGTAAATTAAGGTCATGTTCTCGTTCGGGGACGGGGGCGAGGGTTAGGAGGGGTAAGTGGGTTAAAGGAGCCTCTAGATTGAGAGTAGGGTCTTGGAACATTGGGACGTTAACGGGGAAGTCCATAGAGCTAGTTAAGATTAATAAGAAGAGGAAGATTAATATAGCTTGTGTCTAAGAGACTAAATGGGTAGGTCCTAAAGCTAAAGAGGTAGACGGGTATAAGCTGTGGTTCTCTGGTAGGTCGAAGTATAGAAATGGGGTGGGCATTCTAGTAGATAGTGATTTAAGGGACCAGGTGGTAGAGGTTACGAGAGCCACTGATAGGATGATGTCGATTAAAGTGGTCGTTGAAGGGCTCACTTTGAACATTATCAGTGCATATGCGCCGCAAGCGGGCTTAGGCGAGGAGGAGAAGAGGCGCTTTTGGGAGGATTTGGACGAATTAGTGGGAGGTATACCGCCTACTGAGAAGTTATTCGTGGGAGGTGATTTCAGTGGGCACATCGGGCCTATTTCGGGAGGTTATGATGATGTGCATGGAGGCTTTGGCTTCGGGGACAGGAATGGAGGAGGAGTCTCACTTTTGGATTTTGCAAGAGCTTTCGGGTTGGTGATAGCCAATTCAAGTTTCCCAAAGAAGGAAGAGCACTTGGTAACCTTCCGTAGTTCAGTGGCTAAGACCCAAATAGACTTTTTACTCCTTAGAAAGGACGATAAAGGTCTGTGCAAAGACTGTAAGGTCATTCCGAGCGACTATCTTACAACCCGACATAAGCTCTTGGTGATAGATTTAGGGAGATGACGAGGAAGAAGAGGGTCGTGGATGACCGACCTAGGATCAGATGAAGGAGTTTGACCACGACTAGTGTCGTGGAGATGGAAGAGAAACTGAAGGTTATGGGGGCCTGGGATAGTACTGGGGATGTGATAAGTATGTGGGATAGGACAGCTAGTTGCATTAGGGCTGTAGCAAGGGAAGTGTTGGGGGTCTCGACAGGTAGTCGTGGCCAGCATCGAGGGGACTGGTGGTGGAATGGAGAAGTGAAAGGGAAGGTGGAAGCAAAGAAGGTGGCGTATGCGAAGTTGATAGAAAGCAAGGATGAGGTGGAGCAGTGGACGAATAGGGAACTTTATAAGATGGCGAGGAAGGAGGCGAAGTTGGCGGTTTCGACGGCAAAAACGGCAGCTTTTGAACGCCTTTATGCTGAACTAGAAGAGAAAGGAGGGGATCAGAAATTGTTCAGGCTAGCCAAGGTGAGGGAGAGAAAGGCACGTGATGTGGTTCAAGTGAAGTGCATCAAGGACGAGCATGGCAAAGTATTGGTAGAGGAGACTCTCATTAGACGGCGATGGCAGTCATACTTCTCCAAACTCTTAAATGAAGAAGGGGACAGAGACATTGTGTTGGGAGATTTAGAACATACAGGAAGGCGTCACGATTTTAGGTATTGCAGGAGTATTAAGGTTGAGCAGGTTAAGGGTGATGTTCGTAGGATGCGCAGGGGAAGAGCGACTGGACCTGACGATATTCCTGGGGAATTTTGGAAGAGTGCGGGCCCGACAGGTTTGGAGTGGCTGACTAGGTTGTTTAATGTCATCTCTAAGACGGCAATGATGCCTGAAGAATGGAGGTCGAGTGTAATGGTCCCTCTATATAAGAACAAGGGAGATATCCAGAGTTGCAACGACTATAGAGGTATCAAGCTGCTAAGTCATACTATGAAAGTGTGGGAAAGGGTGGTGGAGATGAGGGTGAGGAAAGGCGTGTATATTTCAGAGAATCAGTTCGGATTCATGCCGGGACGCTCAACTACAGAGGCCATCCATCTTGTGAGGAGACTGGTGGAGCAGTATAGGGAGAGGAAGAGGGACTTACACATAGTATTCATCAACCTAGAAAAGGCTTACGACAAAGTTCCAAGAGAGATCCTATGGAGATGCTTGGAGGCTAAAGGTGTACCTGTGGCGTACATTAGGGTGATCAAGGACATGTATGAGGGAGCCAAAACCAGGGTAAGGACAGTAGGAGGAGACTCAGAGCACTTTCCAGTTGTGATGGGGTTGCATCAAGGATCAGCTCTTAGTTCGTTTTTGTTTGCCTTGGTGATGGATGGATTGACGCGGCAAATTCAAGGTGAGGTGCCATGGTGTATGCTTTTCGTAGATGACATAGTCCTGATCGACGAGACTCGTAGCGGAGTTAACGCTAAGCTGGAGGATTAGAGACAAACTCTGGAGTCTAAAGGGTTTAAGCTGAGTAGGACCAAGACAGAGTACTTAGAGTGTAAGTTTAGTGAAGCACCTCAGGAGGCTGGCTTGGAAGTGAGGCTTGGTACCTAAGCCATCCAGAAGAAAAGTAGTTTCAAGTATCTTGGGTCTATTATGCAAGGCAGCGGGGAGATTGACGATGATGTCACACATCGTATTTGGGCAGGGTGGATGAAATGGAGGCTTGCTTCCGGAGTGCTATGTTACAAGAAGGTGCCACCACAACTTAAGGGCAAGTTCTACAAAGTGGTGGTTAGACCGACTATGTTGTATGGGGCGGAGTGTTGGCCAGTTAAGATTTCTCACGTTCAAAAGATGAAAGTTGCTGAGATGAGAATGTTGAGAGGGATGTGTGGCCACACCATGAGTGACAGGATTAGGAATGAGGATATTCGGGACAAGGTGGGAGTGGCCTCGGTGGAAGACAAGATGCGAGAAACGAGATTGAGATGGTTTGGGCATGTGAAGAGGAGAGACACAGATGCCCCAGTGCGGAGGTGTGAGAGGTTGGCCATGGATGGTTTCAGACGAGGTAGGGGTAGGCCAAAGAAGTATTGGGGAGAGGTAATTAGACACGACATGGCGCAGTTACAGCTTACCGAGGACATGACCTTAGATAGGAGGGTTTGGAGGACCCACATTAGGGTAGAAGGCTAGTAGATAGTCTCATTCTCCTGTCTTATTAGTAGTCGCATTATCGTAGTATAATTTCTTGTGCTATGATTTATGCTATTATCTGTTATTTCCTGTGCTTTGATTATTCTATGTTATCTGTGTCGCTTTGCGTTACTTCATTTCCATATCGCTTTGAATCTCTTAGCCTTATCTGACCTCTTTTTATGTTTTTTATTGAGACGGGGGTCTTTCGGATACAGTCGTCCTACCTTGGTAGGAGTAAGGTCTGCGTACACTCTACCCTCCCCAAACCCCACGTTGTGGGATTTTACTGGGTTGTTGTTGTTGTTGTTGTTATTTTAAACTTTATACTATAAACTTATCTTTAACCTACTGTTTTTATGCCATTAGCTGACAAAATTTAACAATATGATCAAAATATATGATGTAGATAATTCAGATTCTTACGGCCTTCGTTTAAACCTAAATTTATTTCTTCAATTTTTTGAGAAAATTAGTTAAGAGTTAGAAATTCAAATTGTATAAGTCTATTTAGGAAAAGAGTGGAGATATGTAATTTCATTTTATTTTTTATTAAATAAAAATAGAGAGGAAAACTACACTAACAAAGGGTGTGTTCGGTTTTCTCATGTTCGTTTGATCAAAAATTTTGGATGACAAGTTCCTCAAAATTGTTTTCTAAAAAATATTTTTCTACCAACCAACCGAACATGAGAAAATAAATAAGAATTTCACTTATTTTCCACTACCCAACCGAACATAAGAAAATAAGTAGAAATTCATTTATTTTCCGAGAACACATTTTCCTTGAAAAACATTTTTTTTCCTCCATACTGAACACACCCAAAGTAACATTGGATTCTAATTTATTAAAATTAATAATAATCAACTTTAAAATGAAATTTGGTCTTCTTAAATCTTACTGCTTGATTGGTTAACTATGTAAAATATGAAGAGAATCTGAGAATATGTCCTTTTGGTCTCAGTTTTACAAAACATATAGTAATTATTATTGTTGAATGTTGACTAATAACAAATTTAAATGGATTGAGAATATAAACTCAAAAGTTTGTAAAACGAGTAAGTTTTCTCAAATGGGTCTCTTCATAGAGCCCAGACGACAGTGAATCAATGGTGAACTTTCGGCCATCCGTTTTAACCCGCAACCGTCCCGCCCCACTTTAAATTTTAAAATATCTGTTAGAACCCGCCCTGCACCCGCATAGAACCAACCCGCCTCGCACTATTGCCATCCCTATAATCATTTGATCTATATGGATATATCTTCTTTATAGAATTATCTAATGTTTTGATGATTTCTTCCTCTTTGTGTAACGGTTTCTGTTTGTTATTTTATGGATACAAATTCTACTACATCTAGGTCAAAAGAGAGGAGATAGATCATCATGGGTTTGTCCAAATTAAAAGGGAAATAATTGTTGAATAATAAATTTAAATTTGCCCGTGGAGCACACAAATAGGACCAATATATGTATGTATGAAGATATATAATTTCTAGTTTGATTTTTTTTTAAAAAAATCACAAGTACCTAATTAAATTATAAATAATAATTTTTGTAGGTTCACTGATGATATCTAATCATCTTTACCGCAACAAGTAAGTCAATGTCCGAAGATCCATATTGATCATTAACAAAAAAAATTATACATTATTTTTTATATAAAATTATTTATTCAATATTTTTATAATAATATTTATATCTAATTTATAAAAACATGTACTACATAACTCGATATAGACGTGCAATGCACGTGCCGAGATATCTCTGTGTGTGTGTAAAATTATGTATTCAATATTTTTACAACAATATTGATATATAATTTATAAAACCATGTACCACATGCCGAGAGAATACTTATATATATATATAACTTCTAACCATGGTTACGTTATCCTATCAGTCTAGTGTAAGTGTTGAATGAATTTCTGTAATGCCAAAGTAATCTAAACAAACATTACAAGAATATGATAACTTTAATATTATCACCCAAAAATCATGTTCAAAAGAAGACAAGGTTAATTATAAGCTTATTAGAAATTTTGTAAGAGAAATATCATTTTACTTCAATTGTATCTGCACTCCAAATTAGTTAAAAGAAAATTCAATGATTGAAATGAAAAAAGACCAGTTATATAAAGACAGTCTTTTAATCTAACTGTCCCCAGCTATACTACAAGTCAAGATCTTAAACAGTGAGACCATAAACATTTCTTTCAATGTGGCAGTAAAAGGGTTGCATGGTAACCATTTGCAACTGAAACTGAACATATATATTCTTCATGACCTAGATCTATCCAAGTTAGCTTCCCCACTGTCTGAATCACAAAGTAGTTAATCAAGCTCATCTTTTACAAAAAGAAACTTGAGATTCAGATTTAGGCCTTGTATATTTCATTTGATCTATCTGAATTAATATTTAGTTTATAAAAACATGTACCACATGACTCGATATACACGTGGAATGCACGTTCCGAGAGAATAATATATGTTTGTCCGAAATTTTCATAGCTGCTATAGTGAGATGTTGTTATGTATATATACTGACATTTGATGTTTAGATCTAATTTAGTTGTTTAATATGTCGTGGATTTTCGACATTTTATGACCACTACTTATCTCTTTTTGGGAGTCTTTTGAAGCGTTTGTTTGTATTTCTACTAGGTTGTTTCATGATTTCAGGTTTTTGAATCAAGGACACAAAAAGGACAAAATGACAAGAAAACGAAAGAAAAATGCTGACATGCGAAGAGTATGCGGGATCGCACACTCTGTCATGCGTCCGCGTACTCGTCGTCAGAAGAACCAGTGAGCATCACAGTTTTCACAAATATGCGACGAAGATGTGGGACCGCAAACTTGATGTGCGGTCGCATATTCGTCCTTCCACGAACAAGTGAGTGGAGAAAACTGAGTAAGAGTGCGAAAAGTAAGTGGCTCCGCCAACTAAGTTGGCGCTCGTACAATCCCATGGACGACATAAAAAGTGCGACGTTCAACAGAGAGCATTCGGGCACACACTCAGTATGCGGTCGCACTTGCCTTGCACCAGTGCATTAAAAGCCACTTTTTCACTTTTTGTCCCTTATCTATAAATACTAGTCCTTGGTTGCTGTGTTGGGCATTGAATATTCTCTACTTTTCAGTTCATATTGTCTTTTAGCTCTAAAGTGGAGCATTGAATACTATTATTGTGGAAGCTTTTAAAGAAGATTCTCCTTCTTTTTGTCATCTTCTCCATTAACATTATTGTAAGCTCCATGAATATTCTCTTTGCTAGTACTTTTTATTTAATGAGCATGAGTAGCTAAATCATTTAGCTAAGGTTGTGGGACCAAATGTGTTAGTTATGTGATTGAGTTTTTGTATTCAACTTCCATTTATGTGTATTGATGTTTTTCTATTTACTCTTCATTCATTAATGTCGTTTAATGGTGTACAACAATATTTGTGCCTAGTCACTTCTCCTTTGCTTGAGAAAGATAGGGGAGGTTAGGAAAAGAGTAAATAGCAAGGATTTGAGGCTTATAAACCTCATCTAATAACTTGAGCTAGAGATAGGAGAGTTACTTAAGATAAAATGGGTGTTCATATTTTCCACATTCTAAGGCTTGAGAAAGTTTAGTAATGATCTTTATCACTTTGGTTGAGAAACTTTTGGTAAACTTGTGTATCCCATATTTAATCACATCTATACATGTAAAGGAGTTGGATTAATACCCGGTTGCATTACTTTCCATTGGAACCACAACCTTAGTGCCTTTAGTAATTGTTAATTCAAAACCAAGCATTCTCTCACTAATGATCATGACAAATATTAAAACCAAATACTTTGTATATTCCCATCCTTTGAAATATTGACTATTAGTCGAGCGTTACACTTAATGAGTTTATTTATTCATTGTATTCTCTATGGGATTCGACCCCAACCTTTTTGGGTTCTATATTTGACAACGACCACTTACTCCTATTCTAGAGGTGTAATTTTGGCGTATCAAATTTTGGTGCCATTGACGAGGAATACGGTCTAGAAACTTACTAACAAGTGTAAAACTTTTCTTTTAGTCTTTATTTTTCTTCTTATTTTCTTTTGTTGTTGTGTGTTGTGTTGGCAATATGGACGAGGATGGTAATCCCATTTAAAATCCACCAATGGTGGTCATCGAAGAGGCAACGGGGGCAGGCTATGCAGCCGCAATTCAGCCCCCGCCTCTAATTGGAAACTCGAGTTTCTATGTGACCAACACCGTGCTACACCTGCTCAACACTAATTGTCGGTCTACCCAAAGATGACTCGAATAGGCACCTTAAAAACTTTCTTGGGGTGTGCTTAACCAATATGCATCTAGGCATCTTTAATGAAGTAGTCAAGCTACGACTCTTCCCGTACTCCCTAACGGGGGAAGCCACGGCTTGGTTAGATGATCTTCCATCCGGGTCCGTCACTACTTGGGAGGAATTGACCGAAGCATTCCTCAAGAAGTTCTTCCCTCCATCCTGGATGTTGCAACTGCGTGATGAAATCAACAAATTTCATCAACCTGCTAATAAGGCTCTCCATGAAAGTTGGATTCGTTTTAAAAAGAAAGTCAAAAGCTATCCCAAGCATGGGCTACCCGATAATGTGCTTCTACAAACATTTTATAGGTCTTTGGACTCGGTCAATAAATCCACGGTGAACAACATTGCGGAAGTATCTATTATGGATAATTCTTATGCCACAGTATGTGAATTGTTTGATAAATTGACCAAGACTAATGAGGCATGGCATACTAGGGAGATGGAAGTAGGTGGAGGAAGTTCCTCCAAAAATGTGCTCACTCGTGAGATGATTAAGAAGGAGGAAGAGAGAGATAAGTCTATGGCAAAACTTGTCACCCAAATGGACCTTCTTACAAAGCATGTCATGGGTGGTGGAAGTAAGGCGGTGAATGCGGTAGGATCTTATGAAGGGGTTCTCCGGACGAGCAAGGCTTCCAAATGTATGATAAGGAGGCAAATTATATAACAATCAAAGGGAGGGTTCCCGGCCAAACTACCAAGGTCCTAATCAAGGATCTTGGTGGCAAGGTCAAGGGAATTAAGGTTGGAACAAGGATCAAGGTAACTCAAGGTGGAGAGATAATCGCGACAATAACCAAAAGGGTTACAACAACTACAACAATCATCGAATTTCAAATCTGTATGTCCCTTCAAAGGAGAATCAACAAAACTCTAGTCAACAGCCTACTAGCGACCCCGCTAGTTCAAAAATCGAAGATATGTTGTCAAGAGTGTTGAAGAAATTGGAATCCACCGATACCTTTTGCAAGGAAACAAGAGATGAGGTGAAATCAATGGGGCAAGTTTTAAGTTTGCACTCCACCTCCATTAAACAATTGGAGTCTCAACTTGGCCAAATCTCGATGATTCTCAACCAAAGGCAAAAAGGCACATTCCCTAGTGATACGGTTGCAAATCCAAGGAATGATGGTGATCATAAATGCAATGCAATCACTACTAGGAGTGGAAAAACAATTGGAGAAGAGGCATTGGTGAAAGATAATGTGTTGGTTGATGATGAGAAAATGGTTGAAGAACCAATCATGGTTGAAGAAGAAGAGACTCCAAAGAAGAAGCGGGTTAGTATTGAAAAGCCCATTCTTATTAAGATGGTCCGGAGATTGACGATGCTTCAAAAGGTAAGGAAGCGGTAGAGGAGGTGCCAAGGGCTTCACCGCCCGTTCTAAAGCCTCCTCCTCCATTTCCTCAACGATTGGCAAATAAAGCGGAAGATGGAAAATTTCTCAAATTTATAGAGAGATTGAAAGGGCTTTCAATTAACATTCCCTTGGTGGAAGCACTTGAACAAATGTCCAGTTATGCAAAATTCATGAAAGATCTTATGACCAAGAGGAGGCATGCTTATTTTGAAAAAATGGGAGTTACACATCATAGTAGCTCTATTGTGACAAAAGCTTTAGTTCAAACGAAAGAAGATCCGGGAGATTTTACCATCGCTTGCACAATTGGAATGTATAAATTTGGCAAAGCATTATGTGATCTTGGAGAAAGCATTAACTTGATGCCACTTGCTATTTTCAACAAATTGGGGTTAGGCACTCCCCGACCCATATCAAGAGATTGCTAATGGCGGATAGAACCGTGAAGAGACCGATCGGTATCCTATATAATTTATAGGTGAGGGTTGATTCATTCATTTTTCCAGTCGATTTGGTGATCTTGGATTATAAAGTTAATTTTGAGGTACCCATAATCTTAGGGAGACCTTTCTTGGCCAGGGGGCGTGCTCTTGTAGATGTAGAGATAGGTGACCGAAAATTTAGAATGAATGATGGAGAAGTCACTTTCTATGTTTGCAAATCAATGAAACAACCGACGGATATGAGTGTTGTGACGGTTATTGATACGATTGATGAAGCTATGGCTACAACTGTTGAGCATGAGCATGTGAGTGATATGTTAGCAGCGGTGATAATGAACTATGAGGGGGAAGATGATGAAGAGTTCGAGGAGACGGTTAATGAGACCCTATATTGGAACTCAAACCTCTTCCTTCACACTTAAGGTATGAATTCCTTGGTCCCAACAACACATTGCACGTGATTATTTCCGCCCGGTTGACGGATGAACAACGAGAAAGGTTGTTAGTAATCTTGAGAAGATATAAAAACGCTGTTGGTTGGTGTATTGCGGGTATCCAATGGATTTTGCCCGGTATTTGTACTCATAAAATTCGACTTAATGAAGAATGTGAGCCAAGTGTTGAACAACAAAGGAGTTTGAACCCTCCTATGCACGAGGTTGTGAAGATCAAAATCATCAAGCGGTTAGATGGCATTGTTGCGTATCCTATATCGGATAGCTCTTGGGTTAGTTCGGTTCAATGTGTGCCTAAAAAGAGTGGAATCACCATGGCTACAAATGCTAAAAATGAATTGATTCCCACTCGCACGGTCACCAGATGGCGGGTTTGCATGGATTATCGGAAGTTGAACAAGTGGATGAAAAAGGACCACTTCTCAATGCCATTCATGGATCAAATGCTTGATAGGCTTGCGGAAAGGGATTATTATTGCTTCTTTGATGGCTATCCCGGGTATAACCAAATCACCATTGCCCCCGAGGATCACGAAAAAACCACTTTCATTTGTCCTTATGGGACCTTCACTTTTAAGAGAATGCCCTTTGGGCTATGTAATGCACTCGCAACCTTTCAACATTGCATGATGTCTATTTTCTCCGACATAGTTGAGAAGTCTATTGAAATCTTCATGGACGACTTTTTCATGTTGGGGACTCCTTTGATGAATGCTTGGAGAATCTTTCCCAAGTATTGAAAATATGTGAAGAGACAAAGTTGGTCCTAAATTAGGAGAAGTGTCACTTCATGGTGAGAGATGGGATTGCCTTGGGGCATAAAAATTCAGAAAAGGGGCTTGAGGTTGATCAAGCTAAAATTGAGGTTATTGTCAAGCTTTCTCCCCCAATCTCCGTAAAGGGTGTTCATAGCTTCCATGGGCATGTCCGGTTTTATAGAAGATTCATCAAGGACTTTTCAACAATAGCCAACCCCCTATGCAAATTGTTGCAGAAAGAGTCGAAATTTGTATTTGATGATGCTTGTTTGAAGGAATTTGAGGGCTTGAAAGAAAGACTCACATCGGCTCCTACCATCATTGCACCATATTGGTCTCAACTCTTTGAGTTGATGTGTGATGCAAACAGATTTGCCATGGGGGCCATTCTCGGTCAAAAGCGGGATAAGATCTTCCACCCAATTTACTATGCTAGCAAGACTCTAAATGGTACCCAAATGAACTACAGGGTCACCGAGCAAGAGTTGATTGTTGTTGTGTTTGCCTTCGAGAAGGTCTGTGCTTACTTGTTTGGAACCCATGTTATTGTTCACACCGACCATACGGCTCTACGTTACCTCATGACAAATAAAGATGATAAACTGAGGTTGATACGTTAGGTCCTTCTCTTGCAAGAATTTGACTTTGAAGTTAAAGATCGAAAAAGTTGTGAAAATCAAGGGGTGAATCATTTGTCTCGCCTTGAAGAGGGTGGGTGTCCATTGGATGGTCTTGAAATAAATGAATCACTCCCGGATAAGCAAGTGATGGCGGGGTCCATAAGATATGATTCCATGGTATATGGACTTTGCAAACTACCATGCTAGTGACATCATGCCCAAGGATTTGAACTTCCACCAAAATAAGAAGTTCTTGAACGACGTCCGAAAGTTTTATTGGGATGATCCATATCTATTCCGAGGTTGCACCGACAACATCATAAGAAGGTGCATACCTGAAGTAGAAATGATGCCTATCACTCATTTCTGGTTGTTGGACACCATAGTAGTTCAAGAACGGCGGCCAAGGTTCTTCAAAGTGGTTTTTATTGGCCTACCATCCACCAAGATGCTCATGACTTCGTGATGGCTTGTGACCAATATCAACGCCATGGTAGCTTCTCAAAAAGGCATGAACTCCCAATGTCGTCGATTCTTGAAGTGGAGTTGTTTGATGTTTGGGGAATCGATTTCATGGGTCCTTTTGTGAGTTTCTACAATAACAATTATATCCTTGTGACAGTGGACTATGTGTCTAAATTGGTGGAAGCCGTCGCGCTTCCTAACAATGAAGGAAAGAGTGTTACCGCGATCTTGAAGAAATACATTTTCACAAGATTTGGGACCCAAGGGCTATCATTAGTGATAGGGCTAGTCATTTTTGCAACCAATTATTCAAGGCACTTCTTCAGAATTATGTAGTAAAGCATAAAGTTTTCACCCCTTATCATCCCCAAACAAAGGGTCAAGTGGAAGTGTCGAATCGGGAGATTAAGAGCATCCTTTCCAAAACTGTCAATGCCAATAGGACCGATTGGTCAACGAAGTCGGATGATGCTTTATGGGCTTACCAGACAGCATACAAGACACCAATTATCATGTCTCCTTATCAATTGGTGTTTGGTAAAGGTTGTCACCTTCCGGTAGAACTTGAACATAAAGGGTTGTGGGCTTTGAAAAAGTTGAACCTTGAATGGGGCGAAGCTTCGCAACTAAGGATGGATCAAACAAATGGGCTGGATGAATTTTGATTTCCAGCCTATGTGAGCTCCTCCATCTATAAGGCCAGCATGAAGCACTTTCATGACAAAAAGATCTTGCAGTGAGAGTTTAGCCCCGAATCGGGTATTGTTGTTTAATTCAAGACTCTGGTTGTTTTCGGGTAAATTAAAGTCCAAAGAGTCCGGGCCTTTTGAGGTAGCACAAGTGTCCCCACATGGAGCTATTGAGCTCATTTCCCCGGATGGAGAACATTTCAAAGTGAATGGGCAAAGGGTGAAAGACTACCTTGGTTTTCCTAATGAAGCAAAGACACTTGAGGTCATCTACCTTAATGACTCTTGAATAGGGATAACACCGTCGAGTTGCGACGTAAAATCAAGCGCTTCTAGGAAGGCAACCCAAGTTTTGTTTTTGTTCTGGGTGTTAAGTGTGCAGGAATCAAGAGTGCAAGGAGAGACAAGAAACAAAATTGAGAAAGCAAAAGTGGTTGGAGTGCGGCCTATATGCGAGACGGCATAACGAGTTTGCAGCCGCAAACTCCAGCCTAAAAAGGGGCAGTAAGTAAAGCAAAAATGGCAAGTTGGCTGACCATATGCGACCTCGCACGTCTAGTGTGCGGCAGCATACTTGTCCGCATCAGCAAGAAGAGGCCACGTCAGGTAATTCCACTTGGAAAGAGTATGCGGAACCGCCAACTTAATGTGCGGTCGCACACTCAATGCAAAGTGGGTGAATATAAAAGGGTTGTTGTCTTGTCATTTTTCTCTTTCTATGTTTTTGTCCTCCCTCTCTCTCTCTTTCCCCCTCTTGAGAAGTTTAAATGTCACTACTCCCCTTTTCTCCCAAAATCGTCCATCTCCACTGCTTGTGGGTGTAGACGTTTTGGTTGTTGGTCTTGTCTACACATTTGGACTTTGTATTTTGAAAAGTTGTCTGTGTTTTTGGCTATTATTTTTGGACATGTGTACACAATTTTTGGATTTTGTTTTTATTATATGATGGCATTATGTTTTGTTTTCTTATGTATCCTAGTTGCCCATGTATTTAGTTTGTGGTATTAGCTATAGCCTTGGATTTTCTTAGCCGTGGTTCTTTTCCTAAGGATGCTAATGGTCTTTTGAACCCGGTATTTGTAGAAAGTTTTGAGTCGGTTGGTCCCAATGATAGATATTTTGGCGCTTTGTTAAGGGAACTAAGCCTTGTAGAGTCGAGACGTGAGCATGACTTGTTTAGTATCAATACAGTTAGAAGATTACATACTAAGGCGTACCCCCAAAATTTTTTGTAAACTTTATCGAGAAATGAGGACCATGACAACTTAGGCTTCACTTTATTACTTTTGACTACTCAATTGGGTAAACCATTAATTGATCTTATTTTGATAGATATTGACTCATTCTGAACAATGCATGTGCCAAGAGTGGTGACGTATTGTATTAACTTGTGTGATTTCTTGTGTCAACTAGACCATGCCTGATTTTTCTTCCTAACCTATACTTGAATAGTCGGTTGACGAAAGGATCTTAGGAAATCTTTGAATTTCCATGTGAAATACCTTATTCACATATCTATCACTAGTCAACCCTTTCGAGCCTTTAGCTTTTTTTTCTTGATTGCCATATGACAAGCCATACCACTTAGTGTATCTCTTTTGAACCCATCCCTCCTTGAAATCTAAAATCTCAACATAGGCTTTTAGCCTAAGTTGGGGGTGAGAGACCACGTGAAAAAAGTTTAACGAAAATCGTAAGTGGAATGGCGGTAGTTAGAAATGAAAAGGTTGCCCTTGCACGAAAGAAAATAAAAGAAAAAGAAAGAAGTGTTGTTCATTGCTGTTTTTGAAAAAAAAAACTCCAATAAGTGCAAAAAGGGGCGGTTAATAAAAAAGGCAATAGAAAGATGCGATTAATGAGAGAAAAGGTGGAAAGAAAATGAAATTGTGGTGAATCAAAGAAAAGACTGCAACCAAGTCAAATGTAGTGTTCAAGGGAGGAATAGTCACTTTTGTACCCAAATTTGTATCCTACCCAACCCAAAGCCATCATTACAACCCGAAAAGACCTTTATGATCTACAACCGATTGTTTTTGGAATTAGTATGGAAAGAAAGTAAGGGCAAGCACATGGTTTAATACTTGTGACACGTGAGATTCCCTTTTTTTTTTTTTAGTGCGAGTGTTCTCCTTTTGTCCCTCTTTATTGATTGATATTTGTGTGAAAAGGACTTTCTTTCTTGTGAGGGCACATGTATTGTAATAATGGATGAGCAATGAGACCATACAAGTGAGTCAATAGGTTGTGAATGCAAATTGAGTAAGCTCAAGAAACCATGTGAAGCTCTGGAATATCATAAGGTCATTGTTAACGAATTTTTGAAATAACAGGAAGGGGCAAATATAGCAGAAGGATTAGGTGTGTTTTCTAACTATTGATACCAACCGATAGTCATGTACTACCCAAGTAGGCAGTTGGCATAGTGTGAGTCATGTGCAGTGAGTCTTAAGTTGTTTGCATGAAGACAAGCAAAATGTTAAGTTGGGGGTTTTGATAAGTCGTAGATTTCCGGCATTTTATGACCACTACTTATCTCTTTTTGGGAGTCTTTTAAAGCGTTTGTCTGTATTTCTACTAGGTTGTTTCATGATTTCAGGTTTTTGAGTCAAGGACACAAAAGGGACAA